>NC_139223.1:1042500-1490000 GCF_055691185.1 Crinia signifera
GGGGTCTGAGGGTACTTGAGTGCCGGGCCCCGCCGCTCTGACAGAGGGCAGCACGGTCACAGGCTGTCACTCACCCCCGCGGTTGGCTGCCCCTTCACTGTCCAGCTTGAGCCCTCTCTCCCACCCGCCGCCTAGCTCCGAGTTGAGTACGAGCATGGCGGCCGCGGTGGCACATTGTGACTGTGCACTCACTGCGCAGTCACATGCAGCCTACAATCTCAGTGTGTCACCCAAAAATCATATACAAAAAGGCCAGGAACCTCCGTCAAGAACTAGTCTCAAGTTTCATTCAACCAAACACACAAAAAAATAAAAAACAAACTAAAGGATTTCACCACTGCCTCAATTGCAAGGCATGTAGAAATCAGAACATCACCTCAACAAAACCTATCACCAACTTCACATCCAATGTTACAAAAAAAGAATACAGTATAAAAGATCACATTTCATGTGAAACTGAAGGAGTCATTTATCTTCTCTGCTGCCCGTGCGGCCTACAATATATTGGACAGACAAAGAGACAATTAAAAATCAGACTATCGGAGCACATATATAATATCAAGAGAGGCCTCATCACCCATAGTGTATCGAATCACTTTCTACAAACCCACAATAAAGATCCCTCCGGTCTACAATTCATGGCAATAAAAAAAGTAAACCAACACTGGAGAGGAGGTGATTATATAAAAACACTCAAACAAACAGAAACAAAATGGATTTTTGAGCTAAAAACTTTGTTACCTATGGGCTTGAACATTGACTTCGAGCTTAATGCTTTCTTGTAAAATTACCACTCTTTAATTAAAACCTTCCCACAACCAATAACATTCTCTTTTTCTTTTTCATTTTTTCTTTTCTATTTTTCAAAAAAACACCTTGTATCTTTTTTAAGGACAATTGTCCAATTTTATTCCCCAAACTAAGTTGTTAATGGGCCAGCATGAGGTTCCCACCAAAACTCATGCTCATGTCCGTTTTTAATAAAGTTTAAAAAAAAAAAATAAATAAATAAAAAAATTTCTCTTTGCTAAATAAATAGCCACACGGAACCCAATTAAAGCCATTCTTGAAAAAGTGCTTTACAGCACGAAACGCGTAGAAGGCAGCTCCGTGGTCCCCCAAGCGTGCCCCACTCCTCTCAACTACAGCCGGAATAACATCTCTTCTGAAGCGGCACCCAATGCCAAAGTGACACCGCGCTGACGGGAGAAAAGGAGGAGACGTGCGGCAATTCCAACAGCCGCAGAAAGCTGATCTCTCACCCCGCAAGCACCCGGTGCCGGCACCAGAGGTAGGGAGAGTTAGTTGTACGCTATCCACGGACATTCATATTGGCTCAAAGGAGCTGTAAGCATTCATTTCTAACCCATTTTATTTTCAGGTGTTTTTCATTCTTATTTTTCTGTCCTTATTTCTCTATCCTTTAATTAGCGCTCATTTCTCCAAACTTTCTTAACGTATTTTTCAATTGAGCTGCTTTATATATTCTCCAAAGTCCAGCGCAGTGAGCAAACAAATTCTTTACTATATCTTTAAAAAATCACTGCAGCAGGAAATATGTCACACCAATACAAATCACTACATCTCACTTATCAAATAAAAAGGAACAACCTGGACGATATTTTTTCAAAAGACTCCCCAATATACACGCCCCCAAATGAGGAAGATGGCTTTCAGGCACAGTTTTTAAAACTAGAAAAACTTTACAGCCAAGAAGCAAGACAGTGGTGGGAGATTACCACCTTGAAAAAATATTTAGAAAATAATTTAATTCCAAGAGGACTACGAATAGGCAAAAACGTTACGTTCGAGCCTACGCAGTCCACCTTTCATACAAAATGGAATACAATCCTGGACAAATGTTCCAAGGAATTAATACAATTAATTATAGAGGATAGAACGAACAGCCTCTCTCTTATCACGGAAAGCATCACCACATATGAAAAACGTTTTGAAACCCTTTCTACAATGGAAGATTTCAAGAATTTAATTAAAATGACAAATGAAAAAATCACAAAAATTGAGGACAATTTGATACAAGTCAAACAGAGAAAATTCAGAAGGGATACAGAAGAACTCCCTCTATACCCCGTGAATGAAAAAAGACAACAACCAGGACGCACCACCAATCGGCACAACAAAACAGAGATAACACAGCAACCAAGACATAACACCTACAACCGATACACTCAGATGGACAGACTGCAACAACCGGTGTTTACACACCAACAGAGACAACAATGGAATCACCAAAATAAACAATATTCAAATAAAGAACCCCTCATCAAACAGCCACCCAGTACCTACAAAAGGACCTACCAAGCATACAACAAAAACAACTTCACATATACCAATCCGAACGCATTGGCAAAAGCATCATTTGAACAAGGCAAAAAAGACGCAGCAAGTGAAGAAAATGAAGAATTCAAACAACTACTTACAAAAATCACTAAAATCTCAGACAATCAACCGCAAGAAATGACCACAAAACGAAAACACCAATCAAAAAGAATATTTGTTGAAGAATCAGAGGATGAAAGTGATGAAGAAGATTTTTTAGACCACCCTCAGGGACACAAAAAACCACCCGAGTCAACACCAAGAACCAAGAAACAAAGAAATTTAAAAGAAAAAAGAGAGAATGCAGAGGCGGCTCAAAAATAAGAAATCACAACACTACTGAAGGAAAAACCACAGTCTTCAACCTCAGCAAAAGAGAACTTAGTCAAGAAGAAACCACACTTCTACAAAAAGGACTTAAGTTCGCTCCCGATTCCAAAATGGACAAATTTAATTTATACATTGACACTCATAAATTTATCAGAAAGTTAAATCTAAAGAAATTCTTCGCAAAAAACACACAACCACCAATAGAAAATCCAACCGGTCAAGAAATAACTACCTTCAAACCAAAGTCCACATTCAATCCAACCTTCTGTAAAAGTTCATACATCGAAACATTTCAAAAAGCAGTTGAAAATGAAATTGATAACATTCCAGAAAAAACACACAGGAAAATCAATTTAACATCTGAAGAAAGGAAAGCACTAAAAAATCTAAGAGAAGATGAAACCATCGTTATAAAACCAGCCGACAAAGGCGGAGGAGTCGTAGTACAGGATAAAACTATGTACGAAACCGAGGTATCACGGCTACTATCGGATAAAACTACATACCAGACCCTCCCAGGCGACCCGACCTCCAAATTTCAGGAAAAACTCACAGCTATCCTTGATGAGGCTTTCCTTTTGGGCATCATAAATCAGAATGAACACAAATATATCAAGGTCACTCATCCAAAAATTCCAACTTTTTACTGTCTGCCAAAGGTACATAAAAACTCCACACATCCACCAGGCCGTCCAATAGTTTCTGGAATTAATTCAATCTCTTCAAATTTTTCAGTTGTTCTAGATTCATACCTTCAACCATTAGTTTCATCCCAACCAAGCTACCTAAAGGACACCATACATATCCTACAGATTCTGGAAAATCTTGAATGGAAAGAAGAATTTATCCTGTGTACAAGTGATGTCACCTCCTTGTACACATCAATCCGCCACAAAGAAGGATGCGACCATACTTTACATTACCTCATGAAAACCAAACTCCCAAACAATAAAATAAATTTCATCATGGAAGGCATAGACTTCATTTTAAACCATAACTACTTTTGGAATGATGGGGTCTTCTACATCCAGACCTGTGGCACTGCGATGGGGACCCCCTTCGCCCCATCGTATGCAAATTTGTTTGTGTCCAAATGGGAGGAAGACTGGATATGGTCAAACTCCACCCACAGAAAAAACATCATTTTATGGAAACGTTTTATGGACGACATAATCTTCGTGTGGGGGGGCAGTGAAGAAGAACTAAAAGAATTCTGCATGTACCTCAACTCAAACCAACTCAACCTGCAGTTCACTACCGTCACAAGCAAAGAAAAGATTATATTTTTGGACCTCGAAATCTCAATCAAAGAAGGGAACATCACAACACAAACCTACACAAAACCGGTCGATGGGAACAATATCCTCCCAGTAAACAGCAACCACCATAGAAACTGCATCAAAAACATACCTTTAGGACAATACAGAAGACTTCGTAGAAACTGCACAAACCAGGACACATTTCTAGAACAAACAGAAGTACTCACACAGAATTTCATTCAAAAGGGATACAAAGAAGACAAATTAAGACACCAATTGGACACTGTAAAAAACCTTAACCGTGAAGAAACAATTAAATACCAAGCCAACAAACAAAAGACAGACAACAACATTACCTTCATCACCCAATTCAACAGTGAGCACAAAATTTTTGAAGATATACTAAAAAAGAACTGGCATCTGTTAAGATTGGATGATGATTTAAAACCACTAATAACAGAAAACCCCAAAATCATATACAAAAAGGCCAGGAACCTCCGTCAAGAACTAGTCTCAAGTTTCATTCAACCAAACACACAAAAAAATAAAAAACAAACTAAAGGATTTCACCACTGCCTCAATTGCAAGGCATGTAGAAATCAGAACATCACCTCAACAAAACCTATCACCAACTTCACATCCAATGTTACAAAAAAAGAATACAGTATAAAAGATCACATTTCATGTGAAACTGAAGGAGTCATTTATCTTCTCTGCTGCCCGTGCGGCCTACAATATATTGGACAGACAAAGAGACAATTAAAAATCAGACTATCGGAGCACATATATAATATCAAGAGAGGCCTCATCACCCATAGTGTATCAAATCACTTTCTACAAACCCACAATAAAGATCCCTCCGGTCTACAATTCATGGCAATAAAAAAAGTAAACCAACACTGGAGAGGAGGTGATTTTATAAAAACACTCAAACAAACAGAAACAAAATGGATTTTTGAGCTAAAAACTTTGTTACCTATGGGCTTGAACATTGACTTCGAGCTTAATGCTTTCTTGTAAAATTACCACTCTTTAATTAAAACCTTCCCACAACCAATAACATTCTCTTTTTCTTTTTCATTTTTTCTTTTCTATTTTTCAAAAAAAACACCTTGTATCTTTTTTAAGGACAATTGTCCAATTTTATTCCCCAAACTAAGTTGTTAATGGGCCAGCATGAGGTTCCCACCAAAACTCATGCTCATGTCCGTTTTTAATAAAGTTTTAAAAAAAAAATAAAAAATAAAAAAATTTCTCTTTGCTAAATAAATAGCCACACGGAACCCAATTAAAGCCATTCTTGAAAAAGTGCTTTACAGCACGAAACGCGTAGAAGGCAGCTCCGTGGTCCCCCAAGCGTGCCCCACTCCTCTCAACTACAGCCGGAATAACATCTCTTCTGAAGCGGCACCCGATGCCAAAGTGACACCGCGCTGACGGGAGAAAAGGAGGAGACGTGCGGCAATTCCAACAGCCGCAGAAAGCTGATCTCTCACCCCGCAAGCACCCGGTGCCGGCACCAGAGGTAGGGAGAGTTAGTTGTACGCTATCCACGGACATTCATATTGGCTCAAAGGAGCTGTAAGCATTCATTTCTAACCCATTTTATTTTCAGGTGTTTTTCATTCTTATTTTTCTGTCCTTATTTCTCTATCCTTTAATTAGCGCTCATTTCTCCAAACTTTCTCAGTGTGTCACTGTCACTGACAAGACAGCCGCCGGCACCGGGTTTTTTCAAAGGAAGCCCCAACTGCGGCGTGACGTCATGACGTCACGCCGCTCGTGACTGACAGCCAACCGGAGAGCAGCACAGCAGCACAGTCATGAGACTGCTGCATGCTGCGCGATATGTAGAGAGGAGCTGCCAGACCTGGTCCCTGCCTGGCCTCAAGGTACCGGGGGGGAGGGGGGGTGGTTTGCAGTCAGGGGGGGGTGGTTTGGTGTCGGGGGTGGGGGCCCGGGATTTTGTCAGTCCCGGGCCCCAAAATTTCTGACAGCAGCCCTGGAGACAGGACATGGACTGAGACAGGGCATGGACTGAGACAGGACTAGACTCAGCACCAGAATTATTTTTTTGTAGGCCTGTTATAATGTTAGAACGTCACTGCTGGCGATCCGCCGGCTGCCTGCCTCACCATCTGACTGAGATGCGCGTGTGTCTCACGCGCACGCGCGTCTCAATCTCCGTCGGTGGGGCGACGGAAAACCTGTCCGTCTCCACTTCAGGGAGACGGACAGGGTTATGGGGAGGTGCGGCAGGCGGCAGGAACCCCGGGTGACCGCCGACAAGCCAGCGGTGACCCGGGGGAAGCGCCATCGGAAGGGGACGCGCACGCCTCTCGTGTGCGCGCATCCCCTTCTCGCTATAGAGATGGCGCTGGCGGGGGATGGCGGCTGGCATCGCCATCGCCATCCCCTGCAAAGATGGGACCTGCCCCATCTGTATAGGAAATACTTTCGTTAAGACCCCGTGGCTCTAGTGTTCCCAAATGTTTTTTTTACCTATTGTCTCCCCTAATCGAGGAGGGTATATGGTCAATCATCCTTTAACCCCTTGAGTGGTGGATTTTGCTGCGGCAGGGTAAACCTACCAGGGTAGGTATGTCCTGCCCCAGCAAAACCCACCACAGAGCATAGCCTAAGTGTCCGGGCACCGCCCTCACCTCCGCTCCGCTGGAGCTCCTCTGCCACTGCCCCAGCAGTCAGTCACAGCAGTGACTACATATGGCAGGTTTGGGATGTTTCGGGTGGCTCAGGAAGACTCTGAACTCCTGAGCGCTCCCAAGTTCCCTGAGCCCCCCTCGAATATCCCCGAGCCTGCCGCCTGCTCCCTGCAAATAATGGTGGTGGGGGCAGCGGCAGAGGAGATCCGGCATATGATCGCTGGAGCAGAGCGGTGTAAGGCAGCAACCGGAGGGGATGGGAGAGGAGTTGTGGGTTGCCTGGACAGGTGATGCGCCAGTGGTGCCCAGCTGCAGGCACTACTGGCACACACCTTGATATTAGTGGTATGCCTGGATATTTTCCGGTACAGCCCGCTGCGGCAGCGCAGCTGAGCCCGGAAAATTTCCGAACATACCATATCAAGTGGTTAATGGATGGAATGTAATGCATGGCATATCTCTAAAAAATGCCATGCTACTGGCTGCTCGCTGTGACCTGTTTGGATGGCAGCGCTGATACTTGATCGATGGGCTGCCATTCGTTCTTTACATTTACGGTCTGTTTTCCCCACATATGATTTGCCACATGGGCAAATTAGCTGGGACACCACAAAAGTGGAATTACAAGTTAATTGATGACGAAAATGTATCTTATTTCCATTGAAAGGGTGTGAGAATTGACTGCCAGGTAGCAAAAATTGACAGGTAACAGAGCTACATTTCAAACTGCCCAGTTTTTTGTTTTGAGTTAGAAAATTTTGTCTCTACCATTACTGGATATTGTGAAATGTCTGTTTTGACAAGCCAATTGCGTAAGTTTTTTCCCCTACAATAACATGGCATTAATTGTGTGTTATTCAAAGAAAGCTGAGGGTCATTACAGACAATGGGCCAATGTTTTTTAGTTATGTTATTTACTTCTAGGGATTTGATGTTGTAACTACTCACCCAGTGGAACTTTTTACTTTTCTGTTGATTATTTCATCGCTCAGCTCTATTCATAGCTAGGACTTTAGCGTCAGTAGATAATAGCTAGGACTTTAGCGTCAGTAGATAATAGCTAGGACTTTAGCGTCAGTAGATAATAATTGTGGGCATGAGTAATGAGTAGCCCCTTTGGAAGAACTTTTCTACAGGTTGGTCTATTTGTAAACTGGCCATTTCTAGACGGCTATTGATTTGTCGGTACTTGTTTCCTATCTGGACGCCCAGGATTTCTACGTACGGCACCGTAATGAAATCGGATCGCATCGCATCGGATACCACAAATGCACATACACGATATTGAACGATGCGATGCGATTCGATTTCCCATAGGAAACAATGTTAAATGGATCAATTTCCCCAAATCAGCATAGGGAAGAATGGTAAATGGGCCAGAAACCCCCAAAAAACCCACAGAGCAGTGGAATGTCCCCCCAAAAGTAGTTGACGCCACCCCGACATCAACGTCAACCCGAAGCGTGGCGAGCGCAGCGAGCCCGCGAGGGGCGGCAGTACGCATCCTCCGACCTTTTCATGCCCTACTATCCACTAGGGCGTGGAGTGAGAATAGAATAGTGTGGCGAGCGCAGCGAGCCACCGAGCCCGAAGCGCGGCGAGCGCAGCGAGGGGACGCGGATACCTTCACAGGTAAACGCGTCCCTTCGCGGGCTTCCCAGGTAAACGCGTCGCCATGGACACCTGGGAAGCCCGCGAGGGGACTGCTCTGTGGTTTTTTTTGGGGTTTCTGGCCCATTTATCATTCTTCCCTGATTTGGGTAAATTGATCCATTTAACATTGTTTCCTATGGAAAATCGAATCGGATCGCGATCCGATTTTTATACGGAGAATAGCATGGTAAGCAATTAACGTAGCAGGCGCCCAGATAGGAAACAAGTACCGATTTGTCTTATACGTATCTTCTGGGAGAATGAAAGTCCTCTCACCAGACCTCTAGGATGACAACTTGATGCTGCGTATTTCTGTCAGTCGGTTTATATAGACTGATAAATTCATTTTACCATTTTCAATAGTTACTTTTACATCTAGAAAATTAATGCTAGTTTAACTAAAGACAAATGTAAATTTTATTGGACTTTTCGTACTATTATGTTCTAAGAGCTTTATCAATGCCTCATCTGATCCTTTCCAACTCACACATAAATCATCGATGTATTGACCAAACATCAATACATCATTAGCAACCGATTGTGACCTGATGAACAAATCCTCTTCAATGGCAAACATTACCACATTCGCATACACAGGGGCGGCACTAGATCCCATGGCACACCCCTGGACTTATAAATAAATTATTAAATTATTGCCAGCACCTGCGGTGAAACACCTTTACCTAGTTCCCCACAGGTGCTGGCAATCATACATTACCAGGGAAGCCCAGGAACAGAGCATTGTGTCCTCCTGGAGAGGGGCATGCTGGGAGGTATGGATAATGTAGGATTGCCAGCACCTGTGGGGAGCTAGGTAACTGATAAGAACGGTGTCACCACAGGTGCTGGCAATCAGACATTACCAGAGAAGTTCAGGAACAGAGCATTGAGTCGTCCTGGAGAGGGGTATGCTGGGAGGTATGGATAATGTAGGATTGCCAGCACCTGTGGGGAGCTAGGTAACTGATAAGAAAGGTGTCACCACAGGTGCTGGCAATCATACATTACCAGGGAAGCCCAGGAACAGAGCATTGTGTCCTCCTGAAGAGGGGCATGCTGGGAGGTATGGATAATGTATGATTGCCAGCACCTGTGGGGAGCTAGGTAACTGATAAGAAAGGTGTCACCACAGGTGCTGCAATCATACATTACCAGGGAAGCCCAGGAACAGAGCATTGTGTCCTCCTGGAGAGGGGCATGCTGGGAGGTATGGATAATGTAGGCATGCCAGCACCCGTGGAAAAACACCTTTACCTAGCTCCCCACAGGTGCTGGCAATCATACATTACCAGGGAAGTCCAGGAACAGAGCATGAGCATGAGTCTCCCTCATGGAGAGGGTCAGGTAGGCCAGAGGTTCCCAAACGTGGTCCTCAAGGCACCCCAACAGTCCAGGTATTAAGTATATCCATGCCTGGCCACAGGTGACTTAATTAGTAACTCAGTCAGTCTGATTTAACCATCTGTGCTGAGCCATGGATAGACCTAAAGGTGCGTACCCACGGTACGATTTATGTTCCGTAAGATATCATATACAATTCCCCAGAAAAGTCCTGGTGGTTAAAAAGCATAAGATTTGTGCTTAAAATAAGGTACGATGTGCATAAGATATAGCAAACGATCTGACGTCACAGCTATACTACACTATACTATCTTATGCTTTCTAGACAGAATTGGGTTGCATGTTCACCCAATCAGCTCCCTCTCATACGACCTGCGGGAGCGCGCATCGTACGTCGGATAGTGCATACACACGGTAAGATATAGTGCACTATCTAGCATGCTATTCGAAACTGGCTAGATAGTGTGCTAGATTGTGCACTATATCTTACCGTGGGTACGCAGCTTAAAACCTGGACCGTTGGGGTGCCTTGAGGACCGCGATTGGGAACCTCTGAGGTAGGGTTACCACCTAGTCCCTTTAATTCCGGACACATGTTAATTACACAGGTTCTGTGGCAGTTTAAAATCAGGTGAAGTGGAGTCTTGAAGTCAGCCAGCCACAGAACCTGTGTAATTAATATGTGTCCGGAATTAAAGGGACTAGGTGGTAACCCTACTCTGAGGTAGGCAATATAGTGTACACAGTGTATAGCAGGCATTCCCAACCACGGTCCTCAAGGCACACCAACAGTGCAGGTTTTTGTGATATACAGGCTTCAGCACAGATGGTTTAATCAGAATCACTAAGGTACTAATTAAGTCACCTGTGCTGAAGCCTGGATATCACTAAAACCTGCACTGTTGATGTGCCTTGAGGACCGTGGTTGGGAATGCCTGGTGTATAGTGTAGTAGAAGCAGGATACATAATCTTGTAAGACAGAGGGAACACAAAGTAACACTTACACACGTTCTCCTTTTCTTCACAGTCACATATATCTATATACTACACACACACACATATATATACATATGTAGCCCACAGGCTGTGAGATCATCACCCGAGAGGAGCCAGCCAATCAGAGAGCAGAGAGAGGAAGTGATGACGGGGCGGACTCTGACCACTAGACCCTGACTACATGTCTTTCCTGAAGCCTTAAAGAGACACACACTGTAATATTGTGTTAGCAGCACAGTGCTAGAGGAAGCTGCTATGTTACAGAGAGAGGCTTTGGTAGCTGAGAATATAATGTGCCTCTCACTGCACGCTCTGTATACATCCACTCACTGCACGCTCTGTATACATCCACTCACTGCACACTCTGTATACATCCACTCACTGCACACTCTGTATACATCCACTCACTGCACGCTCTGTATACATCCACTCACTGCACGCTCTTTATACATCCACTCACTGCACGCTCTCACTGCATGCTATGTATACATCCACTCATTGTACGCTCTCACTGCACTCTCTGTATATATCATCTCACTGCACGCTCTGTATACACCCACTCACTACACGCTCTCACTGCACTCTATGTATATATCCTCGCACTGCACGCTCTGTATACACCCACTCACTACAGGCTCTCACTGCAATCTATGTATATCTCCTCGCACTGCACGCTCACTGCACTCTATGTATATATCCTCTCACTGCGCACTCTGTATACATCCACTCACTGCACGCTCTCACTGCACTCTCTGTATATATCCTCTCACTGCATGCTCTGTAAACATACACTCACTGCACGCTCTCACTGCACTCTCTGTATACATACTCTCACTGCACTCTCTGTATAAATCCACTCACTGCAAGCTCTGTATACTGTACACCCACTCACTACACTCACTCACTGCAATCTATGTATATCTCCTCGCACTGCACGCTCTGTATACACCCACTCACTACACGCTCTCACTGCAATCTATGTATATCTCCTTGCACTGCACGCTCTCACTGCACTCTATGTATATATCCTCTCACTGCGCGCTCTGTATCCATCCACTCACTGCACGCTCTCACTGCACTCTCTGTATACATACTCTCACTGCACTCTCTGTATACATACTCTCACTGCACTCTCTGTATAAATCCACTCACTGCAAGCTCTGTATACTGTACATCCACTCTGCACGCTCTGTATATATCCTCTTACTGCACACTCTGTATACTGTACATCCGCTCACTGCACTCTGTATACATCCTCTCACTGCACTCTGTATACATCCTCTCACTGCACTCTATGCATACATCCATTCACTGTACGCTCTGTATACTGTACATCCGCTCACTGCACTCTCTGTATACATCCACCGACTGCACGCTCTGTATACATCCACTCACTGCACTGTCTGTATACATCCACCCACTGCACGCTCTGTATACATCCACTTACTGCATGCTCTGTATACTGTACATCTGCTCACTGCACGCTCTGTATACATCCTCTCACTGCACACTCTGTATATTGTACATCCTCTCACTGCACGCTCTGCATAAATCCACACACTGAACGCTCTGTATACATCCACTCACTGCACGCTCTGTATACATCCACTCACTGCACTTTCTGTATTCACTCACTCAGTACACGCTCGCACTGCACTCTCTGTATATATCCTCTCACTGTACACTCTGTATACACCCACTCACTGCATGCTCTCACTGCACTCTCTGTATACATCCTCTCACTGCACTCTCTGTATAAATCCACTCAATGCAAGCTCTGTATACTGTACATCCACTCACTGCACACTCTGTATATATATATACAGTAACTGCACGCTCTGTATACTGTACATCCGCTCACTGCACTCTCTGTATAAATCCTCTTACTGCACACTCGGTATACTGTACATCTGCTCACTGCACTCTGTATACATCCTCTCGCTGCACTCTATGCATACATACATCCATTCACTGTACGCTCTGTATACTGTACATCCGCTCACTGCACTCTCTGTATACATCCACCCAATGTACGCTCTGTATACATCCACTCACTGCACGCTCTGTATATTGTACATCTGCTCACTGCATGTTCTGTATACATGCTCTCACTGCACTCTCTGTATACATCCATTCACTGCACACTCTGTATAAATCCACTCACTGCACACTCTGTATACATCCACTCACTGCATGCTCTGTATACATCCACTCACTACACTACACGCTCGCACTGCACTCTCTGTATATATCCTCTCACTGCACACTCTGTATACACCTACTCACTACACGCTCTCACTGCACTCTCTGTATACATCCTCCTCAATGCAAGCTATGTATACTGTACATCCACTCACTGCACACTCTGTATATATACACTAACTGTACGCTCTGTATACTGTACATCTGTTCACTACACTCTCTGTATATATCCTCTAACTGCACGCTCTGTATACACCCACTCACTGAACTCTATCTATATATCCTATCACTGCACGCTCTGTATACATCCACTCACTGCACTCTCTGTATACATCCTCTCACTGCACTCTCTGTATAAATCTACTCACTGCAAGCTCTGTATACTGTACATCTGCTCACTGCACGCTCTGTATACATCCTCTCACTGCACACTCTGTATATTGTACATCCGTTCACTGCACGCTCTGTATACATCCTCTCACTGCACGCTCTGCATAAATCCACACACTGAACGCTCTGTATACATCCACTCACTGCATGCTCTCACTGCACGCTCTGTATACATCCACTCACTGCACTTTCTGTATACACTCACTCAGTACACGCTCACACTGCACTCTCTGTATACATCCTCTTACTGCACACTCTGTATACTGTACATCCGCTCACTGCACTCTGTTTACATCCTCTCACTGCACTCTGTATACATCCTCTCACTGCACTCTATGCATACATCCATTCACTGTACGCTCTGTATACTGTACATCCGCTCACTGCACTCTCTGTATACATCCACCGACTGCACGCTCTGTATACATCCACTCACTGCACTGTCTGTATACATCCACCCACTGCACGCTCTGTATACATCCACTCACTGCACGCTCTGTATACTGTACATCTGCTCACTGCACGCTCTGTATACATCCTCTCACTGCACACTCTGTATATTGTACATCCGTTCACTGCACGCTCTGTATACATCCTCTCACTGCACGCTCTGCATAAATCCACACACTGAACGCTCTGTATACATCCACTCACTGCATGCTCTCACTGCACGCTCTGTATACATCCACTCACTGCACTTTCTGTATACACTCACTCAGTACACGCTTGCACTGCACTCTCTGTATATATCCTCTCACTGCACACTCTGTATACACCCACTCACTACATGCTCTCACTGCATTCTCTGTATACATCCTCTCACTGCACTCTCTGTATAAATCCACTCAATGCAAGCTCTGTATACTGTACATCCACTCACTGCACACTCTGTATATATATATACATACAGTAACTGGACGCTCTGTATACTGTACATCCGCTCACTGCACTCTATGTATATATCCTATCACTGCACTCTATGTTTATATCCTATCACTGCATGCTCTGTATACATCCACTCACTGCACGCTCTGTATAATGTACATCCGCTCACTGCACTCTCTGTATAAATCCTCTTACTGCACACTCGGTATACTGTACATCTGCTCACTGCACTCTGTATACATCCTCTCGCTGCACTCTATGCATACATACATCCATTCACTGTACGCTCTGTATACTGTACATCCGCTCACTGCACTCTCTGTAGACATCCACCCAATGTACGCTCTGTATACATCCACTCACTGCACGCTCTGTATATTGTACATCTGCTCACTGCATGTTCTGTATACATGCTCTCACTGCACTCTCTGTATACATCCATTCACTGCAGACTCTGTATACATCCACTCACTGCATGCTCTCACTGCACGCTCTGTATACATCCACTCACTAGACTACACGCTCGCACTGCACTCTCTGTATATATCCTCTCACTGCACACTCTGTATACACCTACTCACTACACGCTCTCACTGCACTCTCTGTATACATCCTCTCACTGCACTCTCTGTAGAAACCAACTCAATGCAAGCTATGTATACTGTACATCCACTCACTGCACACTGTGTATATATAGACTAACTGTACGCTCTGTATACTGTACATCCGCTCACTACACTCTCTGTATATATCCTCTAACTGCATGCTCTGTATACACCCACTCACTGAACTCTATCTATATATCCTATCACTCCACGCTCTGTATACATCCACTCACTGCACTCTCTGTATACATCCTCTCACTGCACTCTCTGTATAAATCTACTCACTGCAAGCGCTGTATACTGTACATCCACTCACTGCATGCTCTGTATACATCCACTCACTGCACGCTCTGTATACTGTACATCCGCTCACTGCACTCTCTGTATACATCCTCTTATTGCACACTCTGTATACTGTACATCCGCTCACTGCACTCTCTGTATACATCCTCTTACTGCACACTCTGTATACTGTACATCCGCTCACTGCACTCTCTGTATACATCCTCTCACTGCACTCTATGCATACATCCATTCACTGTATGCTCTGTATACTGTACATCCTCTCACTGCACTCTCTGTATACATCTACCCACTGCACACTCTGTATACTGTACATCTGCTCAGTGGACACTCTGTATATTGTACATCCTCTCACTGCACTCTCTGTATACATCAATTGACTGCGCGCTCTGTATTCTGTACATGCGCTCACAGCATGCTCTGTATACATCCACTCACTGCACGCTCTGTATACTGTACATCCACTCACTGCACGCTCTGTATACTTCCTGTCACTGTACACTCTGTATACATTCATTCACTGCACACTCTGTATATTGTACATCCGCTCACTGCACGCTCTGCATACATCCACTCGCTGCACGCTCTGTATACTGTACATCCGCTCACTGCTAGCTCTGTATACTGTACACACACTCACTGCACGCTTTGTGTACTGTACATCCACTCACTGCACTATCTGTATACATCCACTCACTGCACGCTCTGTACACTGTACATCCGCTCACTGCGCGCTTTGTATACTGTACATCAACTCACTGCACGCTTTGTATACATCCTCTCACTGCACGCACTGTATACTGTACATCTGCTCACTGCAGGCTCTGTATACATCCTCTCACTGCACTCTGTATACATCCACTCACTGCACGCTCTGTATACTGTACATCTGTTCACTGCACTCTGTATACTGTACATGCGCTCACTGCACCCTCTGTATACATCAACTCACTGCACGCTCTGTATACTGTACATCCGCTCACTGCACACTGTATATATACACTAACTGTACGCTCTGTATACTGTACATCCGCTCACTACACTCTCTGTATATATCCTCTAACTGCATGCTCTGTATACACCCACTCACTGAACTCTATCTATATATCCTATCACTGCACGCTCTGTATACATCCACTCACTGCACTCTCTGTATACATCCTCTCACTGCACTCTCTGTATAAATCTACTCACTGCAAGCTCTGTATACTGTACATCCACTCACTGCATGCTCTGTATATATCCACTCACGGCACTCTCTGTATACATCCACTCACTGCACTCTCTGTATACATCCAATCACTGCACGCTTTGTATACTGTACATCCACTCACTGCACTCTCTGTATACATCCAATCACTGCACGCTCTGTATACATCCAATCACTGCATGCTCTGTATACATCCACTCACTGCACGCTCTGTATACTGTACATCCGCTCACTGCACTCTCTGTATACATCCTCTTATTGCACACTCTGTATACTGTACATCCGCTCACTGCACTCTCTGTATACATCCTCTTACTGCACACTCTGTATACTGTACATCCGCTCACTGCACTCTCTGTATACTGGACATCTGCTCACTGGACACTCTGTATATTGTACATCCTCTCACTGCACTCTCTGTATACATCAATTGACTGCGGGCTCTGTATTCTGTACATGCGCTCACAGCATGCTCTGTATACATCCACTCACTGCACGCTCTGTATACTGTACATCCACTCACTGCACGCTCTGTATACTTCCTGTCACTGTACGCTCTGTATACATCCATTCACTGCACACTCTGTATATTGTACATCCGCTCACTGCACGCTCTGCATACATCCACTCACTGCACACTCTGTATACTGTACATTCTCTCACTGCACTCTTTGTATACATCCACTCACTGCACGCTCTGTATACTGTACATCTGTTCACTGCACTCTGTATACTGTACATGCGCTCACTGCACTCTCTGTATACATCAACTCACTGCACGCTCTGTATACTGTACATCCGCTCACTCCACTCTATATACATCCACTCACTGCACGCTCTGTATACTGTACATCCGCTCATTGCACTCTCTGTATACATCCACTCACTGCACGCTCTGTATACTGTACATCCGCTCAGTGCATACTCTATATACATCCTCTCACTGCACTCTCTGTATACATTCATTCATTGCATGTTCTATATACTGTACCTCCGCTCACTGCACACTCTGTATACATCCACTCACTGCACTCTCTGTATAATGTACATCCTCTCACTGCACGCTCTGTATACTGTACATCCGCTCACTTCACGCTCTGTATACTGTACATCCGCTCACTGCACTCTCTGTATACATCCTCAATGCACTCTCTGTATACATCCTTTCACTGCATGCTCAGTGTACTGTACATCCTCTCGCTGCACTCTCTGTATATACCCACTAACTGCATGCTCTGTATACTGTACCTCCTCTCACTGCACGCTCTCTATATACATCCACTCACTGCATGCTCTGTATAATGTACATCCGCTCACTGCACGCTCTGTATACTGTACATCCACTCACTGCACTCTCTGTATACATCCACTCAGTGCACTCTCTGTATACATCCACTCACTGCACGCTCTGTATACTGTACATCCGCTCACTGCACTCTCTGTATACATCAACTCACTGCACGCTCTGTATACTGTACATCCGCTCACTCCACTCTATATACATCCACTCACTGCACGCTCTGTATACTGTACATCCGCTCATTGCACTCTCTGTATACATCCACTCACTGCACGCTCTGTATACTGTACATCCGCTCAGTGCATACTCTATATACATCCTCTCACTGCACTCTCTGTATACATTCATTCATTGCATGTTCTATATACTGTACCTCCGCTCACTGCACACTCTGTATACATCCACTCACTGCACTCTCTGTATAATGTACATCCTCTCACTGCACGCTCTGTAAACTGTACATCCGCTCACTTCACGCTCTGTATACTGTACATCCGCTCACTGCACTCTCTGTATACATCCTCAATGCACTCTCTGTATACATCCTTTCACTGCATGCTCAGTGTACTGTACATCCTCTCGCTGCACTCTCTGTATACACCCACTAACTGCATGCTCTGTATACTGTACCTCCTCTCACTGCACGCTCTCTATATACATCCACTCACTGCATGCTCTGTATAATGTACATCCGCTCACTGCACGCTCTGTATACTGTACATCCACTCACTGCACTCTCTGTATACATCCACTCAGTGCACTCTCTGTATACATCCACTCACTGCACGCTCTGTATACTGTACATCCGCTCACTGCACTCTCTGTATACATCCACTCACTGCACGCTCTGCATACTGTACATCCGCTCACGGCATGCTCTGTATACATCCTCTCACTGCACGCTCTGTATACATCCACTCACTGTGCACACTATATACTGTACATCCACTCACTGCACTCTCTGTATATATCCTGTCACTGCACGCTCTGTATACATCCACTCACTGCACACTCTGTATACTATACATACACTCATTGCATGCTCTGTATACTGTACATCCGCCCACTGCACTCTCTGTATACATCTGCTCACTGCACTCTCTGTATACATCCACTCAATGCACACTTTGTATACTGTACATCCACCCACTGCACTCTCTGTATACATCCTCTCACTGCACTCTCTGTATGCAACCACTCACTGCATGCTCTGTATACCGTACATCCGCTCACTGCACGCTCTGTACACTGTACATAAACTCACTGCACTCTCTGTATACATCCTCTCACTGCACTATCTGTACACATCCACTCACTGCACGCTCTGTATACTGTACATCCGCTCACTGCACGCTTTGTATACTGTACATTCGCTCACTGCATGCTCTGTATACATCCTCTCACTGCACGCTCTGTATACATTCTCACTGCACACTCTGTATACTGTACATCCGCTCACTGCACTCTCTGTATATTGTACATCCTCTCACTGCACTCTCTGTATACATCCTCTCACTGCACGCTCTGTATACTGTACATCCGCTCACTGCACTCTCTGTATACTGTGCATCCGCTTACTGCACTCTCTGTATGCAACCACTCACTGCACGCTAGGTATACTATACATCCACTCACTGCATGCTCTGTATACTGTACATCCACTCACTGCATGCTCTGTATACATCCATTCACTGCACTCTCTGTATACTGTACATCCGCTCACTGCACTCTTTGTATACTGTACATCTGCTCACTGCATGCTCTGTATACATCCTGTTACTGCATGCTCTGTATACTGTACATCCACTCACTGCACTCTCTGTATACATCCTCTCACTGCACGCTCTGTATACTGTACATCCGCTCACTGCTAGCTCTGTATACCATACATCCGCTCAGTGCATGCTCTATATACATCCTCTCACTGCACTCTGTATACATTCATTCACTGCATGCTCTATATACTGTACCTCCGCTCACTGCACACTCTGTATACATCCACTCACTGCACTCTCTGTATGATGTACATCCTCTCACTGCACACTCTGTATACTGTACATCCGCTCACTTCACGCTCTGTATACTGTACATCCGCTCACTGCACTCTGTATACATCCTCACTGCACTCTCTGTATACATCCTTTCACTGCATGCTCAGTGTACTGTACATCCTCTCGCTGCACTCTCTGTATACACCCACTAACTGCATGCTCTGTATACTGTACCTCCTCTCACTGCACGCTCTCTATATACATCCACTCACTGCACGCTCTGTATAATGTACATCCGCTCATTGCACGCTCTGTATACTGTACATCCGCTCACTGCACTCTCTGTATACATCCACTCACTGCACGCTCTGCATACTATACATCCGCTCACTGCATGCTCTGTATACATCCACTCACTGCGCACACTATATACTGTACATCCACTCACTGCACTCTCTGTATATATCCTGTCACTGCACGCTCTGTATACATCCACTCACTCCACACTCTGTATACTATACATCCACTCATTGCACGCTCTGTATACTGTACATCCGCCCACTGCACTCTCTGTATACATCTGCTCACTGCACTCTCTGTATACATCCACTCAATGCACGCTTTGTATACTGTCCATCCACCCACTGCACTCTCTGTATACATCCACTCACTGCATGCTCTGTATACTGTACATCCTCTCCCTGCACTCTCTGTATGCAACCACTCACCACGCTCTGTATACTATATATCCACTCACTGCACTCTCTGTATACATCCTCTCACTGCACGCTCTGTATTCCGTACATCCGCTCACTGCACGCTCTGTACACTGTACATACACTCACTGCACTCTCTGTATATATCCTCTCACTGCACTATCTGTACACATCCACTCACTGCACGCTCTGTATACTGTACATCCGCTCACTGCACGCTTTGTATACTGTACATGCACTCACTGCACTCTGTATGCATCCACTCACTGCACACTCTGTATACTGTAAATCCGCTCACTGCACTCTGTACACATCTGCTCACTGTACGCTCTGTATATTGTACATCCACTCACTGCACTCTCTGTATACATCCTCTCACTGCACTCCGTATACATACACTCACTGCACTCTCTATACATCCACTCACTGCACGCTCTGTATACTGTACATCTGCTCACTGCACGCTCTGTATACACCCTGTCACTGCACGCTCTGTATACATCCTCTCACTGCACGCTCTGTATACTGTACATTTGCTCACTGCATGCTCTGTATACATCCTCTCACTGCACGCTCTGTATACATCCTCACTGCACACTCTGTATATATCCTCTCACTGCACTATCTGTACACATCCACTCACTGCACGCTCTGTATACATCCTCACTGCACTCTCTGTATATATCCTCTCACTGCACTATCTGTACACATCCACTCACTGCACGCTCTGTATACTGTACATCCGCTCACTGCACGCTTTGTATACTGTACATGCACTCACTGCACTCTGTATGCATCCACTCACTGCACACTCTGTATACTGTAAATCCGCTCACTGCACTCTGTACACATCTGCTCACTGTACGCTCTGTATATTGTACATCCACTCACTGCACTCTCTGTATACATCCTCTCACTGCACTCCGTATACATACACTCACTGCACTCTCTATACATCCACTCACTGCACGCTCTGTATACTGTACATCTGCTCACTGCACGCTCTGTATACACCCTGTCACTGCACGCTCTGTATACATCCTCTCACTGCACGCTCTGTATACTGTACATTTGCTCACTGCATGCTCTGTATACATCCTCTCACTGCACGCTCTGTATACATCCTCACTGCACACTCTGTATACTGTACATCCGCTCACTGCACTCTCTGTATACATCCTCTCACTGTACGCTCTGTATACTGTACATCTGCTCACTGCACTTTTTGTATACTGTGCATCCGCTTACTGCACTCTCTGTATGCAACCACTCACTGCACGCTAGGTATACTATACATCCGCTCACTGCACTCTCTGTATACATCCACTCACTGCATGCTCTGTTTACTGTACATCCATTCACTGCATACTCTGTATACTTCCGCTCACTGCACTCTCTGTATACTGTACATCCGCTCACTGCACTCTTTGTATACTGTACATCCGCTTACTGCACTCTCTACATACATCATCTCACTGCACCCTCTGTATACATCCTCTCACTGCACTCTCTGTATACTGTACATCTGCTCACTGCATGCTCTGTATACATCCTCTCACTGCACTCTCTGTACACTGTACATCCACTCACTGCACTCTCTACATACATCATCTCACTGCACCCTCTGTATACATCCTCTCACTGCACTCTCTGTATACTGTACATCTGCTCACTGCATGCTCTGTATACATCCTCTTACTGCATGCTCTGTATACTGTACATCCACTCACTGCACTCTCTGTATACATCCTCTCACTGCACGCTCTGTATACTGTACATCCGCTTACTGCTAGCTCTGTATACCATACATCCGCTCACTGCATGCTCTGTATACTGTACACCCACTCACTGCACGCTTTGTGTACTGTACATCCACTCACTGCACTATCTGTATACATCCACTCACTGCACGCTCTGTACACTGTACATCCGCTCACTGCGCGCTTTGTATACTGTACATCCACTCACTGCACGCTTTGTATACATCCTCTCACTGCACGCACTGTATACTGTACATCCGCTCACTGCAGGCTTTGTATACATCCTCTCACTGCACTCTGTATACATCTGCTCACTGCACTCTCTGTATACTGTACATCCACTCACTGCACTCTCTGTATACATCCTCTCACTGCACTCTCTGTATACATCCACTCACTGCACTCTCTGTATACATCCACTCACTGCACTTTCTGTATACATCCACTCACTGCCCGCTCTGTATACTGTACATCCACTCACTGCATGCACTGTATACACTCTGTCATTGCACGCTCTGTACACTGTACATCTGCTCACTGCGTGCTCTGTATACATTCTCACTGCACACTCTGTATACTGTACATCCGCTCACTGCACTCTCTGTATACATCCTCTCACTGCACTCTCTGTATACATCCACTCACTGCACTCTCTGTATACATCCACTCACTGCACGCTCTGTAAACTGTACATCCGCTCACTGCATGCTTTGTGTACTGTACATCCACTCACTGCACTCTCTGTATACATCCACTCACTGCACTCTCTGTATACATCCTCTCACTGCACGCTCTGTATACTGTACATCTGCTCACTGCATGCTCTGTATACATTTTCTTACTGCATGCTGTGTATACTGTACATTTGCTCACTGCACTCTCTGTATACATCCACTCACTGCACACTCTGTATACATCCTCTCACTGCACTCTTTGTATAAATCCTCTCACTGCACTCTCTGTATACATCCTCTCACTGCACTCTCTGTATACATCCTCTCACTGCACTCTCTGTATACATCCTCTCACTGCACGCTCTGTATACTGTACATCTGCTCACTGCATGCTCTGTATAAATTTTCTTACTGCATGCTCTGTATACTGTACATTTGCTCACTGCACTCTCTGTATACATCCACTCACTGCACACTCTGTATACATCCTCTCACTGCACTCTTTGTATAAATCCTCTCACTGCACTCTTTGTATACATCCTCTGACTGCACTCTCTGAATATATCCTCTCACTGCACTCTTTGTATACATCCGCTCACTGCACTCTTTGTATACATCTGCTCACTGCACTCTCTGTATACTGTACATTCGCTCACTGCATGCTCTGTATACATCCTCTTACTGCATGCTTTGTATACTGTACATCTGCTCACTGCACACTCTGTATACATCCTCTCACTGCACTCTTTGTATACATCCTCTCACTGCACTCTTTGTATACATCCTCTCACTGCACTCTCTGTATACATCCTCTCACTGTACGCTCTGTATACTGTACATCTGTTCACTGCATGCTCTGTATACATTTTCTTACTGCATGCTCTGTATACTGTACATCCACTCACTGCACTCTCTGTATACTGTACATCCGCTCACTGCACTCTCTGTATACTGTACATCCGCTCACTGCATGCTCTGTATATATCCTCTTACTGCATGCTCTGTATACTGTACATCTGCTCACTGCACTCTCTGTATACATCCACTAACTGCACACGCTGTATACATCCACTCACTGCACTCTTTGTATACATCCTCTCACTGCACTCTCTGTATACATCCTCTCACTGCACGCTCTGTATACTGTACATCACCTCACTGCATGCTCTGTCTACATTTTCTTACTGCATGCTCTGTATACTGTACATCTGCTCACTGCACTCTCTGTATACATCCTCTCACTGCACTCTTTATATAAATCCTCTCACTGCACTCTTTGTATACATCCTCTCACTGCACTCTCTGTATACATCCTCTCACTGCACTCTTTGTATACATCCTTCTCACTGCACTCTTTGTATACATCCTCTCACTGCACTCTGTATACATCCTCTCACTGCACGCTCTGTATACTGTACATCTGCTCACTGCATGCTCTGTATACATTTTCTTACTGCATGCTCTGTATACATCCGCTTACTGCATGCTCTGTATACTATACATCTGCTCACTGCACTCTCTGTATACATCCACTCACTGCACACGCTCTATACATCCACTCACTGCACTCTCTGTATACATCCTCTCACTACACGCTCTGTATACTGTACATCCGCTCACTGCAAGCTCTGTATACTGTACATCCACTCACTGCACTCTCTGTATACTGTTCATTCGCTCACTGCACGCTCTGTATACATCTGCTCATTGCACGCTCTCCAATGTCTCCAATTCCTACTGATTAAGGTAGACGGTTTTGTTAACATACGTCTTTCTACAGCGCTATAATTAAATGCCTGTTTGTGGTCGCTCCTAGCAACCTGTATGCTTACCAATATATATCAACATTTAAAAAACATACATATAAGTTGAAAAAAATCAGATAAATAACAACTTGACATATACAAATATATAAGCGCGAAAGAACACACTATACATACATTTTACACATTTATAAAAATACACCCACATCCAGCTAGATTTCATAGAAAAAACGGAATGAATGCCAAAATGTTCTGCATGCACTACAGACACTTGGGAATTGGAGACATCTGAATTGAGCTATTTGTGAGGAGACTGATCGATGCTAGGCCAGGCCTCTGATGAAGTCCGTGTGACGAAACACGCAGGGGCGTGGCCTAGCGTCATCCATATTGTGGAGCCCAGGCGTGTGACCACTCCAGCAGTGGTAACAAGGTGTTGAACACCGTTTTATATGGCTTAATCTTTGCGGGGTGTGTATACTGCCACTTGTGGTACGTCACCCTGACCTTTGTGGTGGATTGTTCTTAAAATAAATGACTTTTTAAACTTATGATAATTGCACTATGGAGCGCCCGTTCCTTCTGTTGTAGATCTGCATTTGCCTGTGGGGTTCAGCCCGGAGCACCCGCTTCTTACATAAACTGAGTGCACTACAAAATCAAGCAAGGAACTTTTTTCCTTTATTATTTTGTTCCCATGAGAATTGCTAAAGAACCGACTCGTGTGGACTTGTTTGAAAGCTTTCAACACATACATGATTCATTATTTCATTTAAGCCACTGCACACTGTTTATTTCATGAATTGATCAATGCATTTAAGCTTGCAGCCCATCGCCAAGAGACCCCATTCACTGCAAGTCCTACACTAACAACTGTTTTTCTTAGGAACCTGGCAACTGTTTGCACATCATAGCTAAAATGAACATGTGGTTTTTTTCTTGCGTTAAAGCTCAACTGCCATGTACCTTATGGCTTTTAAAGGTGAGACAATCCCAAACACAGCACCTGAATTAGTATTAAAGGGGCAGCCGTCACAGCAGGGTTGCCGACTTTTAAATGCTCCTCTCCGGGAGAAGCCCGGAGAGGAGACTTTCCTTACCCGATCGGGGGGGGGGGGGGAGCTTGAATGTGATGTCATTAAGCCCCATTACGGGAAACAGGCGCAATGACTGCTCTCCATGGAGGGGGCGGGGCTAAAAATACACGATTGTGCCATTTTAGCTCCACCCCCTCTTCTGAGACCCGCGGATTGCGGCATATTTATCTAGTAAATACCAGTGACGTGCGGCGAGATCAGTGGTTGGTGAGGCACTGGCAGCAGCATGACGGTGCAATGGAGCGGCGGGTCCTACGCACATCAAGGGTGCCATAGCAGCCACATCCCCTGCACCTGTGGTAGTTATGCCACTGCGCTCAACCTCCACAGTCGTACCCTTATACGCAGTATGCAGCAGTAATAATAGAATACAAAAGTCAGAAGCAAAGTAGCCTCTGACTGAAGAGCGCTTTGATGTGTTTTGCTTACTTATAGCAGCTGCTTAGATGGGGTGGGTCAATCCCCAAGAAAGTCGAGACGGAAAGAAAAAAGTGTAATAAGCAGCGCTGGGATTAATGATGGGTGAATCAAATGGTTAAAAGTAAACACATTTAATAAAATACAAATGAATAAAATAATGTCAATGGTTATAATGTTAAAAACAGTTTGAAATAATTAATCCAGATCTCACGTGGTTATAAGTCCGCAGTCAAAGTCTGTGTGACCTGTGCTGACCCCACAGTCAGTGATGACAATAAAATCGGTCCAAGAGATTGGCGACCCTTAAAGGGTAAGTATGGTGGTTGAGGGAGTGGCTGATGTGGGAGCCCAACTTCTACCTTACCGCCAATTTGTATCCAATTTTGCTTGGGTTGTGGAAGTCCAGAACAGGAGAGTCTTGTGTTTGGACAGATGTTAAGATGAAGTCCAATAAACCACGGATCTGGAGAATAAACGAGCACCACCAACGCGTTTCACTGGGCTGCTCCCAGCTTTATCAAGGTGCAGCAGTAATACACCATATGCAGAGAATGTCACACATTAGTAGGGGGAAATTTACTAAAGGAAATTTGGAAAATATAGGTGTATTTGTATCCAGAAATACACTTATTTTTTACATTTACTATCCCGAAAATACGGCAATTCGTATTCGTATTGATAGCACATCAATACCAATACGAATTGCCGTATATTCGGGATAGTAAATGTAAAAAATAAGTGTATTTCTGGATACAAATACACCTACATAATGTCCTTGTACATATATTGCTTTACAATAAAGGCCCTTACACATATGGTACACCTTATTAATGCATTTTACACATTATGCCAGACTACAAATACAATAATAATTACCCCATACACAAACTGTTTGCTACACATTATTAATGCTCTTTCTCCCATAATGCCCGTTATACCTACTGTATGACCCACTTTTTTATAGCCTGTACACAAAATTGCCCCATACATATATGCCCCACATTATTAATGCCCTTATACACATGACATATAATGCCCCATTCACATATGCCCCACATTATTAATGCCCTTATACACATGACATATGATGCCCCATTCACATATGCCCCACATTATTATACACATGACATATGCCCCACATTATTAAAGGTCGTTCCACGCAGAATGCTCCTTACACATATCCCCAGGCCCCCACATTGATTTAAGACCAACTTTTATCCCTTCCCAGAACAATACAATAGTGTGATCAGTGACAGCACCGGCGGGGCTGACACCTTCACCCTGCAGTGATCTGCGCTGCCAACAGCAAGCATTTGCTCTTCTGCCCCCCCTGCCCACATTGACTGCCCCCCCCCATGACCCCCCCCCCCCTGCGCTCCCACTTACCGGTACCTGCTTCTAAAATCACGTCTCTGGCTTGGTCCCGTCTGGCTCAGGCTCCGGGCATGGATGGCTCCTCAGTTCCGGCTGGATGTCACCTTTGTGTAGCTGCTGACAGCGGCCCCCATGCTTGGAGCACACAGCAGAGGTGTCCGTTCAGCCGGCGGGTGGGGAAGGGGGTGCGGGGGTCACTTTCACTATGCTCACACCGGGAGAGGTGCGGGTGTCCGTGCAGCTGCTGGGTGAGGAAGAGGGGGGCGCGGGGGTCTGTTTACCCGCCGATTGGGGAAGGAGGTGGGGGGAGGTTTCATCATGTGTACGCCAGGGGAGAAGGGAGAGGTTTGGGTGTGCAGCCAGCGGGGTGGGGGGGGATTGTGGAGGTCCGTGCACCCGCTGTGTGGGGAAAGGGGGGGGGTGTCTGTACACAGTGCAGCTGGGTTTCTTCTGCTGCGCTAACCAATCGCAGCTGCTTCACTGACAGGGGCGTGCTTTCAAAGCATGACCCTGTCCCAGAGGCACCGCTATAGGTGCCACTTATAGAGGGTTTTTTAATGTGCTTTTGCAACCTGGTGCTTAGCCCAGCCCCCTGCCTGCCCCTTGTTCTTGAACCTTAACATTGACAGCTGGAGGCACTGCTCTAGGTGCCTTCATAACAGCAATGCAGCACATTATGGTGTTAAAATGAATAGATTAATATAATCACATAATATGTGTCATAAGTATATTCTTTGTATTATTTTATTATGGCTATCACTAATGACAGGGTAGGCACTGCCTCCCCTGACTGCACGTCCCTGGTAAATACAAACACAGGGGCCCAGCACTCACTACAACAAACTAACTCACCTTAACATTCAAATAATCAATAAATAAATAATGGGGTTTTAGGTCATGAATTGATCAATGCATTTAAGCTTGCAGCCCATCGCCAAGGGACCCCATTTCACTGCAAGTCCTACACTAACAACTGAATTTCTGGGGAACCTGGCACCTGCTTACACATCATAGCTAAAATGAACATGTGTTTTTTTTCCTGGGTTAATGCTCAACTGCCATGTACCTTATGGCTTTTAAAAGGTGAGACAATCCCAAACACAGCACCTGAATTAGTATTAAAGGGGCAGCTGTCACAGGTTTCAGGTAAATGAGCTTATCTAGGGTGCATGAGAAAGTTATGATCACAGTAACAGAGGTTAATTAAAACTCAACCCAAATATATAGATACAGAAGTACATATATATATCTTGGACAACGCTATCAAAAGACAGCTAACCTCGCCTGATGTAAAGAAAAGTTTGCTGAGACCGAACCCCATAACCCCGGTATTCTACATCATACCGAAGCAACACACAGAGGCCCCCCGGGTAGGCCTATCATTTCTGCCAGGGGGTCTCTGTGCGAACCAGGCGAGATATGTAGATGCATTTTTGCAAAATTGTGTGCAAAATACCAGCACATATCTCAAGGACACCACCTCATTATTAAGCTACAGGAGTTGGCCGAAATTCCTCCCAAAACATTACTGGTGGGGATTGATGTAACGAGTTTATATACCTGCATCCCCCACCAGCAGGGGCTGCAAGCGGTAGGAGAGCTCATGGCACACAATACAAATGATAATGGTCCGGATCCGGAATTGATAGTACAATTACTGGAATTCACGTTAACACTTAACATCTTCATGTATGATAAAAAAATACTATAATCAACTCTACGGGTGTGCCATGGGCTCTCTGTCCGCTCCACACAGTGGTGTAGCTAGGTGCCACGGCGCCCGGAGCAAGGGCATGTTTCGCGCCCCCCAATTTGAAGTAGGTGAGGCTCATGCGCAGTGCGCAGGGAAAACATTATACCACACACCGTAATGCCCATTGCACATTTTAGCGAACTATGTAATACCATTACTTTCTGCCACTGTTGCGGGGTCAATCAACCTTTTTCATTGTCGACCATAGCCGTGTCAGTGTTTTGCATGTTCCATTTAATCCTGGGGTTGCCGTGAATCGCGAGCGGGGGTGGGGGGGAGGGAGGAGGTGAGGGGTGTCCGCGAATCACGGGAGGAGGGGTCGTGGGTGGATGCCGTGAATTGCGGGAGGGGGGGTCGCGGGGGGTGTGGGTGCCGCGAATCGTGGGAGGGGGGACGCGGGGGGTTGCAGTGAATCGTGGGAGGGTGAGTCGCGGGGGCGGGGGGTTTGCCGCAATGACAGGAGGGGGGGTCAGGGGGGGGAATCGCGGTAGGGGGGGTCGCTGGGGGTGGGGGGTACCGCGAACCTTGGGAGGGGGGGCCCGGGGGGTTGGCGCAAATCGTGGGAGGGGGGGTCGCGGGGTGTCACGGGGTGGGGCCGCAAATCGCGGGAGTCGCCGCGAATTGCGGGGGGTGTGCTGCGAATTGCGGGAGGGGGTCGCCAGGGGGTGCCGCGAATCGCCACAAGAAAAAATCAACACAGAAAGGTCAACACATGTAAATGTTGACATAAGTGTGGCACTTCATTGGTGTCCATGTCGACACATGAGAATGAATATGAAAACATTGAAAAAGTGAAAAATAAATCTTCAAAAACTCATGTCAACCTTTTTCATTGTCGACCATAGCCATGTCAGTGTTTTGCATGTGCCATTTAATCGTGGGGTTGCCGTGAATGGGGGGGGGGAGGGACACATTGCTCTGTTTCTGGACTTTCTTCTTAATTTATGGATTACCATCACCTGTGCTTAAACACCTTTCTTATCAATTACCCTGTTTAAAACAGGTGATGACAATCATATATTAAGATGGAAGTCCACAAAGTCAGTCATGTGAGTCAGAGGCTCCACCCAGCGTTACAGCTTCAGACACACTTTGAGTGACAGATGTAGCCAAATATATAAGAGATATATAGAGAGAGAGAAGTGGTGTGAGAAGAAGTGAGCGATGCCACCGCACTGCACCATGTGTTCCTGGAATCTCCGCCAGCGCTGTTTCTGCCAGGCATTAGAGTCGGTCTTCCTGATGACGGCTCACGTGCTTCAGAAAGGTCCATAGGAGGAGCTGCACGCAGGCACACACCGCGCAGCAGCCCTCCCATGGCCGTAAGTAGGACTTTATGGGCCCCATAGCAAAAATTTTAAAGGCCCCCCTATGGGGTGAGAGAAGGAAGGCAAGGGGGTGCTCTGTTATTCTTTGCCCACCAAGTACTAGCAGTAGGGGCTCCTGTGCCCTGACACTGGCTTCTGTGGTGGTGGTGGGGATGGTGTGAGAGGTGGGGCAAGAGAGGGGAGAGAGATGACACAGAGAGGGGGAGTGAGAGAGAGGCAGGTGGATAGAGAGCAAGAGAGGGGATGTGGGTGCAGAGGGGGTGAGAGGAGGAGTGAGAATGGGGAGGCAAGGCAAGGGGAAGAGAGAGCAGGTGTTAGAAATGGGTTGGCATAGAACTTTGTCAGTCTCCCTCCCTAGTACAAGCTGTGCTGTGACAGGTCTCCTGGACTTGGAATTGTTACCTGCATTGTTAATGTCTTCTTTACGCCGGCTCCCACTGCAGCTGGTCTCTGCCTCGGCTCCCAAAGCGACTGGTGGTCCCTCATCCCAGGCTCCCCCAGCATCTGGTCTCCTCTGCCCCAGCTCCCCCAGTATTTAGTCTCTTCTGCCCCAGCGCCGATGGTCCTCAGCAGCTTCGTCGCTCAGGGGTCTCCTCTGTGTCAGCTCCCACAGTGGCTGGTCCCCCAGCGGCAGCTAACCCAGCGCGCAGCTTCCACAGCAGCTGCTTCTTCTGCGTCCTCAGCCCTGCCCCTGGCTGTAGATGCGGTCCGCCTGTTCCCGGCACCCCGCTGTGTCCGGGAGTCGGGAGATGTGCTGCTATTTAAAATCCCGCTAGCCAATAGGCGCTCGCGGTCCAGCAGCCACCAGTTGATTGGCTGCTGGACCGCAAGCGCCCATTGGCTAGCGGTCCAGCGAGAGGCATGAATTTTACATAGCAGCACATCTCTCCTGGACACAGCGGGGAGCGGGGAAGCTGGTGGCGGAGCTGGCACAGCTCCGGCGCCATGCCATCTTCCGGCGCCTGGAGCGTGTGCTCCCCTGGCTACGCCTCTGCATGTACCAGGTCGAAAGTAAGTTATTTTTACAAAATGTAATGTCTGTACAACATGCATTATTTTATTACAGGTATATAGATGACCTGGTGCTGTTCTGGACGGGGCCCCAGGAGGCTCTTCTAGAGCTAATAGAACAACACAATCAGTCCACCAGCCCTGTGAAGCTGACATACACTATCAGCACCACCCAACTGGACTTCCTAGATGTCCGCATTAAAAGAGGGAAAAAAATCAGTACCCAACTTTCCACCAAGCCAACTGACCACAATATGATGCTGCAGTTCAGGAGCTTTCACTCAAGGGCCACAACTGCAAGTCTCCCATATTCGCAGTTCATACGAGTGTGTAGGGTGAATAGCGATATGGCCACTAGAGATGCCCAATTAGAGAGTATGGTGGACAAATTCCTTAAAAAGCAAGGCAGAAAGCCATAACTATCTCCAGACAGGAGCTGCTACAGAGCAAACCTAAGAACACCACAAATTCCGATGGCACCTTTACATGGGTGAAACCTTTTTCTGACGAAGTCTCGTCACACGCCGTAGGGCCAGACTGGACGATCGGAGCTCAGTCTCATTTCCTGAACTCACACTGACATGTATTGTACACGTTGAAGAAGGGGAGTTTGTATCCCCGAAACGTTGTGTGTTTAATCACAGTAAGAGTTTTTCACAAGCCCGCGGGAGTGCCTCTGCTTGTTCCTGTAACACCTGCTATATATATATATATATATTTTATATATATATATATATATATATATATATATATAAACACATAACAGACGCGGCACTCAGAGGTTTAAAAACCTCTAGAGGAAGGAATTTAGCAGTCTTTGTGATGAGGAAATGAGATGCTTCTCCTGGCAGAAGGTCTTTGAGTGGCCAATACATAGCATGTATCAGACTTTGTGTCTGAAGTTCCTGTGTAAAGGTGTTAATAAGGAAACGTATATGCGATGTGTCAATGAACCCATGCCATCCTGTGTGCGAGGTGTTGGTAATGCAGACATTTGTGTTTCTTTAAGCAAATGATCTCCACCTTTCCTGGAAGTTAAATATTCTAAGGTAATTGAATTGAACCATTTGACATAATCTGGAACTATTTATGACAGGAAAAGGATCCAATTGATATATGAATGTAAATGTCCCAGGCATGTACACCTCCTGCACAATGCTGATAGGGTGGAGAGAACAGGGTGTATTTACCCCCTGTGTTATGCTGTGTGGATTTTGGATAAAAAGGCACCAGTTTTGCCTGTAAAATTGTACTTCTACTTGGCTTCATTGCTGTAAACATCTGTATGCTGTGCATCCTATGATAGGAGAAGAGATCATTTGAGATCAATTGGCAAATAAACACCTTTCTGCCTCAAAGTGACAGTCTCCATCTTGCGACACGCTGCACACATAATTGACACCCAATGTGTCCAAATTGTGGCATACCCCACCTCCCACCATAGCAGTATTCTGCTCACACAAGCCAGAGGGTGCTCCTGCCCATATGGCTCCTCCTGGCTCAGTACTGCTCCCAGTCCGTGCAGTGATGCAATGTCCTGGTAATAAATATGCGTCATCAGCACTGGAGCTGGTACCAGAGCCTCCTTCAGTGACTGGAATGCCAACTCACAAGCAGGTGTACAGTCCACTTGGGAAGGCGCTTCCTAGTCACTACTGTAAGGGACGTCACTATCGAACTAGTCAGGGACTACTGGTTTGTAGGGCCTTACAGGTTCTAAGGTCAGTACCTGTCTGGGGGTTGTGGGTCGGGGACAGTCTCTGGTCACCTCTACCTTTACTGGTCTGGGCCTACCCCTGTCTCCTCCCACACTTTCCCCCAGGCACTGCACCTCTGTCACTTCTCCCGGGCACCCGTCTGCAATAACTGTAAGACCTGCCCTCCTGTCCTCCTCAAAGGACCTACGTCTTGGGGAATTTACCCTGTCTGGTGTATCCCCTTCTACCTTCCTGACTACCCTGGGCCTGAACCCTTCCTGCCCGGGCACACTCCCCACCCCCACCCCATCAAGGCCGCTGCGAGCTTGGCACCTGATGCCTGCCAGGGACGATTCAGAGAATTGGGCTAGTGGCCCATACTTTCTCCTAAAGGGGGAGACTCTACAGGGGGATCTAGGTTGGGATTTCTAGGGTCATTCTGTTTGGGGTCAGTCATGTAAAGGTCGGTGTGGTCGCTCATACTCACCGCCGGAGTTGGCAAACCACTATGAAAAAGAGCATCACTGGGTACCCCCACATGATTCAATGAGCTGGCACACACATCCTCTACAGTGCTAGGGGATGTAGGCACACCAGAGGCAAAAGGCATACTGAGTAGATGCGTTGATCTAGCTGTTGTGGTATTTTCCTCTGGGCTGGTTGATGCTGTGGTTGGCTGTGCTGGCAGTTGTCTCGCAGCTGTGGTCGGTTCCTTTGGGCTGTGCTGGTGTCGATGGTAAGGACGGTAGTCTGGCCGCTTGACTCCAAGCGATGGCGTTAGCAAACGTGGTAATGATTCCACCATCAAGATCATTCCTCAGGACTACATCTGTTGGGAGGCCATCCATGGTGGCAACTTTTCGCAACTCTGGTCCAGCCCCCCAATCCAGGTAGACTCTGGCCATGGGTACATCCCACTCCATTCCATCTGCCATTGTAACTTTGGCAGTGCAACCCTGCAATACTGCAGCAGGATCAATAAGTTGGGGGCTCACCACAGTGATTGAGGCCTCAGAGTCTCTCAGGCCTTCTCCCTGCAGGGGCCCCACTTGGCTGTAGGTGCCGCAACCTATTCTGTAGAGGCCGCTTGGCCATGCAGGTGACTATCAGCAGAGTCTGCCTGCTTCTCACCACACTCCATTGGACTGACTGGAGGGGGTACAGTCTTTGTGGGCTCATCTCCACAGAATAAGCAAGCCAGGCTCCAGCAAACGGATTTGTAGCGCACTTCTTGACCAGGCGCGGCTCCGATGATCCCTGATTACTTGCAGGGACGCTGCGGGGCGATTGCTGGCCAAGAACACCCGGGTTGGAAGGTGCTTGCTTTGGGGGGCGATGAGCTGAAGAGGGATGTCCCCCTGGTGGTACAGTCCTTTGTAGTGGGCTACTACTTGGGCGTTTCAGCCTGTGACCGAATTACCACATACTTGTCCACCAGCTGGGCAGCCATCTTTACACTCGGTTGCTCCCAATCTAGCACCCACTCCTTCACTTCCTGGGTACACCTGAGGTAGAACTGCTCCCTGCAGATCAGGTCAATCAGGGTGTCAAATGTCGTAGCCTTTGATTCCTTCACCGACTTCACCAAGTACTGCCGCAGCTGGGTGGCAAACTGCTCATGGGTGCTGCCAGGATTCTTAAGCAAGTCCAGGAATTTTTTCCTGTAGGACTCAGGAGTGATAAAAAAAATGTTGGAGGAGGGCCTTGGCAAAAACATCATAATCCCCACAGTCCTCATTGGCCACTCCTCGATAAGCCTCCAAGGCCTCTCCATGCAGGGTGGGCACAAGGTGTCTTACCCACTCCTGTTTGCCAAATCATAGAGTAAACTAGTCCTCTCAAAAACTTGCAAATGTCCATTAATGTCCCCATCGCTGTCAGCGGCTTGGCAAACTGAATCCGTCCCGCTCGTGGGGATTAGCAGCTGACAATGGTCCTCAGGGTACCATGGCCTGTGGTGCCCGCTCCGCATGCACCATCTGAATGATGAGCATGTGTTCTTGTTCCGTTGCCCTTTCCTCTAGTTCTGCTAGCTGATCAGCTAGGCTATTTGCGCCATCCACCCTGGGACGCGGGGATCCTGCCACTGCTAGGGACTGCTGGGAAACATGGCTGCTGCTAGAGTGGATGGGGCTTGTGACTCTCACCGGCTCCAGGTGAAGGTCCTCTGTGGAGATGTCCTCTTGGACACGGTCATCATTAGCGTGCTGCACCTCCTCCAGACTCTACTCCTCCAAGCTCTTGAGCACCGTCCTCATTATGCTTACAGATGCTTGCAAAGGGATCTCCACACCCTTTTCCCAACACACGATCTCGAGGTCATCCTTCGACATTCTTCTGAAGTCCGCCATCTTGCACGTTCTCCCTGAGTAACTCGGCTTCTCCAATCGGTTAACTGAAAAGCCGCCTGGGATATCCCACCGCCGCCACCAATTTCTGTGACCGGACGCCTGCCCTTAGCAGTTCCTGGTCTAACGTGATGTTACCATCAGTAACCGCCTGTTACTGACTCCGCCCACTACGCAGTGAGCAGGGATATTGCTGCCACCATCAGCCTCCTACTACGTGGCACCTGGGACCACAAATACCTCCACAAATACCAGGGCTCACAGGTCCTCTTTATATAGTCAGAAAACACACTGGCATGGTCAGATCCTTCCTTATAACTTTTGTAAAAGGCTATTAAATATGACCAAAGAAACAATAAGTGAAAAGCGCAGGTTACGTATTATGTCCGTAACCTGCGTACCCTTTATACCTAGCTACGTGCGAACAAAACGTAGCGCAGCGTAGCGTACCTTTATTGTGTATTATACACAACAGAACCAATACCTTATTAAGAGATCCTTTCGCAGTAATCTGACTCTAATCTGCGAATATACCTTTAAGGACAGTGTCCGTTATATACCTTATCGCTGAATGCGAATAAACAGACACAACCACAGTATTAAAGTAAGGAGATAAGAACTCCGTAAAGAGATGTATTTAAGTCCCTAATGGACAAAAGGGGGTTACAGGAATAGAAAATACAGGTATAACAAGTGATACAATAGACTAACAATGAATACAATAAACAGGCTCTACTAGGGGAAGAAAATACAGATACAGGACACAATCATAATCAGCCACATCACATAAAAGGGGAATACGAATGTTACCTTCAGGGGAAGTAGCGCAGCGCAGTCCGGTCGGAGCTCACTATGTTCAGGTTTGAACATAGTCCGGTCAAAGGTCAGGGAAAGGAAAATGTGCCGAAGTGACCAAGGCCGCCCTGGGTCACCTATTTTATAGGGTCAGAAGGGGGAGGTCAAAGGCCATTCCTATTGGTCAGAGATCGTATGTCAGGTCCACTGTGATTGGGGGGTAAGATGATACACCTGGTTTGAATAGGTGCAGGGGAGTGAACTTTAGGAGTCCTTTGTTTGTAAGTATCGTCGTCAGGGATTGTAAATAGCAGTCAAAAACCGGTTTTAGTAGGTTCCTTTGTTCTATACTTTTCAACAGAAACTGTCTTGGGAATATGGATTATGTCCATAACTATCGGGCCGTGTGTATTGCGAAATATTCGCAATGACCGGAATTCTGCGCATAAGAAACGGAACGGAACGGTACTAAACACTATATAGACAGATGTATGCAAAATGCTAACTAAGCGATGTGTGGCGTTCTAAACCTTTAACTATATTTTATTTAGTGTCAGTATGTTCTTATGAATTTATGTGTAATAGTATGGCTACGCATACTGGTCCACTTTGTCACACAGACTCGGGTATGGAAACTTTATTAGCGCAACTCCGCGAACCAAAATGGCGGCCATACTATCCTAAAATGGCGTGTGTGCAACTCGACTTTAACAGTCCACCCTTTAACAGTAAATATAAAACTGTTACAATACAAACATTTTACATAACAATACAGAAATTCATAATCCAAACAGAGGAATTGGGATCCGTGAATAAAACATATAAGGGGAGTAAACCATCTGCTCTTTGGCCGATCCTGGATGATGGGCCGCATTTATCGAACAATCTACTCAGGGTGACGAAGGATAATGTACAACTCTTGGGATAAAAATAAAAACAGGGGAGGTTACACTATATACAATTGTTTTTCAGATATGGCATCCTTTGGTAGGTATTGTTTGTGACAACAGACCCCTGAACTCTTTGTTGTCTCTCTTTTTGGTATGCTTTTAAGTATGATGGTATTATCACTATCAAACATCCGGTCCTGGGTAATGTCAAGTTTATAGATTCTACCTTGACCTAAACTGGGACGGGTAACACACTCTCAGAACTCTGTATCGTCCGTCCAATGCCTGGCAGCAGTGCGGCGGCGGTATCCTTGATTTTGAAGATAAGAACGGATAGTGGGGGGGAGACAAGAATAGGACCCACAACAATAGAGAAAACTGATAAAGGAAAAAAAAATTGTTAGTGATCCTTCCAACCTGTTACCAGTGGGGTGTGTCACAGTCCCTTTTGTAGCTTGTACAGGTTGCTTGACCTTAGCTGCTCTCCAGTCCTCCCGAAATGGTGCCTCTTAGCGATTTCTCTCTTTCGCCCTCGAGTGTAAGGACCTTCTGGCTTTCTGTTCCTTTGGCAGTAGGACGAACGTACCCGAATCTCTCTCTCTGCAACTTTGTTATTGAGGTAGTGCTGGTCAACAAGACTTGGGGTGGTTCTTTCCAAAGGTCTATCAAGCAACCTGTATATGGCAAAGCAGGGGAAACAACAACATCTCCTGGTTCATGGTTATGACAGTTCAGAACAGGTGTCAACAAAGTCCTTTTGCTGCAGTTTTCCAGGTGTGGATACATCACTTGCATTACTTTTTTCCGTGGTGAGGTCTGGGATCTCCTTGTGGGATTACCATAACGTGTGGCTGCCCGCCAAGCAATGTTTCGATGGGGACAAATGAGGTGGAGTTCTGAGAGTGATTCTACTACTACAAAAAGAGATTGTGGGGTGTACCATCAGTCCCTAAAAGGTTCACACATGACTTAAAATCTTTCATATAAACTTGCATACTCAGGGGTGTTTCTGGGCTGCCATATCTATACACACAAACGTCAACACATATATATATAGATGTATAAAAAAAAAAAAAGTAAATAAATAACTAGAATGCTTCTAGAGTGGACTGTACAAAGCCAATTTTGTATTACCTGCAGAGGATCCTGCTGGAGGAGGGATGTGGAGATGGCTCTGTGGGAACAGCCGTTGCAGTTTCTTTCCCCCAGACAAGTAAGGCATGATCCTGTCGTCTTACCTGTCTGTGGGCACACCAGTAATTTCGGACTAATTTTCCACATACCTTCCCTGTCAAGACAAGTCAGGCCATGGGCTATCTCTGCCCTGACAGTTTGGCATGTTCTCAGAGTCACTGGTTTTCCTTGTCCATCTTTCTATTCCTGTCCACATCCCTTCTCCTTCCAGACTGCTTCTCCTGCAGGGGACACAAATCTTGTATTTCTATGTGAATACACTGACATTTACAGGGGGAACACAAACATTATCCGCAGAGCGCATGGCTCACTCAGCTGCCTTGCCAGCATGTTCATTATCAAGTGACACTGAATCCTTATCGAAGGTGTGGGCTTTATACTTGATAACAGCCACTCTGTCCGGCAGCTGTGTGACTGTCAGGAATCTTTTAAACTTACAACGCTTGCGCCACTGGAGTGCCAGCTACTGAAACAAAACATCTGAGGCGCCATAGGGCCTAAGATCTTCTGCATTACCCCAACAAACGTACTTGGAGTCGGCATGAATATTGGCTGTTTTTCTCTCAGCCCGCAGTACTACTAATGAGACTGCTGTCGCTGAGTGAGACGTCCAATGGGTTCAGCCTCTACTATGCCTTTTCCATCTATTACGGTATAGCCAGTGTACAATTTTCCCCTCTCGGTGTTGTGGAAAGAACGAGGGAGAGAAAAAAAAATGAATTACCTCTTCCAATGGGTTGTTACCACCCTTTGGGGGCATGCTGCAAAGGTCTGATTCAAACATGTCATGCAATCATATTCGTCTCGGCTCCCACTAAATTCCACCATTCCAGCAACCTCAGCACCAATCCACCCTTTATGCCTTTGCGGGCACACCTGGTAAGAGTGTTGCTGGGTTTACGATATTACCCATTTTACTGGTAACATCAATGCAAGTTCCCATTTAGTGAACTTGGCTGATGAATTTTTTTTTTTTTTCACATGTTTAGGCAGAATTTTAGGAGTGTCCAGACTATGGCCCTTATTCTGCTTGGTGCGGCCGGAGCCGCATATGCGGCTCCGACCGTGCAGGCGAATCCCCGCCTTCCATACGGATCGCCACGGCCGTCCGTATGCGGACATGTGGCGGTCCGCATGAAAATGGCGGGGGATACGCCTCCACCATCTTGGAGCAGCCCCCTGCATTCGATGGTCGCCGACCATCGAAGGCAGGGCCGCACGCTCCACCAGCTCCCGCAACCATAGACCTCACGGACACTTGTCCGTGTGAAAGCATGTATGGGGGCGGGCAGCTGACATCCGGCGATGTCAGATGCCCGCCCCCAACACATGCGTCACAGCCTCATTACCATGCGTACGCCCCGCGTTTGCATGGGAACGCCCATGAAACGCGGGGCGTATGCATAGGGAAATGAGGCTAAGTAGCCCCTCACGCCCCTATCCACCCCCTTTGCGGCGGTAAAAAAAATTGTGCAGCGATTTCGCCTGCACATGCGCAGAGTGCCCTCTGCACATGCGCAGAGCGAAAACATCGGCGGAACGGCCGCAAGCGGCCGTTACCGCTTAGATCGGAATAAGGGCCTATATGAGGAGCATAAACAGTTAAAACACACCCCAACACCACATTCTCAGTTTTGTTTACCAGTAGTGCTATGGCAACTACACTGTGTAGACAAGTATGAAGTGCTCAAGTAATAGGTTTTAATTGTACACTGCAGTACGACATTGGTCAGGCTGGCATCACCAGGTTTCTTACGTCACTATATCTGTCGCCCCCTCAGCAGGTCTAATATTCTAAATCACATGGTCTCTTGTGTCAGTTTTACCCATGGCAAAAGGCTGTAATCAGGCCTGTTTCTTCTTCTTTACTATCCACATCTGTCTGTGAAGACATGGGTTTTGCGATTGTACCTATTTATATGTAAATGCGTTTTACAACCCTTTTCATTCTTTGTAGAAGGGGAATGCTTTGTGCATTACTTGGACTGCTTTTCACAAGATGGTGGCTGTGGTTGCCCTGGGTAACATTAGGAGTAATGCTTAAAGTTACTGGGACTTTGTTCAAGATTTACTGAAAAATATATATATTGTGACTACTCGCTTTATGGGGTACCGCATATTCACAATGGGTATTTCTCTGCTGGGAGTGCGACAGATTCTTTGAACTATTTTTCTATGATTTGTGGGTTTATGGTTACTAATGTGTCCCAGATTTTCCCCTCCCCCCTCCTTGTTCAGGCGCAACCGCAATCCGTCCTGAGATACCTTATGTCCTGCCTCAGGAGGATACACCAGAAGTTGTCTATCGCCATCTGCTGGTGTTTTGGATGAGGAAAGGACATAACAATAGATCATTAACCCATTGTATTGGTATTTACCCATTGGTGGGCCGTAAGGACAGTGTGCGATTTTGCACGACCCGGGGGAGGGGCTTGGTGGCTCTCTGAGGTTTCTGGAACAGAAGAGTAGGGAAAGGAGAAAAAATTGGGAAAAGAGAGAGAGAGAAACTCAAAAAAAAATTAATGACAGTAGGGTGTACAGTTATTTTTAAACAGGAAATTTCTCTTTTATTTGGATGACACCAGGATTTGGCACTATGGGGGAATTGGCTCTCAAATATTTGGTTCTTACCCTTTTCAACTCCTGTTCTGATCTGTAAGCCCTCCCTCCTTTCTCTTACCCAGTGGGGTTGTGACTATGGACCGTGTCTAGGGGTATTTAGCTAAAAGGTTTTCTTTTGGGAATCTTGTTATTTCACTGGGTACTTTTCCAGCTCAACTTCAAGTTTCAAATGGTGAAGCTGTACTTTGGGGCGCTATGCTCTCTGTTTTTAACAGGGTTTCTATTGAAGCTATTGTTGCCATTAATCCTGTGTCCTGCCCATCTTTAGTTCAAAGGGAACTCAGTATTTATGCTTTAGTTTTTAGCTACCTTAGATGGGTTAAAAATCTATAACAGTACAGTGCAGCATTAGTCATGGGGGTATATCTAACAATTTTGCATCTAGTTCGTGCATACTGGTCCTGTTGTCTCTAAGTTTCTAAATTCTCTGGAGTCCAGCAGCAGACATAACTTATATTTCAAGGTAGTTCTGTAATTTGAAGGTCAATCGCAGCCGCTGCAGTCAATAAGACAGAGCATTTGATATGCAAGGGCCCGATTATGATCTCTATTTGTTTTACCAATGGGTAATGCTGCACCTTTCCTGTTACCCCAATCGTAACTGCTAATTGCTTGGCACAACCTAGACCAGGAGGGAATGTTGTTAATGGGTTTGATACAAAAAAAAACCTCTTACATTTAAACCATTCCACTTACCCATATCTGAGCGTGTCCACGCATTGTGCATGTCACTATCCTTTACAAGCATTACCTCATCCCTGTCTCCCCGTCCACAAGGAGGTTCCACTGTGTGCAGAGGGTGGATCTGTATCTCCCCGGCCCCATTGGACAACATCCCAGGAACAACTATCTTTGTGCTGTGTTGTGTGTACTTACCTGTGTCTCCAATCGTGTTCCTGGCATCAGCCATCTCCTCGACCAGATTGGCAGCAGCAGCTTGGGCTGTCTCAGCCTCTCTCTCCTTTCCGCTAGTTTCGCAAGGGATGGCTGATGTCAGGAATCCCCCCTGTGGATCTGTATCTTGTTTATAGGGGGTAAAAACAGTACACAAGTTATTCATTTTCAGGTTATTTTTGGTTTCACTTCGGACTTGAATTGTTCCCTTTTTTTTTTTTTTACATATTGCTGAGTGGAAACATTCGTATTCGATGTGGCTGATTATACCTGCATCTGACAGATAACTATGTTCCTTTTGGGTTGTAGTTTCCTTCTGCCACAATTTAAGAATTTCTATGTGCTTCACTCTCTTCTTACGACTGGAGAGTAGACATATTTCATCTTTTACTGCCGATAAGATTTCTGGATCAAAGCTACCAACACTGGGAAATTCTAACTTGCTGCCTTGTGTCATTTTTCTCCATTTCTTTTTGTAAACAACTGCTCGTTCACTGTGCTCCAACACATTATGGAAGCCGCCGATCCTTTTGGTCGACTCGCTTCCTCCCTAACTGGCACGTTATCACAGCGTGACCCGTTATTACCCATAATTACAGGAATAGACGTTCACAGCTAGTAGATACCGGTGGGTTATTACTTGTCTGAGAGCTCGGAGACTTATAGAAATATGTCATACGATATTATCGGTGAGTCATAAGTATCAACACAAGTTTGAGTGGGATGAGTAGAGATATCGTGGAGCCAATGTGACTAGGATGTGATAGGCTGGTTGTAAACGCTAGTGACACTTGACGGAGTGGGTTAGATTAACCCAACTCAGGGTATGGTATGAGTTAAAATTTAGCTTTTATTTCATATTATTAAAATAAGCACTAGACAGGAACGTTTTTTAGGCGCTCACACACATACATATAACATATATGATATATTTAAAATCAGAGATTCACACTGAATTGTGTGTGCCCTGTGGGCATAACATCCCCTGGTTCTGTAACACCATGTATCTTAGGCTCAAAGGAGTACGTATCAGTCCTGAATATAAGGACTGTAGAAGATGTCTCAAAAATGAGTCTGTGAGGTAGGACTAAATTAGTACAGCCCCGCACCCAATCCAGGTGGTGAAATTCCCCAGCACAGATAGTGCGTTAGAGGGGGTCACCTGCGTGTCACTAGAACGGGGTGTTTAACTGTAAACACTTACTAGGATTCACTTAGTAAGAGCCACAAGCTATCCATTAGAGAGTGGGGGTGTAATGGATAGATCAATGCATAAGATTTCACCACAGTAAATAAATTGTATCAAGTATTATTGGAACAGTTAGTATTTAAACATTGTATCGAAGGGGTAGTAATCCCTCTGCTGAGTCTAACTGTTCATAAAAGGGGGTGGAATATGGGCTGACTAGTGATCCTCCTAGTTTGTTAGCCAAAAAGACAAAATATACATTTAATTTATAGTAAGATTCCGCAAGCTTAGGAATCTCCTTTCAACAGTGATAGGCTTGCCCTCCAAACCGGCAGTCCTATCTGCTTATAACTGTCTACACAAATGCCCGTCATCAACAATATGTGTGTCGGTAGGCCGACATGCCGACACAAGAGTATGTCTCATTCAATGCAGACAGGCTCTAGTTCAGTTCATAACCGACCTGTGAAGTATTCAATATAAGTATAAATTGTCACAGTCTACCTGCCACCGTGTCGGCAGTTTACATATGTATTAGCAATGAGGATTGGTATTTTGTACAGATAGCACTTGGTACAAGTAAATAATTGAGTTCTATCTGAGCTGTAACTACCTCGTATTGATTAAGTTAAGCCGACAGCTGTAGTGTCGACGTAATAAGTTGTGCTGTCAGTATTTACTGATTCTGTCAAAACCAATCTCTAACTAACAAAAATATGCATGCTGTCGGATCGGCAGTCTAGATAGCAGTTTTTATAAATGACAATTAATATTTAGCGGCTCGGGTACTGTTTTGTGTATACAGATCTCTGAATCACGATATGCTGGAAATAATACAGATACTCCCGCAAGGTGGTTGGGTAGGGATTGGGGATATTGGGGTGGGGAATGGGGAAGGGAATTTTTATACACAAGGAAAGAGGGAGAGGAGAGTCACAAAAAGAAAGAAAAGGAAAGAAGAAGGAATGGGAAATGGAAGGAAAGGACCAGATAGAGGTAAGGGTCTGACTGTATCCAAAAGGGTATGAGTGATCCCACCGACTTTATATACCCTTGGCAATGGTGGGGTAGTCTGGTTCGAGGATTGGAAAGTCTCCTTTCACCTCTGGCAGGCTGCCCACTTCCAATTGTCAGCTACCACCTAATAGTAGTGGGCTCTTATGGGTATTGTGGGGGAAGAACTCTGCCCAGAATGGAGTCAGAAAGAAAAAGATAGGTGTTACCCTTTAGTGCGAAAGCGGCTGCTGCCCACCTAATATACCTATTGCTCGGGGTGGAATACTGCATGAAACTAGGAGAGGTCTCCCTTCTTCTGTCATGCCTTCATACGCCCCAAGTAAGCTGCCATCATTTGTAAGGTGGGCTTTTTTAGGTATGGTGGGTGAGCGGGCTTGTTATCACACTGTGGGGGATTTATGGCACCTAATAGAGTGAATATAGTGAAGAAAAGATTGGGAGAAGGACGGAAGGTGGCGGGTAAGAGGTGGAGGGGAGAACCGGGAAGGGAAGGAGGTTGAGGGAGTGCGGGTGAACGGGTACCTGTGGGTGCACGCTGTGCACTAAGCGGCACTATGACAGTCCCATCGGATATGCTGTGGCTGCTGCGACTAAATGTGTCTCCACGGTAATCGCGTGGAGAAGGCTGCAGGAGCTGGGGCTGATATAGTTGGTGCCGTAGATGTGCTGAGCGGCACTGTGACCATCCAGTCGGACGTGCTGTGGCTGTTGCGGCTGTCTGCGTCTTCCACGATTAGCGCGTGGGGAGAGCTGCCGGCGCTGGGTCTACTGCTGCTGATGCGGGTATGAGTGTCGGGAGCGCTGGGATAGCGCTGAAGCCGGTCTGCGGCACGGCTGCTGCTGCGGCTGGTACGGCAAGATTAGGAGGCGCTCAGTATCTGCGTCACTCCCACTAGAAACCAACGATCGTTTCACCTCTCTGGCTTCTTCAGGGTTAAGGTGTGTGATTGAGGCAGGTGCCTGCGCTGTCTATTTATCGCATAAATGCTGGTGCCTAATTGGTTTCTCCCCGCTGTCAATCACGCAATGGGAGAAAGATCTGTGGGTCCTGGCAACGCTGTCAAAAGCGTATTTGATTGACTGATAGATGTGGGGCTTTGGGAACCTTTATTCAACAGGGTATCAGCGCACCTAGGAAATGTATGTTGATAACTGGTATATCTGGAGCAGTTTATATTGTAATCATTTTTCAAAGAGTGCCCCAACAAAGAGAGAGTCTTTCCTCTTCCTTCTCTTGCATATATAATTACTCTCTAGGGTGCACCTCCACGCTACCCACCTGGTGAGATCCCTCTAAACAGGCCTCCTATACCACCTTGAATTGTGGATTCGTCGTTACACACCCATATCTATTATATTTACCTACTAAAATTACCTGTGCTCTGATCCATCTTCCACTTCCCCTCCCCTTACCTTGTAATATTGTCTGAGAGCTCCCCAACCACTCACTTCTCCACAAAATGGCACTATTTTGCAATCAAGCGTGAAGCCCACTATGCGAGGTAATGTACTCAATCACCAAGTCTTTCAACTAGCAGCGAACTTCTAGTCAACTTGCAAGGTGCGGCCTAATTTTTCCAGGGTACAACAAACTTGTTTTCCTGTACCCCCAAAAACTGGATTTCCTAAATCAGCTAATCGGATCACTGGGTTCCGATGTAGCTTCCTGTACCCTCCTAGTGGATCAAAATAGGTAGTTCCACTGAAGGGGCAGTTCCTATGGGCACGTCGTCACGTGCACCCTGTCCTAACTGGACTGTCCTACACTGGACTACACTGCGCTTGAGTCGTGTCGTCACACACCCGTTCGCCTCAGTTATGTTTCACACTGGGCGCTGGTTACACCTTGGTCTTATGCTTATATTTGAAATATTTCTGTACAGAAAATCTTCCCAGGCTGGTAGCTTTTCACTAGATACTTATGCAGGTATAAATCCCTTATAAAAGGCTATAGGAATCTATTAAAATAATGCTTGAGTTGCTTGTTTTTGGAAAATGAACAAAAAGAAAAAAAAAATTATTTTCTTTTATTAATCACCGCCCTATCCACAGTATATTACTATACTGTTTAAATAAAGCTAGTGGTTTAATACTGTTCACCTTTGAGTTCCTATGTGTGCTGCATGCGCAGTGCCAATGAACAGCCACGTGTGTACGTGCGTTGTTCACAGGCCGCCGATGAATCGGCCACCCACGTGTTCTATAGTGTATTTGCAAGGTTGCGCTCGAGTTTCGCTATACGCAGTAATTGCGCCTAAATGTGGAATAAATCCCTTAACTTCGTCCGAAAGTTACGTATCAAGATGCGAAATAAATCCCGCACTTAATCCGTAAATCACGTACAAAGATGCGAAAATTTCCCGATATGGGCACGTGCGCGCGCACCTTGCGTAATACACAATAGACACTTTACGTTACTGTAAAAGGCTCAGAACTTATCGCCACGTGGCAGGGTTCCTGGCCCTGCAGTAACTAACACTAAGAGTTATAGTTTTGCACAGAGGGGATCCTCTATGTACTATAATAAAACACAGTCCTTTGTCTCCACGTGTGCGAAATTTATCGCACGTGGGACATATACTGTAATAAACAAGCAACCCAAGACACTATACCCCGTAAAACTACTTGTGGCAGGCAGAAGTACAGTTTACTAAACACTTAATATATGCTTTAAAACACGTGGCTTAATGTTTCACTTATTGTACTTCGGGTTCAACGCTAGCACTTCTTGAACCCCGCACCGCCGCGGACCTGGCCTATCCAGCAATGGATAATAAATACTTCCACCCTTTTGCTGGTATAGGTCAGGCCGCGCGCCCGGTACTGAGTTCCAGAATGTGAAACGGCCGGACGATGCCCCCAATTGTAAAAGGCTATTAAATATGACCAAAGAAACAATAAGTGAAAAGCGCAGGTTACGTATTATGTCCGTAACCTGCGTACCCTTTATACCTAGCTACGTGCGAACAAAACGTAGCGCAGCGTAGCGTACCTTTATTGTGTATTATACACAACAGAACCAATACCTTATTAAGAGATCCTTTCGCAGTAATCTGACTCTAATCTGCGAATATACCTTTAAGGACAGTGTCCGTTATATACCTTATCGCTGAATGCGAATAAACAGACACAACCACAGTATTAAAGTAAGGAGATAAGAACTCCCTAAAGAGATGTATTTAAGTCCCTAATGGACAAAAGGGGGTTACAGGAATAGAAAATACAGGTATAACAAGTGATACAATAGACTAACAATGAATACAATAAACAGGCTCTACTAGGGGAAGAAAATACAGATACAGGACACAATCATAATCAGCCACATCACATAAAAGGGGAATACGAATGTTACCTTCAGGGGAAATAGCGCAGCGCAGTCCGGTCGGAGCTCACTATGTTCAGGTTTGAACATAGTCCGGTCAAAGGTCAGGGAAAGGAAAATGTGCCGAAGTGACCAAGGCCGCCCTGGGTCACCTATCTTATAGGGTCAAAAGGGGAAGGTCAAAGGCCATTCCTATTGGTCAGAGATCGTATGTCAGGTCCACTGTGATTGGGGGGTAAGATGATACACCTGGTTTGAATAGGTGCAGGGGAGTGAACTTTAGGAGTCCTTTGTTTAAGTATCGTCGTCAGGGATTGTAAATAGCAGTCAAAACCGGTTTTAGTAGGTTCCTTTGTTATATACTTTTCAACAGAAACTGTCTTGGGAATATGGATTATGTCCATAACTATCGGGCCGTGTGTATTGCGAAATATTCGCAATGACCGGAATTCTGCGCATAAGAAACGGAACGGAACGGTACTAAACACTATACAGACAGATGTATGCAAAATGCTAACTAAGCGATGTGTGGCGTTCTAAACCTTTAACTATATTTTATTTAGTGTCAGTATGTTCTTATGAATTTATGTGTAATAGTATGGCTACGCATACTGGTCCACTTTGTCACACAGAATCGGGTATGGAAACTTTATTAGCGCAACTCCGCGAACCAAAATGGCGGCCATACTATCCTAAAATGGCGTGTGTGCAACTCGACTTTAACACTTTAGGATTTGCATATCAATAATACCATCTTACTTCCAGTGCATAACGAATCAAGATTACACACTAAAAAGTCCAATTTCCTTAGAATATATAACTTCCAGGAAAGGTGGAGATCATTTGATTATCTCCTGGACACATTTACACAAAGAACCACAAATGTCTGTGCATTACCAACATCTTGCACACAGGGTGGCAAACACAAAGCCCACTTCCTGCTGTGCAGTGCCCACTCACAGAATGAAACCAAAATTACCAAATCTAATTTCCGTATCACAGGGATTCCATCCTTAAGTAATTTTCAAAGTGCATTTTCACATTTAAAATACATTTAAATTACACTTTATACATTGTCTTAAGCCTGTGTACAGCACAGGCTTCATTAACCTGCAGCACTGTGGTGTCCCAGCACTGGGCTCCTTGAGCCCTGCAGACCAGGAAAGCCATTCTGGCTGCAGAGATCCTTGACACTGGGCTGGCGGGGGCTCCCTCCCCAGTGCCCGGAGGCAGCGTGGCACCACTGCCATCTGCTGCCACCCCGGCATGCCAGGGGTTAACTCTGCCGCTTCGCTGCAGCTGCCGGAGCTGACCTGGGGCTGCAGCACAACAGTCTACCTGCTCCCCCCGCCGGTGCCACACGCCAGGAGCCGGAGGATCTGCTGGATGGGGACCGGAGCTGTGGTGCCCACAACAAATACAACAGGCAGGATTATGTTTTACACCATCGGCGCCTAGCGCCGCCGAATACATTTTTGAATTTGGCGCCAAACTCCCATTGTCCAGGATGGCACCGCGGCATGGAGAGTCAACCCCTTCAGTGCCGTGGTGGCCATTAACCACGTGTGCCGGAATCTCTGGCCACACCTATATATTAGTTTGGACAGTCAGCCTGCTCAATTTGTACACACATTATATATATATATATATATATATATATATATATATATATATATATATATATATATATATGGCACTGTGTAAAGTCCCAACAAATTTGATACGGTGCCCCCACATCCACAGCGGAAGGGTATATAGCACAAACAAGTGTGGCACTCGAGACAACTTGAAAAGAAATTCACAAGGTCAGTGATATAATTAATGTTTTAGTTCTAGTGATAGAAATTTCATCAGGATAAACATCATGTAACAACTTCTTCCTTATATGCCCACCAAAGAGTGTTTGGCACAAATGCTGTGCCCGGGAGCCAGTGCAGGGGCAACAGTCGCTGACTTCAGCGCAAAGACACAGACTGATGTTGTTAGCGCGTTGTCCCGCTGAGCAGTACCCAACGCCAGCACATATCAGTCAGTCAAGACAGTCACCATGGCAACCCGCAATCAACATAGTGAAAAACATTCAAAAGCACTGTATTAGAACAGCAAGTGAAAGTGAAACTAGAAGCAAACGCCGTCGAGGACCAACTATCCCTTTAGGGGTGGTAACACGTACACAAGAAACCTACAAAGGCGGCCAACCAGGCGCGGCGGACAACTCCGCTGGCAAAGGAAAGAAACCACCAGCGAGTGGCAGAAAGAAATAATCTTCAATTTATCCAGCTATGAAGTGAGCCAGAGTGAAAAGAGCTTACTTTCTGAAGGACTATCTTTTGTCGCGATGAATTACGTAGGACGGTTGAAAAGAAACAACTCCATCATAAACTAAAATTGATGGAGTATTTTGTGAATAAAACACCTGGTAATATTCCTGCAAATCTACAACAATTTAAACAACCTTCGAATTGTCACCCCCTTAGCAATAATGCTAGTATTAAATATTTTAGAAGGCTTATTGATAACGGTGTGTCTGAGACTATCAAACGTAGAATTACTCCTTCACCGAATTTGAGTATCCTGGAACATAAAACCTTGAGGAATTTACAAGCAAACAATTCTCTGATCATCGCCCCGTGGATAAGGGTGGCGCAATCATGCTCCAGGAAATTGACTATAGAAAAGAATTTCTGCGCCAACTTGAAGAACCTGGTGATTATTCTAAATTAAGTGGTGACCCTGCAATCTCATTCACCAAAGAGCTAAGGGAACCCCTGATATTAGCTAAAGATGCCAAATTGATCTCTGATGAGATCTTTAAAATACTAAATCCATCGTTTCCCTTGGTGCCCTTGATTTATACATTGCCAAAGATACATAAGGGGGTTAATCCCCAGCCAGGAAGTCCTATTAATTTGAAGTGGGGCTCATTGTTCCAGCCAACATCTGTTTTCTAGTTCACAATCCTACAGCCTTTGGTCCAGCAACATCCGAATTTCCTGCTGGACACTTAATACATCGAATACACTGCACTAGCTATTCGGCAATTGTTAACAGCTAGTCCAAATGATGATACTTCGCAATTTGAGATTATATCATGTCTTCTTGAATTAATCGATGGTGCATTCTACCTTCAAACAAAAGGTTGCGCGATGTGTCCTCAGTGGTCCCCACTTATGCAAACGCATTTATGTTTGAGGTAGAAGCATTATTTTTTTTTCAGATACTCTAGTTTCCAATAAAATTGTATTTTATACCAGATTCATTGATCATCTCATGATGATCTGGAAAGGTAGAGGGTGAATTTAAAGAACTACTGTCAAATCATAACAGGAGTGACAGTCCGGGTGCCGGACGGGGTCCCAACAGTCAGGATCTTGACAGGCATTTACCCAACGTCAGGATCCCGACTGTCAAAACATTGATGGATGGGTTCCCGACGGCCACCTGCTATTTTTCCTCATGGGGGTCCACGAACCCCATAGAGGGAGAATAGAATAGGTGGCTCGCATAGCGAGCGAGCCACCGTGCCTGCAGCGTGACGAGCACAGGGAGCCCGCAAGGGGCTTCGTTATGCTCACAGTGCTGTCTGGGTGCCAGCCAGTCGGGATCCCGACGTTGGTCTAATGACTGTCGGGATCCCGACTGTTGGACCCCTGTACCACACCCGACAGTCCAGTCAAATTCAAGTATAAAATACACCGTGAATCTATCGACTTCCTCAATGTAAGGATTTCGATTAATAACTGTGCTATTCACACTACTGTATTATCAGAAGACACAGATCGAAATTCCTTTTTACAAAGTGCTAGTTGACACCCAAAGAAATTTAGGGGTCGATCCAATTAACCCCAAAGGGTGCAAGTTGCCATTAGGGTGCTGTTTTAACGCTGAAAACGGCACCGTAATTAACCCTAATTGGCACGGCCCGAATTCGCTGAAAATTGCCCACACCCCTATGGAGGTCCAAGCACTTTTCAGCGAATTCGGCCCACCGTGAAGTGCGCCTGGTGTCATGATGATTCACAACTCGCAAATCATCCGCACTGTTTGGGGTGAATAGGATCGACCCTTTAAATACAGCCTTCCTTACCCCCACATGCTGCGCATTATGCATATCAATGATTTGAGCGACAACGCTCCAGCACATATCGATGAATTAATCTCACAAATTGTTGTTTAAGGCTATAAACTACCACAATTGATGATTAATAAGGAGAAAGTGCTATCTCTTAGTGGAACACAACTGTTGGAAAAAACAAGCTTTCTGATAAACTACCATGGGTGAACCAGTTTCACTGCCAATCTAATTATGTACTGAATCAAGCCAGGAAACATTGGCCAATCATCCAAACAGAAAGTGATTTCATATTAAATTCTACTCAAATTATGCCATGTTATTCAAGGCCTCAAAATCTTCGTGATTTGTTACTTGCAATAAATTAGGAAGTTTACATTTTTTTAATCAAATAAACGTCCAGGCTGTTTCTGTTGCCCGTGTACAACCTGTAAATATTTATTAACGGGTAACAAATATAAAGATTATGATATCATCTACCCTATTAAACAGCACTTTACATGTGATAGCTCACATGTTATATATCAGATCATACAGTATGTCCCTGTGGTCTTGTCTATGTGGACAAAACCATAACCAAATTTAAAGAAAGAATGACAGCCCACCGCTCAGCAATTCGTGCGGTGATGTCATCTGGCACTAGTGATCAGCCAGTGGCTCAGCAATCCATGCGGTTGTGTCATCTGGCACCAGTGATCAGCCAGTGGCTTAGCAATCCGTGCAGTGACGTCATCTGGCACTAGTGATCAGCCAGTGGCTCAGCAATCTGTGTGGTGATGTCCTCTGGCACTAGTGATCAGCCAGTGGCGCAGCAATCTGTGTGGTGATGTCATCTGGTGCTAGTGATTAGCCAGTGGCTCAGCAATCCATGCGGTGATGTCATCGCGCACTAGTGATCAGCCAGTGGCTCAGCAATCCGTGCGGTATCGTCATCTGGCGCTAGTGATCATCCAGTGGCTCAGCAATCCCTGCGGTGAAGTCATCTGGCATTAGTGATCAGCCAGTGGCTCAGAAATCTGTGCGGTGATGTCATCTGGCGCTAGTGATCAGCCAGTGGGTCAGCAATCCATGCGGTGATGTCATCTGGTGCTAGTGATCAGCCAGTGGCTCAGCAATCCATGCGGTGATGTCATCTGGCACTAGTGATCAGCCAGTAACTCAGCAATCCATGTGGTGATGTCATCTGGCACTAGTGATCAGCCAGTGGCTCAGCAATCCGTGCGGTGACGTCATCTGGTGCTAGTGATCAGCCAGTGGCTCAGCAATCCATGCAGTGAGGTCATCTGGCACTAGTGATCAGCCAGTAGCTCAGCCATCCGTGTGTTGATGTCATCTGGCACTATTGATCAGCCAGTGGCTCAGCAATCCGTGCAGTGATGTCATCTGGCACTAGTGATCAGCCAGTGGCTCAGCAATCTGTGTGGTGATGTCATCTGGTGCTAGTGATCAGCCAGTGGCTCAGCAATCCATGCGGTGATGTCATCGTGCACTAGTGATCAGCCAGTGGCTCAGCAATCCGTGCGGAATCGTCATCTGGCGCTAGTGATCATCCAGTGGCTCAGCAATACGTGCGGTGACGTCATCTGGCATTAGTGATCAGCCAGTGGCTCAGCAATCTGTGCGGTGATGTCATCTGGCGCTAGTGATCAGCCAGTGGGTCAGCAATCCATGCGGTGATGTCATCTGGTGCTAGTGATCAGCCAGTGGCTCAGCAATCCATGCGGTGATGTCATCTGGCACTAGTGATCAGCCAGTAACTCAGCAATCCGTGTGGTGATGTCATCTGGCACTAGTGATCAGCCAGTGGCTCAGCAATCCCTGCGGTGATGTCATCTGGCACTAGTGATCAGCCAGTGGCTCAGCAATCCCTGCGGTGATGTCATCTGGCACTAGTGATCAGCCAGTGGCTCGGCATTTTGCCGAACATCACCACAATTTGCATTCAAATAGGTAACACATGATTGATTGGGTTTCCCCATCCAAGAGGTGTGTGTGTGTGGGGGGGGGGGGGGGCGCGATTGAGGCCTGTCATTTTGGATCATTCGGCTCAAAGTGTTCTCACCAATGGGCCTCAATGATCATATTCCTATTTATTGCTGTCGGTAACTTACTCTCATTGAATATATATTGATTTGTTTGCTTCCAGGTATATGGTTATGTTAATTGTCTTTTTACTGCCTATTTTATTAGCGTGCAAATTTGGATTTTTTTTCATGCTGTAATTACTATACTGATGTGTTATAACTCCTGTATCGTGCTGTTTGTTGTTTAGACAGCTACGCTTATATTGTTTGTTGCTGAATACAGTGCTTTTGTATGTTTTTCACTATGTTGATTGCAGGTTGCCATGGCGACTGTCTTGCCGATGTTGGGTACTGCTCGGCGTGACAATGCGCTAACGACATCAGACGGCATGTCTGTGTCTTTGTGCTGGCGTCAGCGACTGTCGCCCCTGCACTGGCTCCTGGGCGCAGCGTTTGAGCCAAACACTCTTTGGTGGGCATATAAGAAAGAAGTCACATGATGTATATCCTAATGACATGAAACGTTAATTATATCAGTGTCTTTGTGAATTTCTTTACACGTTGTCTCGAGTGCCACACTTGTTTGTGATATATATATATATATATATATATACTAGGTGATTCATCTCGCCCCACGGGCGCTCTTCACACCGGCGTAAGGGACTGCGCCCCATTAATTTGTGAACGTTTGTATATGAGAAATATGGTTAGAATTGTATGAAAGATGCCCCTTTACTGCCTGATGACGATGTGAATAAACATCGAAACGTTGCAAACCAGCTGTTTCTCTACCTGTTATTTCATTCCTGTGTGCCTGTCTATATATATATATATATATATATATATATATATATATATATATATATATATATATATATATATATATATAAAATAATTATCTCCACTTGTGTTAGCAGTTAATAAATACACCTGTAGACCTGCTGGGTGACCTAGAAAACATGACCTGTTCAGAGCCCTAATGTTATAGTGACCACAGAATGTAAGCTCCACTGGGACGAATGTGATTGCCCATCAATGCTCTGTACTGCGCTGTAGTATATGTGTGCGCTATATACATAACTGGCAGTGATCAGACACATACGCCATCTGTTATCCCAGCCTCAGTAATATATATATATACACACACACACACACACACACACACACACACACACACACACACACACATTCTAAGAATGAATATATAACTGCCCCAATGGCGTCCCTTTATTATACACTCATCGGTCACAATGTGCTGGGTCAGAATTATGCATCATTGCTGGAATGTAGAAGACGGGATCCATTTCCCATCTGTGGTGATGATCCCAAGGTTGGTCCGGCCGCTCTTAGTGATCTTTGCAGGAATCCCAGTCTGCTCGCCAGTCATCGGAGTCCAACACATTCCGGTCCGTGACCCAGCCAGCCGCAGAGAGACCTGTGATAGAGAGTGAGATATACAATGCCTGTGAGGGGCTAACTCGACCCACAGCGACTGGCCTGTGCAGCGGTAATGAGGGGGGACACAGTTTAGTATGTACAGGTAGTCTGAGGGGGACACGATGCAGCACCTGGTCTGTTTAAGAGTAGTGTGAGGGAGACCAACCTGTGTAGGGGTAGTGTGACGGGGACCGGCCTGTGTAGGGGTAGTGTGACGGGGACCGGCAGTGTAGGGGTAGTGTGAGGGGGACCGGCAGTGTAGGGGTAGTGTGAGGGGGACCGAGCTGGGTAGGGGTAGTGTGACGGGGACCGGCCTGTGTAGGGGTAGTGTGAGGGGGACCGGCCTGTGTAGGGGTAGTGTGAGGGGGACCGGCCTGTGTAGGGGTAGTGTGAGGGAGACCAACCTGTGTAGGGGTAGTGTGACGGGGACCGGCCTGTGTAGGGGTAGTGTGAGGGGGACCGAGCTGGGTACTTGTGTACTTTCACAAATCGATGCGATGCAATTTTCCCGTGTTTTTATGCATTTTTGATAAAATCGCATGCGATCTCATGCGACGCGATGTCATTTTTCACAGAAATTATGGACATGAGTTGACATCATGTAAAATGCACCCCAAATGTCATTTTTCACACTGTACCACCCCCACTATCAACGCCAACCCAAAGCGCGGTGGTACGCGTCCTACGACCTTTTCATACCCCCACTATCCACGTCGGCGTGGAGTTGAGAATAGAAAGTGTGGCGAGCCCCGCGAGGGGATGCGGATACCTTCACAGGTATCCGTGTCCGCTCGCCACGCTTCGAGCTCGGTGGCTCGATGCGCTCGCCACACTTTCTATTCTCAACTCCACGCCGACGTGGATAGTGGGGGTATGAAAAGGTCGTAGGACGCGTACCGCCGCTGCTCGCCACGCTTCGGGTTGGCGTTGATAGTGGGGGTGGTACAGTGTGAAAAAATGACATTTGGGGTGTATTTTACATGATTTCAACTCATGTCCATAATTTCTGTGAAAAATTACATCGCATGCGATCGCATGCGATGCGATTTTTCCCTGTACGATGCACATCGTGGGAGCCGTGAAAGTACACAAGTACCCCGAGCTGTGTAGGGGTAGTGTGAGGGGGACCGGTCTGAGTAGGGGTAGTGTGAGGGGGACCGACCTGTGTAGGGGTAGTGTGAGGGGGACCGACCTGTGTGAGGGGTAGTGTGAGGGGGACTGGCCTGTGTGAGGGGTAGTGTGAGGGGGACTGGCCTGTGTGAGGGGGACTGGCCTGTGTGAGGGGTAGTGTGAGGGGGACTGGCCTGTGTGAGGGGTAGTGTGAGGGGGACTGGCCTGTGTGAGGGGGACTGGCCTGTGTGAGGGGTAGTGTGAGGGGGACTGGCCTGTGTGAGGGGTAGTGTGAGGGGGACTGGCCTGTGTGAGGGGTAGTGTGAGGGGGACTGGCCTGTGTGAGGGGGACTGGCCTGTGTGAGGGGTAGTGTGAGGGGTAGTGTGAGGGGGACTGGCCTGTGTGAGGGGTAGTGTGAGGGGGACTGACCTGTGAGAGGGGTAATGTGAGGGGGACTGGGCTGTGTGAGGGGTAGTGTGAGGGGGACTGGCATGTGTGAGGAGTAGTGTGAGGGGGACTGGCCTGTGTGAGGGGTAGTGTGAGGGGACTGGCCTGTGTAGGGGTAGTGTGAGGGGGACTGGCCTGTGTGAGGGGTAGTGTGAGGGGGACTGGCCTGTGTAGGGGTAGTGTGAGGGGGACTGGCCTGTGTAGGGGTAGTGTGAGGGGGACTGGCCTGTGTAGGGGTAGTGTGAGGGGGACTGGCCTGTGTAGGGGTAGTGTGAGGGGGACTGGCCTGTGTAGGGGTAGTGTGAGGGGGACTGGCCTGTGTAGGGGTAGTGTGAGGGGGACTGGCCTGTGTGAGGTGGACTGACCTGTGTAGGGGTAGTGTGAGGGGGACTGGCCTGTGTAGGGGTAGTGTGAGGGCAACTGGCCAGTGGAGGGGTAGTGTGAATGGAACTGGCCTGTGCAGGAGTAGTGTGAGGGGGACTGTTAGTGTAAGGTGGAGTGACCTGTGTAAGAGTAATGTGAGGGGGACTGGTAGTGTGAGGGGGACTGACCTGTTGAGGGGTAGTGTGATGGGGACTAGCATGTGGAGGGTTAGTGCGATGGGGTCTGGCCTCTGAAGGGGTAGTGCATGGAGGTCTGGCCTCTGGAGGGGTAGTGCATGGAGGTCTGGCCTCTGGAGGGGTAGTGCGAGTGGGTCTGGCCTGTGGAGGGGTAGTGCAAGCGGGTCTGGCCTGTGGAGGGGTAGTGCAAGGGGGACTGGCCTGTGGAGGGGTAGTGCAAGGGGGACTGACCTGTGTAAGGGTAGTGTGAGGGGGAGTGACCTGTGGAGGGGTAGTGTGAGGGGGACAAGCCTGTGGAGGGGGACTGGTCTGTAGTTAGTGTGAGGGGCACACGGTGCAGGGGTAGGGTGAGTTGGCCGTGGTGCAGGTGACAGGAGAGGTATACTGTAGTGCAGCCTGTATTACCATCGAGAAATCCAGGGAACATGCGGCTCACATATCCGTGCGTCTCTGCCAGAATGTTGAACCGAGCGGGATCTGGAAGACATATTCAACCATTTACTTGTGATATTTGTGCAGCACTACACACATGCACATGGGAATTACATGCATAAAACATATGTCCTATATATGGAACTGACATACAGCCCTTTTAGGGATTGGGGTCAGGGGTGACACAACCAGCGACAATGCTGTGGTACTGCGCTCTAATACACTGATAGAGGGAAAACCCACTTCTGCTGCATTATGCTGGGCAGGGGTGGACGTGCCACGGATAGAGGGAAAGCACACTTCTGCTGCGCATGGAAGGATGTGACACGGACAGAGGAGAAGCCCACCTCTACTGCTTTCTGCTGGGCAGGGGTGGATGTGCCACGGACAGAGGGAAAGCCCACCTCTGCTGCATTCTGCTGGGCAGGGATGGATGTGCCACAGATAGAGGGAAAGCCCACCTCTGCTGCATTCTGCTGGGCAGGGGTGGATGTGCCACGGACAGAGGGAAAGCCCACCTCTGCTGCATTCTGCTGGGCAGGGATGGATGTGCCACAGATAGAGGGAAAGCCCACCTCTGCTGCATTCTGCTGGGCAGGGATGGATGTGCCACAGATAGAGGGAAAGCCCACCTCTGCTGCATTCTGCTGGGCAGGGATGGATGTGCCACAGATAGAGGGAAAGCCCACCTCTGCTGCATTGTGCTGGGCAGGGGTGGACATGCCACGGATAGAGGGAAAGACCACCTCTGCTGCATTGTGCTGGGCAGGGGTGGACATGCCACGGATAGAGGGAAAGACCACCTCTGCTGCATTGTGCTAGGCAGGGGAGGACATGCCACAGATAAGGGGATTTTGTACTCACCGATAAATCCTTTTCTCCGATTCCACAGGTGGAACTAGCATCACAGTGGGGAATAGAGGGTGACCATTAGGAGCATGGGCACTTTAAAAACATTTATAATTGTGGCTAGCTCCTCCCCTCTACTTCCCCGCCTACGGCAGTCTGAAGAGATGTGCCCTGAGGGAGCTGGAGAGAACAGTCATCCAAGAGGAGGATACACCACACCAAAGAAAACTCACAAGTAGAAATTTGAAAACAAAAGTGAGAACAACAAACACACAAGCCAAACAGGCCAGTAGGATAAAATATACAGAACCCATAGGTTAAAACCTCAAGAGAAATCTCCCAAACTATCTAAACTGGTAGAAAACACAGGAGAAAGCGCCGGGCGGGCGGCCAGTGCCACTTGTGGAATCGGAGAAAAGGATTTATCAGTGAGTACAAAATCCCCTTTTCTCCTTCATCCACTAGGTGGCACTGGCATCCCAGTGGGGACGTCCCAGAGCTCCCACCATGCGAGGGACGGCGCTGGACCCCCTGTAAGACTGAACGGACAAATTGAGAGGCATTGGCCGCGAAAGTGTAAGATCGATAAAACCTAAGAGAGGTTCTACGACTTGACCATGTAGCTGCTCGACAGAGCTGTTGAATGGAGACCCCCCTGGCTGCCACCCAAGAGGGACCCACTGATCTGGTAGAGTGGGACGAAATCAAATCTGGAGGCTGTAAGGAAGAAGCGAAGTAGGGCTGTTGAATGGTAAATCGAATCCACATCGCTAATGTCTGTTTAGATGACGGCCAGCCTGGTCTCACTGGATCATAGAGGACGAAAATAGAGTCCGATTTTCTCAAAGATAAAGTCCTGGAGACGTAGATCCTTAGAGCACAAATTACGTCAAGGGACTGGGATTCAGGTGAATCATCAGTGAAGGTCGGGACCACAATAGGTTGGCTTATGTGGAACGATGACACGACCTTAGGGAGAAAGGATGCATATGTGCGCAATTCTGCCCTATCCTCGTGAAATACCAGGAAGGGCGGACAACAAGATAAAGCACTAAGGTCGGATACTCTCCTTGCTGAGGCCAAGGTCAATAGAAGGACAGTCTTTCAAGAAAGATATTTGAGCTCAACAGACTCTAAAGGCTCAAACATGGGAGACTGTAGAAAAGAAAGAATCAAATTCAAATCCAACGGTGAGGTGGGAGGTCTGAAGGGAGGTTGAAGTCGTAAAACCCCCTGAAAGAAAGTTTGTATCTGAGGAAGTAAGGCCAACTTTCTCTGGAAAACAATTGATAACGCAGACACCTGGACCTTCAAGGAGGCCAATCTAAGGCCAGCCTCAAGGCCTGCCTGAAGAAAAAGCAAAAGGTGAGCCAACTTAAAATAAAAAAACGCGGATAGACCCGGCGACCTTCACACCAAGAGACATAGGCTCTCCAAATGCGGTAGCTTATTTATTCATGTGCAGATTGTCCTTGCTTCATGTGCAAGGACCATCTTTACTTGCTTATCAATCTAATGGGACATTGTTTACTTCTGGAAGTCCCTTGCCTAAATTGATATGGACACCTGACCACTCGCAGCAGTGAGGACTCCCGAGTTGGCTAATTACACCTCGTGCCATCGGTTGAGTCCATTACAATCTTATCAGGATACCACAAAGTGGCTAATACGGACTCCATCCCATACATCAACCTGGATCAGCGCAGGTCAAATTATCCATATATTGGTGATTATAACCATTGGGTCCTATAACCATTCATTTATTGTTTTTAACTTATGTGTTTTATGTGTATCATTGTTATTAAATAATTTTCATTGATTTAATTGATCTCATCAGCGCTGCTTTTTCTGTTATTCTTATTTATTCTTACTTTCTAGGGAGCGGACTACTCCCATAAGCAGCAGCTTTGGGCTAACAACTCACGTAAAGCGCTGTATACTAACCTTAGGTTAGTACTCTTTCCCTCACTGGAACCACCACTCCTGCCTCCAACAGCCCTTGAACCGCTGTCAGGAGGTCTAGGCTCCTGTTGAGTGAAACTTCTAAACCGGTTGTAAAAAAGAGGCGGAGTGTGCTGGAATTTCAACCTGCAACCCTGGGAGACAAGGTTCCGAACCCACCGATCCTGAGTAGACCTGAACCAGACTTCTTTGAAAAGACTCAAACGGCCTCCCACCTTGGAGTCTCCCAAGTGGGAGGAAAGCGAGTCATGCTGAGGGTTTGGCTGAAGACTTAGCCTCCGGGGAGGCGAATGAGGAGCCTCTTCCCTGACCCCTACCTCCTCGTCCACAGGAAGCGTTGGGTTTGGGACGGACCCTGAATCTAGGCTAGGGGAAAAAGGACCGAAAAGAAGGGCCCTGAGAAATCCTCCTGGGAGGAGGAGCAGCAGAGGGAAGAAAAGATGATTTTCCCCCAGTGGCTTGAGAGATCATCTTATCTAATTCGGGGCCAAATAAGAACTCTCCCCGAAATGGAAGAGCTTCAACCGCTCTCTTAGATTATGTATCCGCCAGCCACTGGCGTAACCAGAGTGCACAATGTGCAGAGACAAAGATGGCAGATATACGGGCTGCCACCCCAAAAGCACCCGAAGACGCTTCCATCACATAGGCAGAGGCCTCCGTGATGTGATCTGCCAGCCTAGAAATCTCAGCCAACTCAGGGTACTTACTGAGCGTTTGAGAGATCTTGGAAGCCCAGATTTCCATAGTCCTAGAGACCCAACAGCTTACCTGAGTTGGGCGCTGAAGGACACCAGCCGCTGAGTAAATCATCTTTGGAGTGGCTTCTAACTTCTTATCGGAGGAGCCCTTAAGAGACGATACCCCCGGAATAGGCAGGACCGTTTTCTTCGCCAGTCAAGAAACCGAAGGATCCAACACAGGGCGGGTTTCAGAGGGTTTCCTACTGTCTGCAGGAGAAGGATATCAGTTGAGAAACTTGCTGGACACCTGGAATCATTTGTCCGGATGTAACCAGGCTGTCTTTCGAATAGTCTATAACTCTTCTGATACAGGGAAAAATACAGCTTGTCTAGGTTTTTTACCCAAAAAATGTGGGTGGACCTGTGGGACATCCTCAACAATGTTTAAGGTGGACTTCACCATTGCGATGAGGTCCTCCAGCCCCTGTGAGGGTGGTTCAAACAGCTGGTGAACCTCTTCCTCAATGCACTCAACTTCACCCTCCTCTAATGGAGGCATATCTTCATCGGACCCAGCCGCCTCAATGCTTTCAAACAACCTCTTTGAAGCAGTGATGGTCGGGGGATCCAGGGGGTCCTGTGCCCTAGAGCAGTGGTGTAGCTAGGTGCCACAGTGCCCGGAGCGAGGGCATGTTTGCCCCCCCCCAGCCAGATTTGTAGTAGGCGGGTTTCTTGCGTGGCAAAAAAGGGGGCATGGCCTAACATTATACCACAAACTGTAATGCCCATTGCACATTTTAGCGAACGGGGGAGCAGGCGGGGGAGCGAGCTGCACAGCTCCAACTCTATTTAATTACTCGGCGCCCGGAGCTTGTGCTCCACCGGCTCCGCCCTCCCTACACCCCTGCCCTAAAGGCCAGTGACCTGGAAAGGGATTCCAAAGCTGATGCTAGATCAGCCTCTCTGAGAGGCAGTCCGCTCAGAAGAAAGGTTACATGTAACCTCCATTAACGGTGATGCCCATATAAGGATGTCCTGCTGGGGCGGTAAAACAGGGAGTTGAGCACACAAATCACAGATATGGGTACCCTCTGCCTGAGGTGAAAATGTAGTCACCTCAGGGGTCAAAGACACAGGGCGCTTTGACACAAAATTTGGACACAGCCTATACTCCTAAAACCTCAAGTCCCCACTGTACTTAACCAGCCTGGGGCTTGAGCGGGTCAGCGGCACAGCAACGGTCCTGATCCAAGGCCCTGGATGGCGGCAGATTCAGACTACCGGCTCTCCTTAACTCCGGAGCGCATGCAGACAAAATGGCACCGACATGCGGAGGAGGAAGCGCCAGAGAGGCTGGGAGCGTGCGTTGCGACAAGCCCCGCCCCCTAAAAATATGGTGCGCTGTTTAAATTGCCGCTGACCCTCACCGCATTTAAGCCCGGCTGCCCTGCTAACCAGGGAGCCGGGTATACTTACTCAATGCCACGCTGCCGGTGGCGGTGATGGCTGGGGGGACCGTGACTCAAGCCACAATTGTTCAGGAGCCGGGGACCCCAGTGCAGACTGCCTGCAGTGGTGCTGAGGTCCCCCCGGCAGCTCCCACGGCGCAGACAGGCAGTGACATGAAGCTGCCTTTCTGTCCTCAGTGAAAAAAGACGTAAAATAAAGAAAAAGAAAGCCTAACTGCCCAGCAGGAGCAGCAACGACCCAGCTCATTGAAGGGCACATTCTAAGACTGCCGTAGGGGGGAGGAGCTAGCCACAATTTTTTTTTTTAAAGTGCCCTAATGGTCGCGCTCTATTCCCCACTGTGATGACAGTGCCATCTGGCATCATCATCTGAAGCAAGTCATCTAAAGCAAGCAATGAGTTAGAACTGGAATGAAGTTTTCAAACCATCTCTCATCTCCTCTGTACAGGTACATGAATGCCATTTTTCAAAACCTGATGCTTCTCATTTAAAAGAACAGTCTGTAATGGAAATGTGTTTTGCTACTGGGAGCCTACAACATCCCCCACCTTTAATCAGATAAGCTGAGCAATGTGTGCAAACACCAACCCCTCCCCCTGTACCAGCTGACCTAACTTTCCTTTAAAATGGGAAATTTGGAGAAGCCTGGCCAAGGCTTGTCTGGCATCATCATCTGAAGCAAGTCATCTAAAGCAAGCAATAAATTAGAACTGGAGTTTGGACTGGATTTGGACATAAACCGAAACATTGCCACATTTTATTTTGCTTTTCCCAAATTACTATCTGTCTCCGCCTCTGAGCTGAGGAAAGCTATGTATTACTCTTTGTTTTACTGTTTCTTTACCATGATCTTCATCATATACCTCTACCCCCACTGTATGCTGTACCTTCACTGGTTGCACACCCTGCCAGCAACAAGCTGGCAGGGTGTGTCAGCTTTGGAAGAAAAGTGGTTCATAAATATAAATATTATTACTGCTGCCTTTGAGCAGCATGATCAAGATGGAGCCGCTGATGGCTGCCTAGGAGCTGTGCAGCTCAGTCAAATATGTTCCCTGTGTGATAACTGTACTGTCTCTGCTTGTATTGTTACCTACCTGGCTGCTGCAGCGACCAGTGGCGCCGCTGATGGCTGTCTAGGTGCTGTGCAGCTCGGCAGGTATGTGTTCCTTGTGTGATAACTGTACTGTCCCTTCTTATATTGTTACCTACCTGGCTGTAGCAGTGACCAGTGGTGCCGCTGATGGCTGCCTAGGTGCTGTGCAGCTCGGCAGGTATGTGTTCCCTGTGTGATACTGTACTGTCCCAGCTTATATTGTTACCTACCTGGCTGCTGCAATGACCAGTGGTGCCGCTGATGGCTGCCTAGGTGCTGTGCAGCTCGGCAGGTATGTGTTCCCTGTGTGATAACTGTACTGTCTCTGCTTGTATTGTTACCTACCTGGCTGTAGCAGTGACCAGTGGTGCCGCTGATGGCTGCCTAGGCACTGTGCAGCTCGGCGGGTATGTGTTCCCTGTGTGATAACTGTACTGTCTCTGCTTGTATTGTTACCTACCTGACTGCTGCAATGACCAGTGGTGCCGCTGATGGCTGCCTAGGCGCTGTGCAGCTCGGCAGGTATGTGTTCCCTGTGTGATACTGTACTGTCTGCTTGTATTGTTACCTACCTGGCTGTAGCAGTGACCAGTGGTGCCGCTGATGGCTGCCTAGGCACTGTTCAGCTTGGTGGGTATGTGTTTCCTGTGTGATAACTGTACTGTCTCTGCTTAATGTTACCTACCTGGCTGTAGCAGTGACCAGTGGTGCCGCTGACGGCTGCCTAGGCGCTGTGCAACTCGGTGGGCATGTGTTCCCCACATGTAATGTCTTAATGTAATGTATGTAATGCCTCCCCCCCCCCCTTCATCCCTGCTTGATGCTGCACTGTAAATCCACAAAAAATTCCTAGTGTGCGCAAGCACACATGGCCAATAAAGTTGATTCTGATTCTGATCTAGTGAATCAAGGAGAAAGAGGGAAAGCCCACCTCTGCTGCATTATGCTGGGCAGGAGTGGACGTGCCATGTATAGAGGGAAAGCCAACATCTGCTGCTCTCTGCTGGGCAGGGGTGGACGTGCCATGGATAGAGGGAAAGCCCACCACTACTGCTTTCTGCTGGCTAGGAATGGACGTACCACGGACAGAGGGAAAGCCCACCACTACTGCATTCTGCTGGCTAGGAATGGACGTACCACGGACAGAGGGAAAGCCCACCACTACTGCATTCTGCTGGCTAGTGATGGATGTGCCACGGCTAAAGAGAAAGCCAACATCTGCTGCTCTCTGCTGGGCATGCCACGGATAGAGGGAAAGCCCACCTCTGCTGCATTCTGCTGGGCAGGGGTGGACGTGCCATGCATAGAGGGAAAACCCACCTCTGCTGCATTGTGCTGGGTAGGGATGAATGTACCACAGACAGAGGGAAAGCCCACCTCTGCTGCATTCTGCTGGGCAGTGCTGGACATGCCACGGATAGAGGGAAAGCCCACCTCTACTGCATTCTGCTGGGTAGGGATGGATGTGCCAAGGATAGATGGAAAGAACACCTATGCTGCATTCTGCTGGGCAGTGCTGGACATGCCACTGATAGAGGGAAAGCCCACCTCTGCTGCATTCTGCTGGGCAGTGCTGGACATGCCACGGATAGAGGGAAAGCCCACCTCTGCTGCATTCTGCTGGGTAGGGATGAATGTACCACAGACAGAGGGAAAGCCAACCTCTGCTGCTCTCTGCTGGGCAGGGATGGATGTGCCACGGAGAGGAAAAGCCCACTTCTGCTGGGCAGGGGTGGAAGTGCCACAGATAGAGGGAATGCCCACATCTACTACTTTGTGCTGGACAGGGATCGCCAGCTGTCCATCACAGACCACAGAGAACGCTGTATACATCCACAGACTTATCAGTGTCACAGGCGTCACCCCATGCTTGTCAGGGGTGGACGTGCCATTGATAGAGGGAAAGCCCTTGTCTGCTGCATTCTGCTGGGCAGGGGTGGACATGCCATGGACAGTGTGTGAAGAATGGGGAAGCCCACCTGTGCTGATGGTCTTCTTATGTAACAGTTCTGCATGCACCACGGACCTAATGATGTCCACACTACGGGCGTGTTCATGTAACACCACAGCCAGGCCGCCTGGGGAGAGACAGGATAAACACATGAACAGATGCCACTCACGTCCAGGTAAGTGGTCACACACATAGTATCCCTCCAAGCACACAATGCAGGTAAGGGGTCACACACATAGTATCCCTCCAAGCACACAATGCAGGTAAGTGGTCACACACATAGTATCCCTCCAAGCACACAATGCAGGTAAGTGGTCACACACATAGTATCCCTCCAAGCACACAATGCAGGTAAGGGGTCACACACATAGTATCCCTCCAAGCACACAATGCAGGTGAGTGGTCATATACCTAGTACCCCCCCCTCCAAGCACACAATGCAGGTAAGTGGTCACACACATAGTATCCCTCCAAGCACACAATGCAGGTAAGTGGTCACACACATAGTATCCCTCCAAGCACACAATGCAGGTAAGGGGTCACACACATAGTATCCCTCCAAGCACACAATGCAGGTGAGTGGTCATATACATAGTACCCCCCCCCCCCACAGCACACTATGCAGGTAAGTGGTCACACACATAGTATCCCTCCAAGCACACAATGCAGGTAAGGGGTCACACACATAGTATCCCTCCAAGCACACAATGCAGGTAAGGGGTCACACACATAGTATCCCTCCAAGCACACAATGCAGGTAAGTGGTCACACACATAGTATCCCTCCAAGCACACAATGCAGGTAAGTGGTCACACACATAGTATTCCTCCAAGCACACAATGCAGGTAAGGGGTCACACACATAGTATCCCTCTAAGCACACAATGCAGGTGAGTGGTCATATACCTAGTACCCCCCCTCCAAGCACACAATGCAGGTAAGTGGTCACACACATAGTATCCCTCCAAGCACACAATGCAGGTAAGGGGTCACACACATAGTATCCCTCCAAGCACACAATGCAGGTGAGTGGTCATATACCTAGTACCCCCCCCCCCTCCAAGCACACAATGCAGGTAAGTGGTCACACACATAGTATCCCTCCAAGCACACAATGCAGGTAAGTGGTCACACACATAGTATCCCTCCAAGCACACAATGCAGGTGAGTGGTCATATACATAGTACCCCCCCCCCCAGCACACTATGCAGGTAAGTGGTCACACACATAGTATCCCTCCAAGCACACAATGCAGGTAAGGGGTCACACACATAGTATCCCTCCAAGCACACAATGCAGGTAAGGGGTCACACACATAGTATCCCTCCAAGCACACAATGCAGGTAAGTGGTCACACACATAGTATCCCTCCAAGCACACAATGCAGGTAAGTGGTCACACACATAGTATCCCTCCAAGCACACAATGCAGGTAAGGGGTCACACACATAGTATCCCTCCAAGCACACAATACAGGTGTGTGGTCACACACATAGTATCCCTCCAAGCACACAATGCAGGTAAGGGGTCACACACATAGTATCCCTCCAAGCACACAATGCAGGTAAGGGGTCACACACATAGTATCCCTCCAAGCACACAATGCAGGTAAGTGGTCACACACATAGTATCCCTCCAAGCACACAATGCAGGTAAGTGGTCACACACATAGTATCCCTCCAAGCACACAATGCAGGTAAGGGGTCACACACATAGTATCCCTCCAAGCACACAATGCAGGTAAGGGGTCACACACATAGTATCCCTCCAAGCACACAATGCAGGTAAGGGGTCACACACATAGTATCCCTCCAAGCACACAATGCAGGTAAGGGGTCACACTCATAGTATCCCTCCAAGCACACAATGCAGGTAAGTGGTCACACACATAGTATCCCTCCAAGCACACAATGCAGGTAAGTGGTCACACACATAGTATCCCTCCAAGCACACAATGCAGGTAAGGGGTCACACACATAGTATCCCTCCTAGCACACAATGCAGGTAAGTGGTCACACACATAGTATCCCTCCAAGCACACAATGCAGGTAAGGGGTCACACACATAGTATCCCTCCAAGCACACAATGCAGGTAAGGGGTCACACACATAGTATCCCTCCAAGCACACAATGCAGGTGAGTGGTCACACACATAGTATCCCTCCAAGCACACAATGCAGGTAAGGGGTCACATTCATTATATCCCTCCAAACAAACAATGCAGGTGAGTGGTCATATACATAGTACCCCCCCCCCCCCCCAGCACACTATGCAGGTAAGGGGTCACATTCATTATATCCCTCCAAACAAACAATGCAGGTGAGTGGTCATATACATAGTACCCCCCCCCCCAAGCACACTATGCAGGTAAGTGGTCTCATACAGAGTATCCCCCCAAACGCACAATGCAGGTAAGTGGTCACACACATAGCATCCCCCCTCAAGCACACAATGCAGATAAGTGTTCACACACATAGTATCCCCACCCAAACACCAGACAATGCAGGTAAGTGGTCACACACACATAGTATCCCCCCAAAGCACATGATGCAGGTAAGTGATCAAATACCTAATATCCCTCCAAGCACACAATGCAAGTAAGTGGACAAACACACACACATAGTATCCCCCAAACAGACAATGCAGGTAAGTGGTCACACACATAGTATCCCCCCAAAGCACATGATGCAGGTAAGTGATCAAATACATAGTATCCCTCTCCTCAATCACACAATGTAGGTAAGTGGTCCCAGACATAGTATCCCCCAGCACACGATGCAGTTAAGTAGTCAGACATAGCATCCCCCAGCACATAATGCATGTAGGTCACACACACAGTACCCACCCCAGCACACAATGCAGGTAAGTGGTTCCACACATAGTATACCCCCAAGCACACCATGCAAGTAAGTGATCAAAAACATAGTATCCCCCCAGCACACGATATAGGAAAGTGGTCTCATACATATTATCACCCTAGCAAACAATGCAGGTAAGTGGTCACAGATATAATATACCTCCAAGCACACAATGTAGGTAAATGGTCACACACATAGTATCCCTCAAGTACACGATATAGGTAAATGGTCACATACCTAGTATCCCTCCAAGCACACAATGATAGTAAGTGGACACACACACACACACACACATAGTATCCCCCAAACACACAATGCAGATAAGTGTTCACACACAGTATCGCCCAGCAGACGATGCAGGTAGGTGGTCACAGACATAGTATCCCTCCCAAGCACATAATACAGGTAAGTGGTCACAGACATATTATCCCAAAGCACACAATGCAGGTGAGTGGTCACATACATGGTATAACTTCCCAAAAGCACACGATGCAGGTAAGTGGTCACATACATAGCATCCCCCCAGCAAATGATGCAGGTAAGTTCTCTCATACATAGCATCCCCCCACCAAGTACACAATGCATGTAAGTGGGCAGACATAGTTTCCCTTCAGCAGACAGGTAAGTGTTCTCAGTGCTGCACAGTCAGCCGTCTCACAGCTGGTCCTATGGTGTACAGTTTATACAGCTCACACACTGCCGCACACCCAGTGATCACACCTGAGCAGCAGCTGGGATAATGCTGGCTCAGTGCGGCACAGTCAGCCGTCTCACAGCCCTTCCTATGGTGTACAGTATATACAGCTCACACACTGCCGTACACCCAGTGATCACACCTGAGCAGCAGCTGGGATAATGCTGGCTCAGTGCGGCACAGTCAGCCGTCTCACAGCCCTTCCTATGGTGTACAGTATATACAGCTCACACACTGCCGTACACCCAGTGATCACACCTGAGCAGCAGCTGGGGTAATGCTGGCTCAGTGCTGCACAGTCAGCCGTCTCACAGCCGTTCCTATGGTGTACAGTATATACAGCTCACACACTGCCGTACACCCAGTGATCACAACTCAGCAGCAGCTGGGATAATGCTGGCTCAGTGCGGCACAGTCAGCCGTCTCACAGCCCTTCCTATGGTGTATAGTATATACAGCTCACACACTGCCGTACACCCAGTGATCACACCTGAGCAGCAGCTGGGATAATGCAGGCTCCGTGATGCACAGTCAGCCGTCTCACAGCCGTTCCTATGGAATACAGTATATACAGCTCACACACTGCCGCACACCCAGTGATCACACCTGAGCAGCAGCTGGGGTAATGCTGGCTCAGTGCGGCACAGTCAGCCGTCTCACAGCCCTTCCTATGGTGTACAGTATATACAGCTCACACACTGCCGCACACCCAGTGATCACACCTGAGCAGCAGCTGGGATAATGCTGGCTCAGTGCTGCACAGTCAGCCGTCTCACAGCCCTTCCTATGGTGTACAGTATATACAGCTCACACACTGCCGCACACCCAGTGATCACATCTCAGCAGCAGCTGGGATAATGCTGGCTCAGTGCGGCACAGTCAGCCATCTCACAGCCGTTCCTATGGAATACAGTATATACAGCTCACACACTGCCGTACACCCAGTGATCACAACTCAGCAGCAGCTGGGATAATGCTGGCTCAGTGCGGCACAGTCAGCCGTCTCACATCCCTTCCTATGGTGTACAGTATATACAGCTCACACACTGCCGCACACCCAGTGATCACACCTGAGCAGCAGCTGGGATAATGCTGGCTCAGTGCTGCACAGTCAGCCGTCTCACAGCCCTTCCTATGGTGTATAGTATATACAGCTCACACACTGCCGCACACCCAGTGATCACACCTCAGCAGCAGCTGGGATAATGCTGGCTCAGTGCGGCACAGTCAGCCGTCTCACAGCCCTTCCTATGGTGTACAGTATATACAGCTCACACACTGCCGTACACCCAGTGATCACACCTGAGCAGCAGCTGGGATAATGCAGGCTCCATTCGGCACAGTCAGCCGTCTCACAGCCGTTCCTATGGAATACAGTATACACAGCTCACACACTGCCGTACACCCAGTGATCACACCTCAGCAGCAGCTGGGATAATGCTGGCTCAGTGCGGCATAGTCAGCCATCTCACAGCCCTTCCTATGGTGTACAGTATATACAGCTCACACACTGCCGCACACCCAGTGATCACACCTGAGCAGCAGCTGGGATAATGCTGGCTCAGTGCTGCACAGTCAGCCGTCTCACAGCCCTTCCTATGGTGTACAGTATATACAGCTCACACACTGCCGCACACCCAGTGATCAGACCTCAGCAGCAGCTGGGATAATGCTGGCTCAGTGCGGCACAGTCAGCCGTCTCACAGCCCTTCCTATGGTGTATAGTATATACAGCTCACACACTGCCGTACACCCAGTGATCACAACTCAGCAGCAGCTGGGATAATGCTGGCTCAGTGCGGCACAGTCAGCCGTCTCACAGCCCTTCCTATGGTGTACAGTATATACAGCTCACACACTGCCGTACACCCAGTGATCACACCTCAGCAGCAGCTGGGATAATGCAGGCTCCGTGCTGCACAGTCAGCCGTCTCACAGCCCTTCCTATGGTGTACAGTATATACAGATCACACACTGCCGTACACCCAGTGATCACACCTGAGCAGCAGCTGGGATAATGCAGGCTCCATTCGGCACAGTCAGCCGTCTCACAGCCCTTCCTATGGTGTACAGTATATACAGCTCACACACTGCCGTACACCCAGTGATCACACCTGAGCAGCAGCTGGGGTAATGCTGGCTCAGTGCTGCACAGTCAGCCGTCTCACAGCCGTTCCTATGGTGTACAGTATATACAGCTCACACACTGCCGTACACCCAGTGATCACACCTGAGCAGCAGCTGGGATAATGCTGGCTCAGTGCTGCACAGTCAGCCGTCTCACAGCCCTTCCTATGGTGTACAGTATATACAGCTCACACACTGCCGCACACCCAGTGATCACACCTGAGCAGCAGCTGGGATAATGCTGGCTCAGTGCTGCACAGTCAGCCGTCTCACAGCCCTTCCTATGGTGTACAGTATATACAGCTCACACACTGCCGCACACCCAGTGATCACACCTGAGCAGCAGCTGGGATAATGCTGGCTCAGTGCTGCACAGTCAGCCGTCTCACAGCCCTTCCTATGGTGTACAGTATATACAGCTCACACACTGCCGCACACCCAGTGATCACACCTGAGCAGCAGCTGGGATAATGCTGGCTCAGTGCTGCACAGTCAGCCGTCTCACAGCCCTTCCTATGGTGTACAGTATATACAGCTCACACACTGCCGCACACCCAGTGATCACACCTGAGCAGCAGCTGGGATAATGCTGGCTCAGTGCTGCACAGTCAGCCGTCTCACAGCCCTTCCTATGGTGTACAGTATATACAGCTCACACACTGCCGTACACCCAGTGATCACACCTGAGCAGCAGCTGGGATAATGCAGGCTCCATTCGGCACAGTCAGCCGTCTCACAGCCCTTCCTATGGTGTACAGTATATACAGCTCACACACTGCCGCACACCCAGTGATCACACCTGAGCAGCAGCTGGGGTAATGCTGGCTCAGTGCTGCACAGTCAGCCGTCTCACAGCCCTTCCTATGGAATACAGTATATACAGCTCACACACTGCCGCACACCCAGTGATCACACCTGAGCTGCAGCTGGGGTAATGCTGGCTCAGTGCTGCACAGTCAGCCGTCTCACAGCCGTTCCTATGGTGTACAGTATATACAGCTCACACACTGCCGCACACCCAGTGATCACACCTCAGCAGCAGCTGGGATAATGCTGGCTCAGTGCGGCACAGTCAGCCGTCTCACAGCCCTTCCTATGGTGTACAGTATATACAGCTCACACACTGCCGCACACCCAGTGATCACACCTGAGCAGCAGCTGGGGTAATGCTGGCTCAGTGCTGCACAGTCAGCCGTCTCACAGCCGTTCCTATGGAATACAGTATATACAGCTCACACACTGGTGCATTATTTCCATATAACCAGCTTACCAGTATCTGTTCTCCAGCCCAGTAGGTAGAGGGAATCATTATCTTTCCTCAACAGCGTCAGAAGGGAGACTCTACAAAATGAGGCCAGAGACAATGTATCAGTCCCACTGTCAGACACTACAGAATGAGGCCAGAGACAGAGACAATGTATCAGCCCCACTGTCAGACACAACAGAATAAGGCCAGAGACAGAGACAATGTATCAGCCCCACTGTCAGACACTACAGAATAAGGCTAGAGACAATCGTGGTTTTTCTGGTTCACTCCTTCTGGCAAATTCCTTCTTAGATGGACAAAACCATGTGCACTGCAGGTGGGGCAGATGTAACTTGTGCAGAGAGAATTAGATGTGGGTGGGGTTTTATGTCAAAGTGAGATCTATATTGCGTGTAAAAATAAACCAGTCAGTATTTTTCCTGCACAGAAGCAAAATAACTCACCCAAATCTAATTCTCTCTGCACATGTTACATCTGCCCCCCTGCAGTGCACATGGTTTTGTCCATCTAAGAAGGATTTTGGTAGAAGGAGTGAACCAGAATAAACCCCAAAGTCTCAGTTCAGCTGTCAGACCTTACAAAATGAGACCAGAGACAATGTATCAGTCCCGTTAACAGACTTTACAGATGCCAGGGATAATGCATCAGTCCGGCTTTCAAACATTGCAGAGATGCCAGAGACAATATATCAGCCCCACTGTCAGACACTACAGAATGAGGCCAGTGACAATGTATCAGTCCTGCTGTCAGACATTACAGAATGAGGCCAGAGACAATGAGGCCAGTGACAATGTATCAGCCCCGCTGTCAGACACTACAGAATGAGGCCAGAGAGTGTATAATTCCCGCTGTCAGACACTACAGAATGAGGCCAGAGACAGTGTATAATTCCCGCTGTCAGACACTACAGAATGAGGCCAGAGACATTGTATCAGTCCTGCTGTCAGACACTACAGAATGAGGCCAGAGAGTGTATAATTCCCGCTGTTAGACACTACAGAATGAGGCCAGAGACAGTGTATAATTCCCGCTGTCAGACACTACAGAATGAGGCCAGAGAGTGTATAACTCCCGCTGTCAGACATTACAGAATGAGGCCAGAGACAATGAGGCCAGTGACAATGTATCAGCCCCGCTGTCAGACACTACAGAATGAGGCCAGAGAGTGTATAATTCCCGCTGTCAGACACTACAGAATGAGGCCAGAGACAGTGTATAATTCCCGCTGTCAGACACTACAGAATGAGGCCAGAGACAGTGTATCAGTCCTGCTGTCAGACACTACAGAATGAGGCCAGAGAGTGTATAACTCCCGCTGTCAGACACTACAGAATGAGGCCAGAGACAGCGTATAATTCCCGCTGTCAGACAGTACAGAATGAGGTCAGAGACAGCGTTTAATTCCCGCTTTCAGACACTACAGAATGAGGCCAGAGACAGTGTATAATTCCCGCTGTCAGACACTACAGAATGAGGCCAGAGACAATGTATCAGCCCCGCTGACAGACACTACAGAATGAGGCCAGAGACAGCGTATAATTCCCGCTGTCAGACAGTACAGAATGAGGCCAGAGACAATGTATCAGCCCCGCTGACAGACACTACAGAATGAGGCCAGAGACAGTGTATAATTCCCGCTGTCAGACACTACAGAATGAGGCCAGAGACAATGTATCAGCCCCGCTGACAGACACTACAGAATGAGGCCAGAGACAGCGTATAATTCCCGCTGTCAGACAGTACAGAATGAGGTCGTCAGAGACAATGTATCAGTCCCGCTGTCAGACACTACAGAATGAGGCCAGAGACAATGTATCAGTCCTGCTGTCAGACAGTACAGAATGAGGCCAGAGACAATGTATCAGCCCCGCTGTCAGACACTACAGAATGAGGCCAGAGACAATGTATCAGTCCTGCTGTCAGACACTACAGAATGAGGCCAGAGACAGCGTATAATTCCCGCTGTCAGACAGTACAGAATGAGGCCAGAGACAATGTATCAGCCCCGCTGTCAGACACTACAGAATGAGGCCAGAGACAATGTATCAGTCCTGCTGTCAGACACTACAGAATGAGGCCAGAGACAATGTATAATTCCCGCTGTCAGACACTACAGAATGAGGCCAGAGACAGTGTATAATTCCTGCTGTCAGACACTACAGAATGATGCCAGAGACAATGTATCAGCCCCGCTGTCAGACACTACAGAATGAGGTCAGAGACAGCGTATAATTCCCGCTGTCAGACACTACAGAATGAGGTCAGAGACAGCGTATAATTCCCGCTGTCAGACACTACAGAATGAGGTCAGAGACAGCGTATAATTCCCGCTGTCAGACACTACAGAATGAGGTCAGAGACAGCGTATAATTCCCGCTGTCAGACACTACAGAATGAGGTCAGAGACAATGTATCAGTCCCGCTGTCAGACAGTACTGAATGAGGTCAGAGACAGCGTATAATTCCCGCTGTCAGACACTACAGAATGAGGCCAGAGACAATGTATCAGTCCTGCTGTCAGACACTACAGAATGAGACCAGAGACAATGTATCAGCCCCGCTGTCAGACACTACAGAATGAGACCAGAGACAATGTATCAGCCCCGCTGTCAGACACTACAGAATGAGGCCAGTGACAACGTATCAGTCCTGCTGTCAGACACTACAGAATGAGGCCAGAGACAATGTATCAGTCCTGCTGTCAGACATTACAGAATGAGGCCAGAGACAGTGTATAATTCCCGCTGTCAGACACTACAGAATGAGGCCAGAGACAGTGTATAATTCCCGCTGTCAGACACTACAGAATGAGGCCAGAGACAATGTATCAGTCCCGCTGTCAGACACTACAGAATGAGGCCAGAGACAATGTATCAGTCCTGCTGTCAGACACTACAGAATGAGACCAGAGACAATGTATCCGCCCCGCTGTCAGACACTACAGAATGAGGCCAGAGACAATGTATCAGCCCCGCTGTCAGACACTACAGAATGAGGCCAGAGACAATGTATCAGTCCTGCTGTCAGACACTACAGAATGAGGTCAGAGACAATGTATCAGTCCTGCTGTCAGACATTACAGAATGAGGCCAGAGACAGTGTATAATTCCCGCTGTCAGACACTACAGAATGAGGCCAGAGACAATGTATCAGTCCCGCTGTCAGACACTACAGAATGAGGCCAGAGACAATGTATCAGTCCTGCTGTCAGACATTACAGAATGAGGCCAGAGACAGTGTATAATTCCCGCTGTCAGACAGTACAGAAGGAGGTCAGAGACAATGTATCAGTCCCGCTGTCAGACACTACAGAATGAGGCCTGAGACAATGTATCAGTCCTGCTGTCAGACAGTACAGAATGAGGCCAGAGACAATGTATCAGTCCTGCTGTCAGACAGTACAGGATGATGCCAGAGACAATGTATCAGTCCTGCTGTCAGACACTACAGAATGAGGCCAGTGACAATGTATCAGTCCTGCTGTCAGACACTACAGAATGAGGCCAGAGACAGTGTATAATTCCCGCTGTCAGACACTACAGAATGAGGCCAGAGACAGTGTATAATTCCTGCTGTCAGACACTACAGAATGATGCCAGAGACAATGTATCAGCCCCGCTGTCAGACACTACAGAATGAGGTCAGAGACAATGTATCAGTCCCGCTGTCAGACAGTACAGAATGAGGTCAGAGACAATGTATCAGTCCTGCTGTCAGACACTACAGAATGAGGCCAGTGACAATGTATCAGTCCTGCTGTCAGACACTACAGAATGAGGCCAGTGACAATGTATCAGTCCTGCTGTCAGACACTACAGAATGAGGCCAGAGACAGTGTATAATTCCCGCTGTCAGACACTACAGAATGAGGCCAGAGACAGTGTATAATTCCCGCTGTCAGACACTACAGAATGAGGCCAGAGACAGTGTATAATTCCTGCTGTCAGACACTACAGAATGAGGTCAGAGACAATGTATCAGTCCCGCTGTCAGACAGTACAGGATGATGCCAGAGACAATGTATCAGTCCTGCTGTCAGACACTACAGAATGAGGCCAGTGACAATGTATCAGTCCTGCTGTCAGACACTACAGAATGAGGCCAGTGACAATGTATCAGTCCTGCTGTCAGACACTACAGAATGAGGCCAGAGACAGTGTATAATTCCCGCTGTCAGACACTACAGAATGAGGCCAGAGACAGTGTATAATTCCTGCTGTCAGACACTACAGAATGATGCCAGAGACAATGTATCAGCCCCGCTGTCAGACACTACAGAATGAGGTCAGAGACAATGTATCAGTCCCGCTGTCAGACAGTACAGAATGAGGTCAGAGACAGCGTATAATTCCCGCTGTCAGACACTACAGAATGAGGTCAGAGACAATGTATCAGTCCTGCTGTCAGACAGTACTGAATGAGGTCAGAGACAGCGTATAATTCCCGCTGTCAGACACTACAGAATGAGGTCAGAGACAGCGTATAATTCCCGCTGTCAGACACTACAGAATGAGGTCAGAGACAATGTATCAGTCCTGCTGTCAGACAGTACTGAATGAGGTCAGAGACAGCGTATAATTCCCGCTGTCAGACACTACAGAATGAGGTCAGAGACAGCGTATAATTCCCGCTGTCAGACACTACAGAATGAGGTCAGAGACAATGTATCAGTCCCGCTGTCAGACAGTACTGAATGAGGTCAGAGACAGCGTATAATTCACGCTGTCAGACACTACAGAATGAGGTCAGAGACAGCGTTTAATTCCCGCTGTCAGACACTACAGAATGAGGCCAGAGACAATGTATCAGTCCTCCTGTCAGACACTACAGAATGAGGCCAGAGACAATGTATCAGTCCTGCTGTCAGACACTACAGAATGAGGCCAGAGACAATGTATCAGTCCTGCTGTCAGACAGTACAGGATGATGCCAGAGACAATGTATCAGCCCCGCTGTCAGACACTACAGAATGAGACCAGAGACAATGTATCAGTCCTGCTGTCAGACACTACAGAATGAGACCAGAGACAATGTATCAGCCCCGCTGTCAGACACTACAGAATGAGACCAGAGACAATGTATCAGTCCCGCTGTCAGACACTACAGAATGAGGCCTGAGACAATGTATCAGTCCTGCTGTCAGACAGTACAGAATGAGGCCAGAGACAATGTATCAGTCCTGCTGTCAGACAGTACAGGATGATGCCAGAGACAATGTATCAGTCCTGCTGTCAGACACTACAGAATGAGGCCAGTGACAATGTATCAGTCCTGCTGTCAGACACTACAGAATGAGGCCAGAGACAGTGTATAATTCCCGCTGTCAGACACTACAGAATGAGGCCAGAGACAGTGTATAATTCCTGCTGTCAGACACTACAGAATGATGCCAGAGACAATGTATCAGCCCCGCTGTCAGACACTACAGAATGAGGTCAGAGACAATGTATCAGTCCCGCTGTCAGACAGTACAGAATGAGGTCAGAGACAATGTATCAGTCCTGCTGTCAGACACTACAGAATGAGGCCAGTGACAATGTATCAGTCCTGCTGTCAGACACTACAGAATGAGGCCAGTGACAATGTATCAGTCCTGCTGTCAGACACTACAGAATGAGGCCAGAGACAGTGTATAATTCCCGCTGTCAGACACTACAGAATGAGGCCAGAGACAGTGTATAATTCCCGCTGTCAGACACTACAGAATGAGGCCAGAGACAGTGTATAATTCCTGCTGTCAGACACTACAGAATGAGGTCAGAGACAATGTATCAGTCCCGCTGTCAGACAGTACAGGATGATGCCAGAGACAATGTATCAGTCCTGCTGTCAGACACTACAGAATGAGGCCAGTGACAATGTATCAGTCCTGCTGTCAGACACTACAGAATGAGGCCAGTGACAATGTATCAGTCCTGCTGTCAGACACTACAGAATGAGGCCAGAGACAGTGTATAATTCCCGCTGTCAGACACTACAGAATGAGGCCAGAGACAGTGTATAATTCCTGCTGTCAGACACTACAGAATGATGCCAGAGACAATGTATCAGCCCCGCTGTCAGACACTACAGAATGAGGTCAGAGACAATGTATCAGTCCCGCTGTCAGACAGTACAGAATGAGGTCAGAGACAGCGTATAATTCCCGCTGTCAGACACTACAGAATGAGGTCAGAGACAATGTATCAGTCCTGCTGTCAGACAGTACTGAATGAGGTCAGAGACAGCGTATAATTCCCGCTGTCAGACACTACAGAATGAGGTCAGAGACAGCGTATAATTCCCGCTGTCAGACACTACAGAATGAGGTCAGAGACAATGTATCAGTCCTGCTGTCAGACAGTACTGAATGAGGTCAGAGACAGCGTATAATTCCCGCTGTCAGACACTACAGAATGAGGTCAGAGACAGCGTATAATTCCCGCTGTCAGACACTACAGAATGAGGTCAGAGACAATGTATCAGTCCCGCTGTCAGACAGTACTGAATGAGGTCAGAGACAGCGTATAATTCACGCTGTCAGACACTACAGAATGAGGTCAGAGACAGCGTTTAATTCCCGCTGTCAGACACTACAGAATGAGGCCAGAGACAATGTATCAGTCCTCCTGTCAGACACTACAGAATGAGGCCAGAGACAATGTATCAGTCCTGCTGTCAGACACTACAGAATGAGGCCAGAGACAATGTATCAGTCCTGCTGTCAGACAGTACAGGATGATGCCAGAGACAATGTATCAGCCCCGCTGTCAGACACTACAGAATGAGACCAGAGACAATGTATCAGTCCTGCTGTCAGACACTACAGAATGAGACCAGAGACAATGTATCAGCCCCGCTGTCAGACACTACAGAATGAGACCAGAGACAATGTATCAGTCCTGCTGTCAGACACTACAGAATGAGACCAGAGACAATGTATCAGCCCCGCTGTCAGACACTACAGAATGAGGCCAGAGACAATGTATCAGTCCTGCTGTCAGACATTACAGAATGAGGCCAGAGACAGTGTATAATTCCCGCTGTCAGACACTACAGAATGAGGCCAGAGACAGTGTATAATTCCCGCTGTCAGACACTACAGAATGAGGCCAGAGACAATGTATCAGTCCCGCTGTCAGACACTACAGAATGAGGCCAGAGACAATGTATCAGTCCTGCTGTCAGACATTACAGAATGAGGCCAGAGACAGTGTATAATTCCCGCTGTCAGACAGTACAGAATGAGGTCAGAGACAATGTATCAGTCCCGCTGTCAGACACTACAGAATGAGGCCAGAGACAATGTATCAGTCCTGCTGTCAGACAGTACAGAATGAGGCCAGAGACAATGTATCAGTCCTGCTGTCAGACAGTACAGGATGATGCCAGAGACAATGTATCAGTCCTGCTGTCAGACACTACAGAATGAGGCCAGAGACAATGTATCAGTCCTGCTGTCAGACACTACAGAATGAGGCCAGTGACAATGTATCAGTCCTGCTGTCAGACACTACAGAATGAGGCCAGTGACAATGTATCAGTCCTGCTGTCAGACACTACAGAATGAGGCCAGAGACAGTGTATAATTCCCGCTGTCAGACACTACAGAATGAGGCCAGAGACAGTGTATAATTCCTGCTGTCAGACACTACAGAATGATGCCAGAGACAATGTATCAGCCCCGCTGTCAGACACTACAGAATGAGGTCAGAGACAATGTATCAGTCCCGCTGTCAGACAGTACAGAATGAGGTCAGAGACAGCGTATAATTCCCGCTGTCAGACACTACAGAATGAGGTCAGAGACAATGTATCAGTCCTGCTGTCAGACAGTACTGAATGAGGTCAGAGACAGCGTATAATTCCCGCTGTCAGACACTACAGAATGAGGTCAGAGACAGCGTATAATTCCCGCTGTCAGACACTACAGAATGAGGTCAGAGACAATGTATCAGTCCTGCTGTCAGACAGTACTGAATGAGGTCAGAGACAGCGTATAATTCCCGCTGTCAGACACTACAGAATGAGGCCAGAGACAGTGTATAATTCCTGCTGTCAGACACTACAGAATAAGGCCAGTGACAATGTATCAGCCCCGCTGACAGACACTACAGAATGAGGTCAGAGACAGCGTTTAATTCCCGCTGTCAGACAGTACAGAATGAGGCCAGAGACAATGTATCAGTCCTGCTGTCAGACACTACAGAATGAGGCCAGAGACAATGTATCAGTCCTGCTGTCAGACAGTACAGGATGATGCCAGAGACAATGTATCAGTCCTGCTGTCAGACACTACAGAATGAGACCAGAGACAATGTATCAGTCCTGCTGTCAGACACTACAGAATGAGACCAGAGACAATGTATCAGCCCCGCTGTCAGACACTACAGAATGAGGCCAGAGACAACGTATCAGTCCTGCTGTCAGACACTACAGAATGAGGCCAGAGACAATGTATCAGTCCTGCTGTCAGACACTACAGAATGAGGCCAGAGACAATGTATCAGTCCTGCTGTCAGACAGTACAGGATGATGCCAGAGACAATGTATCAGTCCTGCTGTCAGACACTACAGAATGAGGCCAGAGACAGCGTATAATTCCCGCTGTCAGACAGTACAGAATGAGGTCAGAGACAATGTATCAGTCCCGCTGTCAGACAGTACAGAATGAGGCCAGAGACAATGTATCAGTCCTGCTGTCAGACATTACAGAATGAGGCCAGAGACAATGTATCAGTCCTGCTGTCAAGACACTACAGAATGAGGCCAGAGACAATGTATCAGTCCTGCTGTCAGACACTACAGAATGAGGCCAGAGACAACGTATCAGTCCTGCTGTCAGACACTACAGAATGAGGCCAGAGACAATGTATCAGCCCTGCTGTCAGACAGTACAGGATGATGCCAGAGACAATGTATCAGTCCTGCTGTCAGACACTACAGAATGAGGCCAGAGACAACGTATCAGTCCTGCTGTCAGACACTACAGAATGAGGCCAGAGTCAATGTATCAGTCCTGCTGTCAGACAGTACAGGATGATGCCAGAGACAAAGTATCAGTCCTGCTGTCAGACACTAGAGGCCAGAGACAGTGTATCATTCCCGCTGTCAGACAGTACAGGATGATGCCAGAGACAGTGTATAATTCCCGCTGTCAGACCCTACAGGATGATGCCAGAGACAGTGTATCATTCCCGCTGTCAGACACTACAGAATGAGGCCAGAGACAATGTATCAGTCCTGCTGTCAGACAGTACAGGATGATGCCAGAGACCATGTATCATTCCCGCTGACAGACACTACAGAATGAGGCCAGAGACAATGTATCAGTCCCGCTGTCAGACATTACAGAATGATGCCAGAGACAATGTATCAGTCCCGCTGTCAGACACTACAGGATGATACAGGTTGGGATCATTTGGTCTACAGCATGATGGTTGACAGTCATTAGGTCGCCACCATTAGGTCGACATGAGTCTAGGTTGAAAGGTCATTAGTTCAACAGTGTCTAGGTCGACAGTGAAAAGGTCGACATGGGGTTTCTCACTGCTTTTTGACAGGCGACATGGAGATAGTTTAAAGTGCACCGCATCCCCTAGCATCGCTCGCTACACTCGGCGCACTATTTTATTCTCCCACCACGCCCTAGTAAAAGGTAGGGCATGAAATACCGCCTGTCGGCACATGTCGGCTCAAAAAACAGTGAAAAACCCCTTGTCGACCTTTTGACTGTCGACCTAGACATTGTCGAACTAATGACCTGTCGAACTAATGAGCTTTCAACCTATAACCATCTCAACCTAATGACTGTCGACCATCATGCTGTAGACCAAATGCCGCATCCTGGGAAATACAGAATTGCCGACACCCAGTGCTTTGCGTTTTAACACAGCAGCACTTTAACTGCGATTTAATGTGGTGGGGGTGGGGGTCGCGGAGGTCTGGAGTCTATGACAGCATTAAAGAGTCCCTGCGCCTCTACAAAAACTGGCTCGATTTGGATTACAAATTTAGCAGGAAGGTTGAGGACCACATCCCGCTTTAAAACATCCAGAGGAGGGAGTCGGCAAATCGTGTCAACTTGAGCCACTCCTTACATCCACATCTGGTCCTCCCTCCCTACTGCCCCAATTGGGTATACCATCCCAGCACCATACAGGACGCTTTATTGTCTCAGCCCTACACAGGACTTCTTTGGGACTTTACGGGCTATACATACACCCCAGTTTGGTCTGGTGAAATCTGAATTTTATATGTATTGCATTTTAAGATTTTCAATTGTATTTTGGCTATGTGCTATTTTTAGATAATAAATCTTTTTGTACTAGATCAACCAATCCATCATTTTTTTCATCCTTATCTATAGAATTTATAACAACATTTTTTGACCAAGCGCAGCTCACAACCCCACATCCCTCTTTTTGCCTCTACAAAAATGCCCACCGCCACAGAGAAAACATGCTAGAAGTACTCCTGCACCTCCAGCGGCTGACTCCTTTGCTGCAGCAGCCATTTTTGGAGGTGCGCTGGGTCTCGAATGCTATCAGAGATTCTATGTCTCCGCTACACTGATCCACCCCACAATTAAAAGATTTATCTCCCTCTGGGCAACGAACATGAAACCACCTATGGAAATGAGCATGTAATCCTGCCTGGCAACGAGCATGGAATCCCCCCTGGCAACAAGCACCGAAAGTCTGGCAACGAGCATGGAACCCCCTATGGCAATGAGCATGCAATCCCCCTTGGCAACAAGCATATAATCCCCTCTGGCAATGAGCATGGTTAGCATTACTGCCTCACAGCACTGAGGTCATGGGTTCGATTCCCAGCATGGCCCAAACTGTGTGGAGTTTGTATATTCTCCCTGTACTCCCTAGAATGTCTGTGTGTGCATGTGCATGTGGTAGGGAATATAGATTGTAAGCTCCACGGGGTCAGGGACTGATGTGAATGTTCAAATATTTTCTGTAAAGTGCTGCGGAATAGGGACCTTATTCTGATTAATTTGGTCCTTCAGGCGTGCGCACAGAGGACCGATGTTTTGTTTCTGCGCATGTGCATCCTTCACGCCGAGCGGGGGTGGAAAAGGGCGAGGACGCTGGGCATCCCATTAACATATGGAAACGCCCAGCGTTCCATGGGCGTTCCCAGGCTAATGAGGCCGTAACGGACATGTGATGGGCAGTCAGCTGACATCACCGGATGTCAGACACCCGCCCTGTCCTTGCACATAGCGTCCGCATACATAGGTCACTCTGAACATCGAGCACGGGAGAAATCAATCATTCGCCTGCGAATGGATAATTATGTGAATCATCCATTCACAGCCGTGCTTGGGGGGTGCTACATGCAAGATGGGGGGGCACTGCGGGCGGAGGACGGCGTCTGATGGACTTGCAAGGCTGCGACCCTGTGTGTGCGCTATATAAGAAACTGTTAATAAAGGTAAATAAATGAAGTTCCAGTAAACCTTATTTTCTAGTTCTAGGGACCTTCAGTCATTCGCTCCTTATGTAAAGCACATTTCTGACACCGCCATCGCCAGGATTTGCACCCATGACGTATATATTGATATTGATAATGACATATTAGATAAACGATGATTTCAAAACTACAAATGAATCAATTCATTGTAAAATAAAACACCCAGTACCTGGAGGCGACCAAATTCAGGGGGACCCCGAGACTTACAGGCACCTGGCAGCCAAGACCTGCAGAGGAAAAACATTTCATTGGTCACAATTGTATAGCATATGACGGCGGGTCACCTGGGAGTGTGTAACACATGACACTATGATGGCGGGTCACCTGGGAGTATGTAACACATCACACTATGACGGCGGGTCACCTGGGAGTGTGTAACACATCACACTATGATGGCGGGTCACCTGGTAGTGTGTAACACATGACACTATGACGGCGGGTCACCTGGGAGTGTGTAACATCACGCTATGACGGCGGGTCACCTGGGAGTGTGTAACATCACACTATGACGGCGGGTCACCTGGGAGAGTGTAACACATCACACTATGATGGCGGGTCACCTGGGAGTGTGTAACACATCACACTATGATGGCGGGTCACCTGGGAGAGTGTAACATCACACTATGATGGCGGGTCACCTGGGAGTATGTAACACATCACACTATGACGGCGGGTCACCTGGGAGAGTGTAACACATCACACTATGGTGGCGGGTCACCGGGGAGTGTGTAACACATCACACTATTATGGCGGGTCACCTGGGAGAGTGTAACACATCACACTATGATGGCGGATCACCTGGGAGAGTGTAACATATCACACTATGACGGCGGGTCACCGGGGAGTGTGTATCATCACACTATGACGACGGGTCACCTGGGAGAGTGTAACACATCACACTATGATGGCGGGTCACCTGGGAGTGTGTAACACATCACACTAATATGGCGGGTCACCTGGGAGTGTGTAACACATCACACTATGACGGCGGGTCACCTGGGAGAGTGTAACATCACACTATGACGGCGGGTCACCTGGGAGAGTGTAACACATCACACTATGACGGCGGGTCACCTGGAAGAGTGTAACACATCACACTATGATGGCGGGTCACCTGGGAGTGTGTAACATCACACTATGACGGTGGGACACCTGGGAGAGTGTAACACATCACACTATGACGGCGGGTCACCTGGGAGAGTGTAACACATCACACTATGACGGCGGGTCACCTGGAAGAGTGTAACACATCGCACTATGATGGCAGGTCACCTGGGAGTGTGTAACATCACACTATGATGGCGGATCACCTGGGAGAGTGTAACACATCACACTATGATGCGGGTCACCGGGGAGTGTGTAACACATCACACTATGACGGCGGGTCACCTGGGAGAGTGTAACATCACACTATGACGGCGGGTCACCTGGGAGTGTGTATCATCACACTATGACGGCGGGTCACCTGGAAGAGTGTAACATCACACTATGATGGCAGGTCACCTGGGAGAGTGTAACACATCACACTATGATGGCGGGTCACCTGGGAGAGTGTAACATCACACTATGACGGTGGGACACCTGGGAGAGTGTAACACATCACACTATGATGGCGGGTCACCTGGGAGAGTGTAACATCACACTATGACGGCGGGTCACCTGGGAGTGTGTAACACATGACACTATGACGGCGGGTCACCTGGAAGAGTGTAACATCACACTATGACGACAGATCACCTGGGAGAGTGTAACACATCACACTATGATGGGCGATCACCTGGGAGAGTGTAACACATCACACTACGACGGCGGGTCACCTGGGAGTGTGTAACACATCACACTATGACGGCGGGTCACCTGGGAGTGTGTAACATCACACTATGACGGCGGGTCACCTGGGAGAGTGTAACACATCACACTATGATGGCGGGTCACCTGGGAGTGTGTAACATCACACTATGACGGCGGGTCACCTGGGAGTGTGTATCATCACACTATGACGGCGGGTCACCGGGGAGTGTGTAACACATCACACTATGATGGCGGGTCACCTGGGAGAGTGTAACATCACACTATGACGGCGGGTCACCTGGGAGTGTGTAACACATCACACTATGACGGCGGGTCACCTGGGAGTGTGTAACACATCACACTATGACGGCGGGTCACCTGGGAGTATGTAACACATCACACTATGATGGCGGGTCACCTGGGAGTGTGTAACACATCACACTATGACGGCGGGTCACCTGGGAGTGTGTAACACATCACACTATGACGGCGGGTCACCTGGGAGAGTGTAACATCACACTATGATGGCGGGTCACCTGGGAGTGTGTAACATCACACTATGACGGCGGTTCACCTGGGAGAGTGTAACACATCACACTATGACGGCGGGTCACCTGGGAGAGTGTAACACATCACACTATGACGGCGGGTCACCTGGGAGAGTGTAACACATCACACTATGACGGCGGGTCACCTGGGAGAGTGTAACATCACACTATGATGGCGGGTCACCTGGGAGTGTGTAACATCACACTATGACGGCGGGTCACCTGGGAGAGTGTAACACATCACACTATGACGGTGGGTCACCTGGGAGAGTGTAACACATCACACTATGATGGCGGGTCACCTGGGAGAGTGTAACATCACACTATGACGGCGGGTCACCTGGGAGTGTGTAACACATCACACTATGACGGCGGGTCACCTGGGAGAGTGTAACATCACACTATGACGGTGGGTCACCTGGGAGTGTGTAACACATCACACTATGATGGCGGATCACCTGGGAGAGTGTATCATCACACTATGACGGCGGGTCACCTGGGAGAGTGTAACACATCACACTATGACGGCGGGTCACCTGGGAGAGTGTAACACATCACACTATGATGGCGGGTCACCTGGGAGTGTGTAACATCACACTATGACGGCGGGTCACCTGGGAGTGTGTAACATCACACTATGACGGCGGGTCACCTGGGAGAGTGTAACACATCACACTATGACGGCGGGTCACCTGGGAGTAGTGGTTCTCTGCAATTCGCTTCAGCTGGACTCAGAATCCGCCCATCTTGCAGAAAGTGATGCAGTACAATGCTGAGCCGTGATTGGTTGAGCGTTTCCATCACAATGGAGCGGACAGCTCGGTAATTTGCATATAGGTGAAGGGAAGTGAGGCAGAAGAACAGGAGATAGGTGACCCTAAAAATATAGGAAAATAATGATGCCTGAGTGTGGCCGATCCAGTCATATAGAACACGTAGCTACAGATGGGACACTATGGTGACTCCCCCGCACCTCCCCATGACTCCGCTATAGGACCCTCTCAGCTCCCTTGTTACTGTGATCTCTGTATCAGTTACTATGTCACGTACCTACAGATGGGACACTATGGTGACTCCCTCGCACCTCCCCATGACTCCGCTATAGGACCCTCTCAGCTCCCTTGTTACTGTGATCTCTGTATCAGTTACTATGTCACGTACCTACAGATGGGACACTATGGTGACTCCCTCGCACCTCCCCATGACCCCGCTATAGGACCCTCTCAGCTCCCTTGTTACTGTGATCTCTGTATCAGTTACTAGGTCATGTACCTACAGATGAGACACTATGGTGACTCCCTCGCACCTCCCCATGACTCCGCTATAGGACCCTCTCAGCTCCCTTGTTACTGTGATCTCTGTATCAGTTACTATGTCACATACCTACAGATGGGACACTATGGTGACTCCCTCGCACCTCCCCATGACTCCGCTATAGGACCCTCTCAGCTCCCTTGTTACTGTGATCTCTGTATCAGTTACTAGGTCACATACCTACAGATGGGACACTATGGTGACTCCCTCGCACCTCCCCATGACTCCGCTATAGGACCCTCTCAGCTCCCTTGTTACTGTGATCTCTGTATCAGTTACTATGTCACGTACCTACAGATGGGACACTATGGTGACTCCCTCGCACCTCCCCATGACTCTGCTATAGGACCCTCTCAGCTCCCTTGTTACTGTTATCTCTGTATCAGTTACTATGTCACGTACCTACAGATGGGACACTATGGTGACTCCCTCGCACCTCCCCATGACTCCGCTATAGGACCCTCTCAGCACCCTTGTTACTGTGATCTCTGTATCAGTTACTATGTCATGTACCTACAGATGGGACACTATGGTGACTCCCTCGCACCTCCCCATGACTCCGCTATAGGACCCTCTCAGCTCCCTTGTTACTGTGATCTCTGTATCAGTTACTAGGTCACGTACCTACAGATGGGACACTATGGTGACTCCCTCGCACCTCCCCATGACTCCGCTATAGGACCCTCTCAGCTCCCTTGTTACTGTGATCTCTGTATCAGTTACTATGTCACGTACCTACAGATGGGACACTATGGTGACTCCCTCGCACCTCCCCATGACTCCGCTATAGGACCCTCTCAGCTCCCTTGTTACTGTGATCTCTGTTTCAGTTACTAGGTCATGTACCTACAGATGGGACACTACGGTGACTCCCTCGCACCTCCCCATGACCCCGCTATAGGACCCTCTCAGCTCCCTTGTTACTGTGATCTCTGTATCAGTTACTATGTCACGTACCTACAGATGGGACACTATGGTGACTCCCTCGCACCTCCCCATGACTCCGCTATAGGACCCTCTCAGCTCCCTTGTTACTGTGATCTCTGTATCAGTTACAATGTCACGTACCTACAGATGGGACACTATGGTGACTCCCTCGCACCTCCCCATGACTCCGCTATAGGACCCTCTCAGCTCCCTTGTTACTGTGATCTCTGTATCAGTTACTATGTCACGTACCTACAGATATGACACTATGGTGACTCCCTCGCACCTCCCCATGACCCCGCTATAGGACCCTCTCAGCTCCCTTGTTACTGTGATCTCTGTATCAGTTACTATGTCATGTACCTACAGATGGGACACTATGGTGACTCCCTCGCACCTCCCCATGACTCCGCTATAGGACCCTCTCAGCTCTCTTGTTACTGTGATCTCTGTATCAGTTACTATGTCACGTACCTACAGATGGGACACTATGGTGACTCCCTCGCACCTCCCCATGACTCCGCTATAAGACCCTCTCAGCTCCCTTGTTACTGTGATCTCTGTATCAGAGTTACTATGTCACGTACCTACAGATGGGACACTATGGTGACTCCCTCGCACCTCCCCATGACCCCGCTATAGGACCCTCTCAGCTCCCTTGTTACTGTGATCTCTGTATCAGTTACTATGTCACTTACCTACAGATGGGACACTATGGTGACTCCCTCGCACCTCCACATGACTCCGCTATAGGACCCTCTCAGCTCCCTTGTTACTGTGATCTCTGTATCAGTTACTAGGTCACGTACCTACAGATGGGACACTATGGTGACTCCCTCGCACCTCCCCATGACTCCGCTATAGGACCCTCTCAGCTCCCTTGTTACTGTGATCTCTGTATCAGTTACTATGTCACGTACCTACAGATGGGACACTATGGTGACTCCCTCGCACCTCCCCATGACTCCGCTATAGGACCCTCTCAGCTCCCTTGTTACTGTGATCTCTGTATCAGTTACTATGTCACGTACCTACAGGTGGGACACTATGGTGACTCCCTCGCACCTCCCCATGACTCCGCTATAGGACCCTCTCAGCTCCCTTGTTACTGTTATCTCTGTATCAGTTACTATGTCACGTACCTACAGATGGGACACTATGGTGACTCCCTCGCACCTCCCCATGACTCCGCTATAGGACCCTCTCAGCTCCCTTGTTACTGTGATCTCTGTATCAGTTACTATGTCACATACCTACAGATGGGACACTATGGTGACTCCCTCGCACCTCCCCATGACCCTGCTATAGGACCCTCTCAGCTCCCTTGTTACTGTGATCTCTGTATCAGTTACTATGTCACGTACCTACAGATGGGACACTATGGTGACTCCCTCGCACCTCCCCATGACCCCGCTATAGGACCCTCTCAGCTCCCTTGTTACTGTGATCTCTGTATCAGTTACTATGTCACGTACCTACAGATGGGACACTATGGTGACTCCCTCGCACCTCCCCATGACTCCGCTATAGGACCCACTCAGCTCCCTTGTTACTGTGATCTCTGTATCAGAGTTACTATGTCATGTACATACAGATGGGACACTATGGTGACTCCCTCGCACCTCCCCATGACTCCGCTATAGGACCCTCTCAGCTCCCTTGTTACTGTGATCTCTGTATCAGTTACTATGTCACGTACCTACAGATATGACACTATGGTGACTCCCTCGCACCTCCCCATGACTCCGCTATAGGACCCTCTCAGCTCCCTTGTTACTGTGATCTCTGTATCAGTTACTATGTCATGTACCTACAGATGGGACACTATGGTGACTCCCTCGCACCTCCCCATGACTCCGCTATAGGACCCTCTCAGCTCCCTTGTTACTGTGATCTCTGTATCAGTTACTATGTCACGTACCTACAGATGGGACACTATGGTGACTCCCTCGCACCTCCCCATGACTCCGCTATAGGACCCTCTCAGCTCCCTTGTTACTGTGATCTCTGTATCAGTTATTATGTCACATACCTACAGATGGGACACTATGGTGACTCCCTCGCACCTCCCCATGACTCCGCTATAGGACCCTCTCAGCTCCCTTGTTACTGTGATCTCTGTATCAGTTACTATGTCACGTACCTACAGATGGGACACTATGGTGACTCCCTCACACCTCCCCATGACTCCGCTATAGGACCCACTCAGCTCCCTTGTTACTGTGATCTCTGTATCAGAGTTACTATGTCATGTACATACAGATGGGACACTATGGTGACTCCCTCGCACCTCCCCATGACTCCGCTATAGGACCCTCTCAGCTCCCTTGTTACTGTGATCTCTGTATCAGTTACTATGTCACGTACCTACAGATGGGACACTATGGTGACTCCCTCGCACCTCCCCATGACTCCGCTATAGGACCCTCTCAGCTCCCTTGTTACTGTGATCTCTGTATCAGTTACTATGTCATGTACCTACAGATGAGACACTATGGTGACTCCCTCGCACCTCCCCATGACTCCGCTATAGGACCCTCTCAGCTCCCTTGTTACTGTGATCTCTGTATCAGTTACTAGGTCACGTACCTACAGATGGGACACTATGGTGACTCCCTCGCACCTCCCCATGACTCCGCTATAGGACCCTCTCAGCTCCCTTGTTACTGTGATCTCTGTATCAGTTACTATGTCACGTACCTACAGATGGGACACTATGGTGACTCCCTCGCACCTCCCCATGACTCCGCTATAGGACCCTCTCAGCTCCCTTGTTACTGTGATCTCTGTATCAGTTACTAGGTCATGTACCTACAGATGGGACACTATGGTGACTCCCTCGCACCTCCCCATGACCCAGCTATAGGACCCTCTCAGCTCCCTTGTTACTGTGATCTCTGTATCAGTTACTATGTCACGTACCTACAGATGGGACACTATGGTGACTCCCTCGCACCTCCCCATGACTCCGCTATAGGACCCTCTCAGCTCCCTTGTTACTGTGATCTCTGTATCAGTTACTATGTCACGTACCTACAGATGGGACACTATGGTGACTCCCTCGCACCTCCCCATGACTCCGCTATAGGACCCTCTCAGCTCCCTTGTTACTGTGATCTCTGTATCAGTTACTATGTCATGTACCTACAGATGGGACACTATGGTGACTCCCTCGCACCTCCCCATGACCCCGCTATAGGACCCTCTCAGCTCCCTTGTTACTGTGATCTCTGTATCAGTTATTATGTCACGTACCTACAGATGGGACACTATGGTGACTCCCTCGCACCTCCCCATGACCCAGCTATAGGACCCTCTCAGCTCCCTTGTTACTGTGATCTCTGTATCAGTTACTATGTCACATACCTACAGATGGGACACTATGGTGACTCCCTCGCACCTCCCCATGACTCCGCTATAGGACCCTCTCAGCTCCCTTGTTACTGTGATCTCTGTATCAGTTACTATGTCACATACCTACAGATGGGACACTATGGTGACTCCCTCGCACCTCCCCATGACTCCGCTATAGGACCCTCTCAGCTCCATTGTTACTGTGATCTCTGTATCAGTTACTATGTCACGTACCTACAGATGGGACACTATGGTGACTCCCTCGCACCTCCCCATGACCCCGCTATAGGACCCTCTCAGCTCCCTTGTTACTGTGATCTCTGTATCAGTTACTAGGTCACGTACCTACAGATGGGACACTATGGTGACTCCCTCGCACCTCCCCATGACTCCGCTATAGGACCCTCTCAGCTCCCTTGTTACTGTGATCTCTGTATCAGTTACTATGTCACGTACCTACAGATGGGACACTATGGTGACTCCCTCGCACCTCCCCATGACTCCGCTATAGGACCCTCTCAGCTCCCTTGTTACTGTGATCTCTGTATCAGTTACTATGTCACGTACCTACAGATGAGACACTATGGTGACTCCCTCGCACCTCCTTATGACCCCGCTATAGGACCCTCTCAGCTCCCTTGTTACTGTGATCTCTGTATCAGTTACTATGTCATGTACCTACAGATGGGACACTATGGTGACTCCCTCGCACCTCCCCATGACTCCGCTTTAGGACCCTCTCAGCTCCCTTGTTACTGTTATCTCTGTATCAGTTACTATGTCACGTACCTACAGATGGGACACTATGGTGACTCCCTCGCACCTCCCCATGACTCCGCTATAGGACCCTCTCAGCTCCCTTGTTACTGTGATCTCTGTATCAGTTACTACGTCACGTACCTACAGATGGGACACTATGGTGACTCCCTCGCACCTCCCCATGACTCCGCTATAGGACCCTCTCAGCTCCCTTGTTACTGTGATCTCTGTATCAGTTACTATGTCACGTACCTACAGATGAGACACTATGGTGACTCCCTCGCACCTCCCCATGACCCCGCTATAGGACCCTCTCAGCTCCCTTGTTACTGTGATCTCTGTATCAGTTACTATGTCACGTACCTACAGATGGGACACTATGGTGACTCCCTCGCACCTCCCCATGACTCCGCTATAGGACCCTCTCAGCTCCCTTGTTACTGTGATCTCTGTATCAGAGTTACTATGTCATGTACCTACAGATGGGACACTATGGTGACTCCCTCGCACCTCCCCATGACTCTGCTATAGGACCCTCTCAGCTCCCTTGTTACTGTGATCTCTGTATCAGTTACTATGTCACGTACCTACAGATGGGACACTATGGTGACTCCCTCGCACCTCCCCATGACTCCGCTATAGGACCCTCTCAGCTCCCTTGTTACTGTGATCTCTGTATCAGTTACTATGTCACGTACCTACAGATGGGACACTATGGTGACTCCCTCGCACCTCCCCATGACTCCGCTATAGGACCCTCTCAGCTCCCTTGTTACTGTGATCTCTGTATCAGAGTTACTATGTCATGTACCTACAGATGGGACACTATGGTGACTCCCTCGCACCTCCCCATGACTCTGCTATAGGACCCTCTCAGCTCCCTTGTTACTGTGATCTCTGTATCAGTTACTATGTCACGTACCTACAGATGGGACACTATGGTGACTCCCTCGCACCTCCCCATGACTTCGCTATAGGACCCTCTCAGCTCCCTTGTTACTGTGATCTCTGTATCAGTTACTATGTCACGTACCTACAGATGGGACACTATGGTGACTCCCTCGCACCTCCACATGACCCAGCTATAGGACCCTCTCAGCTCCCTTGTTACTGTGATCTCTGTATCAGTTACTATGTCACCTACCTACAGATGGGACACTATGGTGACTCCCTCGCACCTCCCCATGACTCCGCTATAGGACCCTCTCAGCTCCCTTGTTACTGTGATCTCTGTATCAGTTACTATGTCACGTACCTACAGATGGGACACTATGGTGACTCCCTCGCACCTCCCCATGACTCCGCTATAGGACCCTCTCAGCTCCCTTGTTACTGTGATCTCTGTATCAGTTACTATGTCACGTACCTACAGATGGGACACTATGGTGACTCCCCCGCACCTCCCCATGACCCCGCTATAGGACCCTCTCAGCTCCCTTGTTACTGTGATCTCTGTATCAGTTACTATGTCACGTACCTACAGATGGGACACTATGGTGACTCCCTCGCACCTCCCCATGACTCCGCTATAGGACCCTCTCAGCTCCCTTGTTACTGTGATCTCTGTATCAGTTACTATGTCACATACCTACAGATGGGACACTATGGTGACTCCCTCGCACCTCCCCATGACCCTGCTATAGGACCCTCTCAGCTCCCTTGTTACTGTGATTTCTGTATCAGAGTTACTATGTCACGTACCTACAGATGGGACACTATGGTGACTCCCTCGCACCTCCCCATGACTCCGCTATAGGACCCTCTCAGCTCCCTTGTTACTGTGATCTCTGTATCAGTTACTATGTCACGTACCTACAGATGGGACACTATGGTGACTCCCTCGCACCTCCCCATGACTCCGCTATAGGACCCTCTCAGCTCCATTGTTACTGTGATCTCTGTATCAGTTACTATGTCACGTACCTACAGATGGGACACTATGGTGACTCCCTCGCACCTCCCCATGACTCCGCTATAGGACCCTCTCAGCTCCCTTGTTACTGTGATCTCTGTATCAGTTACTATGTCACGTACCTACAGATGAGACACTATGGTGACTCCCTCACACCTCCCCATGACCCCGCTATAGGACCCTCTCAGCTCCCTTGTTACAGTGATCTCTGTATCAGTTACTATGTCACGTACCTACAGATGGGACACTATGGTGACTCCCTCGCACCTCCCAATGACCCAGCTATAGGACCCTCTCAGCTCCCTTGTTACAGTGATCTCTGTATCAGTTACTATGTCACGTACCTACAGATGGGACACTATGGTGACTCCCTCGCACCTCCCCATGACTCCGCTATAGGACCCTCTCAGCTCCCTTGTTACTGTGATCTCTGTATCAGTTACTAGGTCATGTACCTACAGATGGGACACTATGGTGACTCCCTCGCACCTCCCCATGACTCCGCTATAGAACCCTCTCAGCTCCCTTGTTACAGTGATCTCTGTATCAGTTACTATGTCACGTACCTACAGATGGGACACTATGGTGACTCCCTCGCACCTCCCCATGACCCCGCTATAGGACCCTCTCAGCTCCCTTGTTACTGTGATCTCTGTATCAGTTACTATGTCACGTACCTACAGATGGGACACTATGGTGACTCCCTCGCACCTCCCCATGACTCCGCTATAGGACCCTCTCAGCTCCCTTGTTACTGTGATCTCTGTATCAGTTACTATGTCACGTACCTACAGATGGGACACTATGGTGACTCCCTCGCACCTCCCCATGACTCCGCTATAGGACCCTCTCAGCTCCCTTGTTACTGTGATCTCTGTATCAGTTACTATGTCACGTACCTACAGATGAGACACTAAGGTGACTCCCTCGCACCTCCCCATGACCCCGCTATAGGACCCTCTCAGCTCCCTTGTTACTGTGATCTCTGTATCAGTTACTATGTCACGTACCTACAGATGGGACACTATGGTGACTCCCTCGCACCTCCCCATGACTCCGCTATAGGACCCTCTCAGCTCCCTTGTTACTGTTATCTCTGTATCAGTTACTATGTCCCGTACCTACAGATGGGACACTATGGTGACTCCCTCGCACCTCCCCATGACTCCGCTATAGGACCCTCTCAGCTCCCTTGTTACTGTGATCTCTGTATCAGTTACTACGTCACGTACCTACAGATGGGACACTATGGTGACTCCCTCGCACCTCCCCATGACTCCGCTATAGGACCCTCTCAGCTCCCTTGTTACTGTGATCTCTGTATCAGAGTTACTATGTCACGTACCTACAGATGGGACACTATGGTGACTCCCTCGCACCTCCCCATGACTCCGCTATAGGACCCTCTCAGCTCCCTTGTTACTGTGATCTCTGTATCAGAGTTACTGTGTCATGTACCTACAGATGGGACACTATGGTGACTCCCTCGCACCTCCCCATGACTCTGCTATAGGACCCTCTCAGCTCCCTTGTTACTGTGATCTCTGTATCAGAGTTACTATGTCACGTACCTACAGATGGGACACTATGGTGACTCCCTCGCACCTCCCCATGACTCCGCTATAGGACCCTCTCAGCTCCCTTGTTACTGTGATCTCTGTATCAGAGATACTGTGTCATGTACCTACAGATGGGACACTATGGTGACTCCCTCGCACCTCCCCATGACTCTGCTATAGGACCCTCTCAGCTCCCTTGTTACTGTGATCTCTGTATCAGTTACTATGTCACGTACCTACAGATGGGACACTATGGTGACTCCCTCGCACCTCCCCATGACTCCGCTATAGGACCCTCTCAGCTCCCTTGTTACTGTGATCTCTGTATCAGTTACTATGTCACGTACCTACAGATGGGACACTATGGTGACTCCCTCGCACCTCCACATGACCCAGCTATAGGACCCTCTCAGCTCCCTTGTTACTGTGATCTCTGTATCAGTTACTATGTCACGTACCTACAGATGGGACACTATGGTGACTCCCTCGCACCTCCCCATGACTCCGCTATAGGACCCTCTCAGCTCCCTTGTTACTGTGATCTCTGTATCAGTTACTATGTCACGTACCTACAGATGGGACACTATGGTGACTCCCTCGCACCTCCCCATGACTCCGCTATAGGACCCTCTCAGCTCCCTTGTTACTGTGATCTCTGTATCAGTTACTATGTCACGTACCTACAGATGGGACACTATGGTGACTCCCCCGCACCTCCCCATGACCCCGCTATAGGACCCTCTCAGCTCCCTTGTTACTGTGATCTCTGTATCAGTTACTATGTCACGTACCTACAGATGGGACACTATGGTGACTCCCTCGCACCTCCCCATGACTCCGCTATAGGACCCTCTCAGCTCCCTTGTTACTGTGATCTCTGTATCAGTTACTATGTCACGTACCTACAGATGGGACACTATGGTGACTCCCTCGCACCTCCCCATGACTCCGCTATAGGACCCTCTCAGCTCCCTTGTTACTGTGATCTCTGTATAAGTTACTAGGTCACGTACCTACAGATGGGACACTATGGTGACTCCCTCGCACCTCCCCATGACTCCGCTATAGGACCCTCTCAGTAACTGATACAGAGATCACAGTAACAAGGGAGCTGAGAGGGTCCTATAGCGGAGTCATGGGGAGGTGCGAGGGAGTCACCATAGTGTATTATCTGTAGGTATGTGACATAGTAACTGATACAGAGATCACAGTAACAAGGGAGCTATGTCACATACCTACAGATGGGACACTATGGTGACTCCCTCGCACCTCCCCATGACTCCGCTATAGGACCCTCTCAGCTCCCTTGTTACTGTGATCTCTGTATCAGTTACTATGTCACGTACCTACAGATGGGACACTATGGTGACTCCCTCGCACCTCCCCATGACCCCGCTATAGGACCCTCTCAGCTCCCTTGTTACTGTGATCTCTGTATCAGTTACTATGTCATGTACCTACAGATAATACACTATGGTGACTCCCTCGCACCTCCCCATGACTCCGCTATAGGACCCTCTCAGCTCCCTTGTTACTGTGATCTCTGTATCAGTTACTATGTCACGTACCTACAGATAATACACTATGGTGACTCCCTCGCACCTCCCCATGACTCCGCTATAGGACCCTCTCAGCTCCCTTGTTACTGTGATCTCTGTATCAGTTACTATGTCACGTACCTACAGATATGACACTATGGTGACTCCCTCGCACCTCCCCATGACCCCGCTATAGGACCCTCTCAGCTCCCTTGTTACTGTGATCTCTGTATCAGTTACTATGTCACGTACCTACAGATGGGACACTATGGTGACTCCCTCGCACCTCCCCATGACCCCGCTATAGGACCCTCTCAGCTCCCTTGTTACTGTGATCTCTGTATCAGTTACTAGGTCACGTACCTACAGATGGGACACTATGGTGACTCCCTCGCACCTCCCCATAACTCCGCTATAGGACCCTCTCAGCTCCCTTGTTACTGTGATCTCTGTATCAGTTACTATGTCATGTACCTAAAGATGGGACACTATGGTGACTCCCCCGCACCTCCCCATGACTCCGCTATAGGACCCTCTCAGCTCCCTTGTTACTGTGATCTCTGTATCAGTTACTAGGTCATGTACCTACAGATGGGACACTATGGTGACTCCCCCGCACCTCCCCATGACTCCGCTATAGGACCCTCTCAGCTCCCTTGTTACTGTGATCTCTGTATCAGTTACTAGGTCATGTACCTAAAGATGGGACACTATGGTGACTCCCTCGCACCTCCCCATGACTCCGCTATAGGACCCTCTCAGCTCCCTTGTTACTGTGATCTCTGTATCAGTTACTATGTCATTTACCTACAGATGGGACACTATGGTGACTCCCTCGCACCTCCCCATGACTCCGCTATAGGACCCTCTCAGCTCCCTTGTTACTGTGATCTCTGTATCAGTTACTATGTCATGTACCTACAGATAATACACTATGGTGACTCCCTCGCACCTCCCCATGACTCCGCTATAGGACCCTCTCAGCTCCCTTGTTACTGTGATCTCTGTATCAGTTACTAGGTCACGTACCTACAGATGGGACACTATGGTGACTCCCTCGCACCTCCCCATGACTCCGCTATAGGACCCTCTCAGCTCCCTTGTTACTGTGATCTCTGTATCAGTTACTATGTCATGTACCTACAGATGGGACACTATGGTGACTCCCCCGCACCTCCCCATGACTCCGCTATAGGACCCTCTCAGCTCCCTTGTTACTGTGATCTCTGTATCAGTTACTAGGTCATGTACCTACAGATGGGACACTATGGTGACTCCCCCGCACCTCCCCATGACTCCGCTATAGGACCCTCTCAGCTCCCTTGTTACTGTGATCTCTGTATCAGTTACTAGGTCATGTACCTAAAGATGGGACACTATGGTGACTCCCTCGCACCTCCCCATGACTCCGCTATAGGACCCTCTCAGCTCCCTTGTTACTGTGATCTCTGTATCAGTTACTATGTCATTTACCTACAGATGGGACACTATGGTGACTCCCTCGCACCTCCCCATGACTCCGCTATAGGACCCTCTCAGCTCCCTTGTTACTGTGATCTCTGTATCAGTTACTATGTCATTTACCTACAGATGGGACACTATGGTGACTCCCTCGCACCTCCCCATGACTCCGCTATAGGACCCTCTCAGCTCCCTTGTTACTGTGATCTCTGTATCAGTTACTATGTCACGTACCTACAGATGGGACACTATGGTGACTCCCTCGCACCTCCCCATGACTCCGCTATAGGACCCTCTCAGCTCCCTTGTTACTGTGATCTCTGTATCAGTTACTATGTCACGTACCTACAGATGGGACACTATGGTGACTCCCTCGCACCTCCCCATGACTCCGCTATAGGACCTTCTCAGCTCCCTTGTTACTGTGATCTCTGTATCAGAGTTACTATGTCATTTACCTACAGATGGGACACTATGGTGACTCCCTCGCACCTCCCCATGACTCCGCTATAGGACCCTCTCAGCTCCCTTGTTACTGTGATCTCTGTATCAGTTACTAGGTCACGTACCTACAGATGGGACACTATGGTGACTCCCTCGCACCTCCCCATGACCCCGCTATAGGACCCTCTCAGCTCCCTTGTTACTGTGATCTCTGTATCAGTTACTATGTCACGTACCTACAGATGGGACACTATGGTGACTCCCTCGCACCTCCCCATGACTCCGCTATAGGACCCTCTCAGCACCCTTGTTACTGTGAGCTCTGTATCAGTTACTATGTCACGTACCTACAGATGGGACACTATGGTGACTCCCTCGCACCTCCCCATGACTCCGCTATAGGACCCTCTCAGCTCCCTTGTTACTGTGATCTCTGTATCAGAGTTACTATGTCATGTACCTACAGATGGGACACTATGGTGACTCCCTCGCACCTCCCCATGACTCTGCTATAGGACCCTCTCAGCTCCCTTGTTACTGTGATCTCTGTATCAGTTACTATGTCACGTACCTACAGATGGGACACTATGGTGACTCCCTCGCACCTCCCCATGACTCCGCTATAGGACCCTCTCAGCTCCCTTGTTACTGTGATCTCTGTATCAGTTACTATGTCACGTACCTACAGATGGGACACTATGGTGACTCCCTCGCACCTCCACATGACCCAGCTATAGGACCTTCTCAGCTCCCTTGTTACTGTGATCTCTGTATCAGTTACTATGTCACGTACCTACAGATGGGACACTATGGTGACTCCCTCGCACCTCCCCATGACTCCGCTATAGGACCCTCTCAGCTCCCTTGTTACTGTGATCTCTGTATCAGTTACTATGTCACGTACCTACAGATGGGACACTATGGTGACTCCCTCGCACCTCCCCATGACTCCGCTATAGGACCCTCTTAGCTCCCTTGTTACTGTGATCTCTGTATCAGTTACTATGTCACGTACCTACAGATGGGACACTATGGTGACTCCCTCGCACCTCCCCATGACCCCGCTATAGGACCCTCTCAGCTCCCTTGTTACTGTGATCTCTGTATCAGTTACTATGTCACGTACCTACAGATGGGACACTATGGTGACTCCCTCGCACCTCCCCATGACTCCGCTATAGGACCCTCTCAGCACCCTTGTTACTGTGAGCTCTGTATCAGTTACTATGTCACGTACCTACAGATGGGACACTATGGTGACTCCCTCGCACCTCCCCATGACTCCGCTATAGGACCCTCTCAGCTCCCTTGTTACTGTGATCTCTGTATCAGAGTTACTATGTCATGTACCTACAGATGGGACACTATGGTGACTCCCTCGCACCTCCCCATGACTCTGCTATAGGACCCTCTCAGCTCCCTTGTTACTGTGATCTCTGTATCAGTTACTATGTCACGTACCTACAGATGGGACACTATGGTGACTCCCTCGCACCTCCCCATGACTCCGCTATAGGACCCTCTCAGCTCCCTTGTTACTGTGATCTCTGTATCAGTTACTATGTCACGTACCTACAGATGGGACACTATGGTGACTCCCTCGCACCTCCACATGACCCAGCTATAGGACCTTCTCAGCTCCCTTGTTACTGTGATCTCTGTATCAGTTACTATGTCACGTACCTACAGATGGGACACTATGGTGACTCCCTCGCACCTCCCCATGACTCCGCTATAGGACCCTCTCAGCTCCCTTGTTACTGTGATCTCTGTATCAGTTACTATGTCACGTACCTACAGATGGGACACTATGGTGACTCCCTCGCACCTCCCCATGACTCCGCTATAGGACCCTCTTAGCTCCCTTGTTACTGTGATCTCTGTATCAGTTACTATGTCACGTACCTACAGATGGGACACTATGGTGACTCCCCCGCACCTCCCCATGACTCCGCTATAGGACCCTCTCAGCTCCCTTGTTACTGTGATCTCTGTATCAGTTACTATGTCACGTACCTACAGATGGGACACTATGGTGACTCCCTCGCACCTCCCCATGACTCCGCTATAGGACCCTCTCAGCTCCCTTGTTACTGTGATCTCTGTATCAGTTACTATGTCACATACCTACAGATGGGACACTATGGTGACTCCCTCGCACCTCCCCATGACCCTGCTATAGGACCCTCTCAGCTCCCTTGTTACTGTGATTTCTGTATCAGAGTTACTATGTCACGTACCTACAGATGGGACACTATGGTGACTCCCTCGCACCTCCCCATGACTCCGCTATAGGACCCTCTCAGCTCCCTTGTTACTGTGATCTCTGTATCAGTTACTATGTCACGTACCTACAGATGGGACACTATGGTGACTCCCTCGCACCTCCACATGACCCAGCTATAGGACCTTCTCAGCTCCCTTGTTACTGTGATCTCTGTATCAGTTACTATGTCACGTACCTACAGATGGGACACTATGGTGACTCCCTCGCACCTCCCCATGACTCCGCTATAGGACCCTCTCAGCTCCCTTGTTACTGTGATCTCTGTATCAGTTACTATGTCACGTACCTACAGATGGGACACTATGGTGACTCCCTCGCACCTCCCCATGACTCCGCTATAGGACCCTCTTAGCTCCCTTGTTACTGTGATCTCTGTATCGGTTACTATGTCACGTACCTACAGATGGGACACTATGGTGACTCCCTCGCACCTCCCCATGACCCCGCTATAGGACCCTCTCAGCTCCCTTGTTACTGTGATCTCTGTATCAGTTACTATGTCACGTACCTACAGATGGGACACTATGGTGACTCCCTCGCACCTCCCCATGACTCCGCTATAGGACCCTCTCAGCACCCTTGTTACTGTGAGCTCTGTATCAGAGTTACTATGTCATGTACCTACAGATGGGACACTATGGTGACTCCCTCGCACCTCCCCATGACTCTGCTATAGGACCCTCTCAGCTCCCTTGTTACTGTGATCTCTGTATCAGTTACTATGTCACGTACCTACAGATGGGACACTATGGTGACTCCCTCGCACCTCCCCATGACTCCGCTATAGGACCCTCTCAGCTCCCTTGTTACTGTGATCTCTGTATCAGTTACTATGTCACGTACCTACAGATGGGACACTATGGTGACTCCCTCGCACCTCCACATGACCCAGCTATAGGACCTTCTCAGCTCCCTTGTTACTGTGATCTCTGTATCAGTTACTATGTCACGTACCTACAGATGGGACACTATGGTGACTCCCTCGCACCTCCCCATGACTCCGCTATAGGACCCTCTCAGCTCCCTTGTTACTGTGATCTCTGTATCAGTTACTATGTCACGTACCTACAGATGGGACACTATGGTGACTCCCTCGCACCTCCCCATGACTCCGCTATAGGACCCTCTTAGCTCCCTTGTTACTGTGATCTCTGTATCAGTTACTATGTCACGTACCTACAGATGGGACACTATGGTGACTCCCCCGCACCTCCCCATGACTCCGCTATAGGACCCTCTCAGCTCCCTTGTTACTGTGATCTCTGTATCAGTTACTATGTCACGTACCTACAGATGGGACACTATGGTGACTCCCTCGCACCTCCCCATGACTCCGCTATAGGACCCTCTCAGCTCCCTTGTTACTGTGATCTCTGTATCAGTTACTATGTCACATACCTACAGATGGGACACTATGGTGACTCCCTCGCACCTCCCCATGACCCTGCTATAGGACCCTCTCAGCTCCCTTGTTACTGTGATTTCTGTATCAGAGTTACTATGTCACGTACCTACAGATGGGACACTATGGTGACTCCCTCGCACCTCCCCATGACTCCGCTATAGGACCCTCTCAGCTCCCTTGTTACTGTGATCTCTGTATCAGTTACTATGTCACGTACCTACAGATGGGACACTATGGTGACTCCCTCGCACCTCCCCATGACTCCGCTATAGGACCCTCTCAGCTCCCTTGTTACTGTGATCTCTGTATCAGTTACTATGTCACGTACCTACAGATGGGACACTATGGTGACTCCCTCGCACCTCCCCATGACTCCGCTATAGGACCCTCTCAGCTCCCTTGTTACTGTGATCTCTGTATCAGTTACTATGTCACGTACCTACAGATGGGACACTATGGTGACTCCCTCGCACCTCCCCATGACTCCGCTATAGGACCCTCTCAGCTCCCTTGTTACTGTGATCTCTGTATCAGTTACTATGTCACGTACCTACAGATGGGACACTATGGTGACTCCCTCGCACCTCCCCATGACCCCGCTATAGGACCCTCTCAGCTCCCTTGTTACTGTGATCTCTGTATCAGTTACTATGTCACGTACCTACAGATGGGACACTATGGTGACTCCCTCGCACCTCCTCATGACTCCGCTATAGGACCCTCTCAGCTCCATTGTTACTGTGATCTCTGTATCAGTTACTATGTCACGTACCTACAGATGGGACACTATGGTGACTCCCTCGCACCCCCCCATGACTCCGCTATAGGACCCTCTCAGCTCCCTTGTTACTGTGATCTCTGTATCAGTTACTATGTCACATACCTACAGATGAGACACTATGGTGACTCCCTCACACCTCCCCATGACCCCGCTATAGGACCCTCTCAGCTCCCTTGTTACTGTGATCTCTGTATCAGTTACTATGTCATGTACCTACAGATGGGACACTATGGTGACTCCCTCGCACCTCCCCATGACTCCGCTATAGGACCCTCTCAGCTCCCTTGTTACTGTGATCTCTGTATCAGTTACTATGTCACGTACCTACAGATGGGACACTATGGTGACTCCCTCGCACCTCCCCATGACCCCGCTATAGGACCCTCTCAGCTCCCTTGTTACTGTTATCTCTTTATCAGTTACTATGTCACGTACCTACAGATGGGACACTATGGTGACTACCTCGCACCTCCCCATGACCCAGCTATAGGACCCTCTCAGCTCCCTTGTTACTGTGATCTCTGTATCAGTTACTATGTCACGTACCTACAGATGGGACACTATGGTGACTCCCTCGCACCTCCCCATGACCCCGCTATAGGACCCTCTCAGCTCCCTTGTTACTGTGATCTCTGTATCAGTTACTATGTCACGTACCTACAGATGGGACACTATGCTCCCTTGTTACTGTGATCTCTGTATCAGTACACGTACCTACAGATGGGACACTATGGTGACTCCCTCGCACCTCCCCATGACCGCATCAGCTCCCTTGTTCTGTGAACAGATGAGCACTATGGTGACTCCCTAGACTCCGCTATAGGACCCTCTCAGCTCCCTTGTTACTGTGATCTCTGTATCAGTTACTATGTCACGTACCTACAGATGAGACACTATGGTGACTCCCTCGCACCTCCCCATGACCCCGCTATAGGACCCTCTCAGCTCCCTTGTTACTGTGATCTCTGTATCAGTTACTATGTCATGTACCTACAGATGGGACACTATGGTGACTCCCTCGCACCTCCCCATGACTCCGCTATAGGACCCTCTCAGCTCCCTTGTTACTGTTATCTCTGTATCAGTTACTATGTCACGTACCTACAGATGGGACACTATGGTGACTCCCTCGCACCTCCCCATGACTCCGCTATAGGACCCTCTCAGCTCCCTTGTTACTGTGATCTCTGTATCAGTTACTACGTCACGTACCTACAGATGGGACACTATGGTGACTCCCTCGCACCTCCCCATGACTCCGCTATAGGACCCTCTCAGCTCCCTTGTTACTGTGATCTCTGTATCAGTTACTAGGTCACGTACCTACAGATGGGACACTATGGTGACTCCCTCGCACCTCCCCATGACTCCGCTATAGGACCCTCTCAGCTCCCTTGTTACTGTGATCTCTGTATCAGAGTTACTATGTCACGTACCTACAGATGGGACACTATGGTGACTCCCTCGCACCTCCCCATGACTCCGCTATAGGACCCTCTCAGCTCCCTTGTTACTGTGATCTCTGTATCAGAGTTACTATGTCACGTACCTACAGATGGGACACTATGGTGACTCCCTCAAACCTCCCCATGACTCTGCTATAGGACCCTCTCAGCTCCCTTGTTACTGTGATCTCTGTATCAGTTACTATGTCACGTACCTACAGATGGGACACTATGGTGACTCCCTCGCACCTCCCCATGACTCCGCTATAGGACCCTCTCAGCTCCCTTGTTACTGTGATCTCTGTATCAGTTACTATGTCACGTACCTACAGATGGGACACTATGGTGACTCCCTCGCACCTCCACATGACCCAGCTATAGGACCCTCTCAGCTCCCTTGTTACTGTGATCTCTGTATCAGTTACTATGTCACGTACCTACAGATGGGACACTATGGTGACTCCCTCGCACCTCCACATGACCCAGCTATAGGACCCTCTCAGCTCCCTTGTTACTGTGATCTCTGTATCAGTTACTATGTCACGTACCTACAGATGGGACACTATGGTGACTCCCTCGCACCTCCCCATGACTCCGCTATAGGACCCTCTCAGCTCCCTTGTTACTGTGATCTCTGTATCAGTTACTATGTCACGTACCTACAGATGGGACACTATGGTGACTCCCTCGCACCTCCCCATGACTCCGCTATAGGACCCTCTCAGCTCCCTTGTTACTGTGATCTCTGTATCAGTTACTATGTCACGTACCTACAGATGGGACACTATGGTGACTCCCTCGCACCTCCCCATGACTCCGCTATAGGACCCTCTCAGCTCCCTTGTTACTGTGATCTCTGTATCAGTTACTATGTCACGTACCTACAGATGGGACACTATGGTGACTCCCTCGCACCTCCCCATGACTCCGCTATAGGACCCTCTCAGCTCCCTTGTTACTGTGATCTCTGTATCAGTTACTATGTCACGTACCTACAGATGGGACACTATGGTGACTCCCTCGCACCTCCCCATGACCCCGCTATAGGACCCTCTCAGCTCCCTTGTTACTGTGATCTCTGTATCAGTTACTAGGTCACGTACCTACAGATGGGACACTATGGTGACTCCCTCGCACCTCCCCATGACTCCGCTATAGGACCCTCTCCGCTCCCTTGTTACTGTGATCTCTGTATCAGTTACTATGTCACGTACCTACAGATGGGACACTATGGTGACTCCCTCGCACCTCCCCATGACTCCGCTATAGGACCCTCTTAGCTCCCTTGTTACTGTGATCTCTGTATCAGTTACTATGTCACGTACCTACAGATGGGACACTATGGTGACTCCCTCGCACCTCCTCATGACTCCGCTATAGGACCCTCTCAGCTCCATTGTTACTGTGATCTCTGTATCAGTTACTATGTCACGTACCTACAGATGGGACACTATGGTGACTCCCTCGCACCTCCCCATGACTCCGCTATAGGACCCTCTCAGCTCCCTTGTTACTGTGATCTCTGTATCAGTTACTATGTCACATACCTACAGATGAGACACTATGGTGACTCCCTCACACCTCCCCATGACCCCGCTATAGGACCCTCTCAGCTCCCTTGTTACTGTTATCTCTTTATCAGTTACTATGTCACGTACCTACAGATGGGACACTATGGTGACTACCTCGCACCTCCCCATGACCCAGCTATAGGACCCTCTCAGCTCCCTTGTTACTGTGATCTCTGTATCAGTTACTATGTCACGTACCTACAGATGGGACACTATGGTGACTCCCTCGCACCTCCCCATGACCCCGCTATAGGACCCTCTCAGCTCCCTTGTTACTGTGATCTCTGTATCAGTTACTATGTCACGTACCTACAGATGGGACACTATGGTGACTCCCTCGCACCTCCCCATGACTCCGCTATAGGACCCTCTCAGCTCCCTTGTTACTGTGATCTCTGTATCAGTTACTATGTCACGTACCTACAGATGGGACACTATGGTGACTCCCTCGCACCTCCCCATGACTCCGCTATAGGACCCTCTCAGCTCCCTTGTTACTGTGATCTCTGTATCAGTTACTATGTCACGTACCTACAGATGAGACACTATGGTGACTCCCTCGCACCTCCCCATGACCCCGCTATAGGACCCTCTCAGCTCCCTTGTTACTGTGATCTCTGTATCAGTTACTATGTCATGTACCTACAGATGGGACACTATGGTGACTCCCTCGCACCTCCCCATGACTCCGCTATAGGACCCTCTCAGCTCCCTTGTTACTGTTATCTCTGTATCAGTTACTATGTCACGTACCTACAGATGGGACACTATGGTGACTCCCTCGCACCTCCCCATGACTCCGCTATAGGACCCTCTCAGCTCCCTTGTTACTGTGATCTCTGTATCAGTTACTACGTCACGTACCTACAGATGGGACACTATGGTGACTCCCTCGCACCTCCACATGACCCAGCTATAGGACCCTCTCAGCTCCCTTGTTACTGTGATCTCTGTATAAGTTACTAGGTCACGTACCTACAGATGGGACACTATGGTGACTCCCTCGCACCTCCCCATGACCCCGCTATAGGACCCTCTCAGCTCCCTTGTTGCTGTGATCTCTGTATCAGTTACAAGGTCACGTACCTACAGATGGGACACTATGGTGACTCCCTCGCACCTCCCCATGACTCCGCTATAGGACCCTCTCAGCTCCCTTGTTACTGTGATCTCTGTATCAGTTACTAGGTCACGTACCTACAGATGGGACACTATGGTGACTCCCTCGCACCTCCCCATGACTCCGCTATAGGACCCTCTCAGCTCCCTTGTTACTGTGATCTCTGTATCAGTTACTAGGTCACGTACCTACAGATGGGACACTATGGTGACTCCCTCGCACCTCCCCATGACTCCGCTATAGGACCCTCTCAGCTCCCTTGTTACTGTGATCTCTGTATCAGAGTTACTATGTCACGTACCTACAGATGGGACACTATGGTGACTCCCTCGCACCTCCCCATGACTCCGCTATAGGACCCTCTCAGCTCCCTTGTTACTGTGATCTCTGTATCAGAGTTACTATGTCACGTACCTACAGATGGGACACTATGGTGACTCCCTCAAACCTCCCCATGACTCTGCTATAGGACCCTCTCAGCTCCCTTGTTACTGTGATCTCTGTATCAGTTACTATGTCACGTACCTACAGATGGGACACTATGGTGACTCCCTCGCACCTCCCCATGACTCCGCTATAGGACCCTCTCAGCTCCCTTGTTACTGTGATCTCTGTATCAGTTACTATGTCACGTACCTACAGATGGGACACTATGGTGACTCCCTCGCACCTCCACATGACCCAGCTATAGGACCCTCTCAGCTCCCTTGTTACTGTGATCTCTGTATCAGTTACTATGTCACGTACCTACAGATGGGACACTATGGTGACTCCCTCGCACCTCCCCATGACTCCGCTATAGGACCCTCTCAGCTCCCTTGTTACTGTGATCTCTGTATCAGTTACTAGGTCACATACCTACAGATGGGACACTATGGTGACTCCCTCGCACCTCCCCATGACTCCGCTATAGGACCCTCTCAGCTCCCTTGTTACTGTGAACTCTGTATCAGTTACTATGTCACGTACCTACAGATGGGACACTATGGTGACTCCCTCGCACCTCCCCATGACTCCGCTATAGGACCCTCTCAGCTCCCTTGTTACTGTGATCTCTGTATCAGTTACTATGTCACGTACCTACAGATGGGACACTATGGTGACTCCCCCGCACCTCCCCATGACCCCGCTATAGGACCCTCTCAGCTCCCTTGTTACTGTGATCTCTGTATCAGTTACTATGTCACGTACCTACAGATGGGACACTATGGTGACTCCCTCGCACCTCCCCATGACTCCGCTATAGGACCCTCTCAGCTCCCTTGTTACTGTGATCTCTGTATCAGTTACTATGTCACATACCTACAGATGGGACACTATGGTGACTCCCTCGCACCTCCCCATGACCCTGCTATAGGACCCTCTCAGCTCCCTTGTTACTGTGATTTCTGTATCAGAGTTACTATGTCACGTACCTACAGATGGGACACTATGGTGACTCCCTCGCACCTCCCCATGACTCCGCTATAGGACCCTCTCAGCTCCCTTGTTACTGTGATCTCTGTATCAGTTACTATGTCACGTACCTACAGATGGGACACTATGGTGACTCCCTCGCACCTCCCCATGACTCTGCTATAGGACCCTCTCAGCTCCCTTGTTACTGTGATCTCTGTATCAGTTACTATGTCACATACCTACAGATGAGACACTATGGTGACTCCCTCACACCTCCCCATGACCCCGCTATAGGACCCTCTCAGCTCCCTTGTTACAGTGATCTCTGTATCAGTTACTATGTCACGTACCTACAGATGGGACACTATGGTGACTCCCTCGCACCTCCCCATGACCCCGCTATAGGACCCTCTCAGCTCCCTTGTTACTGTGATCTCTGTATCAGTTACTATGTCACGTACCTACAGATGGGACACTACGGTGACTCCCTCGCACCTCCCCATGACCCCGCTATAGGACCCTCTCAGCTCCCTTGTTACTGTTATCTCTGTATCAGTTACTATGTCACGTACCTACAGATGGGACACTATGGTGACTCCCTCGCACCTCCCCATGACTCCGCTATAGGACCCTCTCAGCTCCCTTGTTACTGTGATCTCTGTATCAGTTACTACGTCACGTACCTACAGATGGGACACTATGGTGACTCCCTCGCACCTCCACATGACCCAGCTATAGGACCCTCTCAGCTCCCTTGTTACTGTGATCTCTGTATAAGTTACTAGGTCACGTACCTACAGATGGGACACTATGGTGACTCCCTCGCACCTCCCCATGACCCCGCTATAGGACCCTCTCAGCTCCCTTGTTGCTGTGATCTCTGTATCAGTTACAAGGTCACGTACCTACAGATGGGACACTATGGTGACTCCCTCGCACCTCCCCATGACTCCGCTATAGGACCCTCTCAGCTCCCTTGTTACTGTGATCTCTGTATCAGTTACTAGGTCACGTACCTACAGATGGGACACTATGGTGACTCCCTCGCACCTCCCCATGACTCCGCTATAGGACCCTCTCAGCTCCCTTGTTACTGTGATCTCTGTATCAGTTACTAGGTCACGTACCTACAGATGGGACACTATGGTGACTCCCTCGCACCTCCCCATGACTCCGCTATAGGACCCTCTCAGCTCCCTTGTTACTGTGATCTCTGTATCAGAGTTACTATGTCACGTACCTACAGATGGGACACTATGGTGACTCCCTCGCACCTCCCCATGACTCCGCTATAGGACCCTCTCAGCTCCCTTGTTACTGTGATCTCTGTATCAGAGTTACTATGTCACGTACCTACAGATGGGACACTATGGTGACTCCCTCAAACCTCCCCATGACTCTGCTATAGGACCCTCTCAGCTCCCTTGTTACTGTGATCTCTGTATCAGTTACTATGTCACGTACCTACAGATGGGACACTATGGTGACTCCCTCGCACCTCCCCATGACTCCGCTATAGGACCCTCTCAGCTCCCTTGTTACTGTGATCTCTGTATCAGTTACTATGTCACGTACCTACAGATGGGACACTATGGTGACTCCCTCGCACCTCCACATGACCCAGCTATAGGACCCTCTCAGCTCCCTTGTTACTGTGATCTCTGTATCAGTTACTATGTCACGTACCTACAGATGGGACACTATGGTGACTCCCTCGCACCTCCCCATGACTCCGCTATAGGACCCTCTCAGCTCCCTTGTTACTGTGATCTCTGTATCAGTTACTAGGTCACATACCTACAGATGGGACACTATGGTGACTCCCTCGCACCTCCCCATGACTCCGCTATAGGACCCTCTCAGCTCCCTTGTTACTGTGAACTCTGTATCAGTTACTATGTCACGTACCTACAGATGGGACACTATGGTGACTCCCTCGCACCTCCCCATGACTCCGCTATAGGACCCTCTCAGCTCCCTTGTTACTGTGATCTCTGTATCAGTTACTATGTCACGTACCTACAGATGGGACACTATGGTGACTCCCCCGCACCTCCCCATGACCCCGCTATAGGACCCTCTCAGCTCCCTTGTTACTGTGATCTCTGTATCAGTTACTATGTCACGTACCTACAGATGGGACACTATGGTGACTCCCTCGCACCTCCCCATGACTCCGCTATAGGACCCTCTCAGCTCCCTTGTTACTGTGATCTCTGTATCAGTTACTATGTCACATACCTACAGATGGGACACTATGGTGACTCCCTCGCACCTCCCCATGACCCTGCTATAGGACCCTCTCAGCTCCCTTGTTACTGTGATTTCTGTATCAGAGTTACTATGTCACGTACCTACAGATGGGACACTATGGTGACTCCCTCGCACCTCCCCATGACTCCGCTATAGGACCCTCTCAGCTCCCTTGTTACTGTGATCTCTGTATCAGTTACTATGTCACGTACCTACAGATGGGACACTATGGTGACTCCCTCGCACCTCCCCATGACTCTGCTATAGGACCCTCTCAGCTCCCTTGTTACTGTGATCTCTGTATCAGTTACTATGTCACATACCTACAGATGAGACACTATGGTGACTCCCTCACACCTCCCCATGACCCCGCTATAGGACCCTCTCAGCTCCCTTGTTACAGTGATCTCTGTATCAGTTACTATGTCACGTACCTACAGATGGGACACTATGGTGACTCCCTCGCACCTCCCCATGACCCCGCTATAGGACCCTCTCAGCTCCCTTGTTACTGTGATCTCTGTATCAGTTACTATGTCACGTACCTACAGATGGGACACTACGGTGACTCCCTCGCACCTCCCCATGACCCCGCTATAGGACCCTCTCAGCTCCCTTGTTACTGTTATCTCTGTATCAGTTACTATGTCACGTACCTACAGATGGGACACTACGGTGACTCCCTTGCACCTCCCCATGACCCCGCTATAGGACCCTCTCAGCTCCCTTGTTACTGTGATCTCTGTATCAGTTACTATGTCACGTACCTACAGATGGGACACTATGGTGACTCCCTCGCACCTCCCCATGACTCCGCTATAGGACCCTCTCAGCTCCCTTGTTACTGTGATCTCTGTATCAGTTACTAGGTCACGTACCTACAGATGGGACACTATGGTGACTCCCTCGCACCTCCCCATGACTCCGCTATAGGACCCTCTCAGCTCCCTTGTTACTGTGATATCTGTATCAGTTACTGAGAGGGTCCTATAGCGGAGTCATGGGGAGGTGCGAGGGAGTCACCATAGTGTATTATCTGTAGGTATGTGACATCGTAACTGATACAGAGATCACAGTAACAAGGGAGCTATGTCACATACCTACAGATGGGACACTATGGTGACTCCCTCGCACCTCCCCATGACTCCGCTATAGGACCCTCTCAGCTCCCTTGTTACTGTGATCTCTGTATCAGTTACTATGTCACGTACCTACAGATGGGACACTATGGTGACTCCCTCGCACCTCCCCATGACCCCGCTATAGGACCCTCTCAGCTCCCTTGTTACTGTGATCTCTGTATCAGTTACTATGTCATGTACCTACAGATAATACACTATGGTGACTCCCTCGCACCTCCCCATGACTCCGCTATAGGACCCTCTCAGCTCCCTTGTTACTGTGATCTCTGTATCAGTTACTATGTCACGTACCTACAGATAATACACTATGGTGACTCCCTCGCACCTCCCCATGACTCCGCTATAGGACCCTCTCAGCTCCCTTGTTACTGTGATCTCTGTATCAGTTACTATGTAACGTACCTACAGATGGGACACTATGGTGACTCCCTCGCACCTCCCCATGACCCCGCTATAGGACCCTCTCAGCTCCCTTGTTACTGTGATCTCTGTATCAGTTACTAGGTCACGTACCTACAGATGGGACACTATGGTGACTCCCTCGCACCTCCCCATGACTCCGCTATAGGACCCTCTCAGCTCCCTTGTTACTGTGATCTCTGTATCAGTTACTATGTCACGTACCTACAGATGGGACACTATGGTGACTCCCTCGCACCTCCCCATGACTCCGCTATAGGACCCTCTCAGCTCCCTTGTTACTGTGATCTCTGTATCAGTTACTAGGTCACGTACCTACAGATGGGACACTATGGTGACTCCCTCGCACCTCCCCATGACTCCGCTATAGGACCCTCTCAGTAACTGATACAGATATCACAGTAACAAGGGAGCTGAGAGGGTCCTATAGCGGAGTCATGGGGAGGTGCGAGGGAGTCACCATAGTGTATTATCTGTAGGTATGTGACATCGTAACTGATACAGAGATCACAGTAACAAGGGAGCTATGTCACATACCTACAGATGGGACACTATGGTGACTCCCTCGCACCTCCCCATGACTCCGCTATAGGACCCTCTCAGCTCCCTTGTTACTGTGATCTCTGTATCAGTTACTATGTCACGTACCTACAGATGAGACACTATGGTGACTCCCTCACACCTCCCCATGACCCCGCTATAGGACCCTCTCAGCTCCCTTGTTACAGTGATCTCTGTATCAGTTACTATGTCACGTACCTACAGATGGGACACTATGGTGACTCCCTCGCACCTCCCCATGACCCCGCTATAGGACCCTCTCAGCTCCCTTGTTACTGTGATCTCTGTATCAGTTACTAGGTCATGTACCTACAGATGGGACACTATGGTGACTCCCCCGCACCTCCCCATGACTCCGCTATAGGACCCTCTCAGCTCCCTTGTTACTGTGATCTCTGTATCAGTTACTATGTCATGTACCTACAGATGAGACACTATGGTGACTCCCTCGCACCTCCCCATGACTCCGCTATAGGACCCGCTCAGCTCCCTTGTTACTGTGATCTCTGTATCAGTTACTAGGTCACGTACCTACAGATGGGACACTATGGTGACTCCCTCGCACCTCCCCATGACTCCGCTATAGGACCCTCTCAGCTCCCTTGTTACTGTGATCTCTGTATCAGTTACTATGTCATGTACCTACAGATGAGACACTATGGTGACTACCTCGCACCTCCCCATGACCCTGCTATAGGACCCTCTCAGCTCCCTTGTTACTGTGATCTCTGTATCAGAGTTACTATGTCACGTACCTACAGATGGGACACTATGGTGACTCCCTCGCACCTCCCCATGACTCCGCTATAGGACCCTCTCAGCTCCCTTGTTACTGTGATCTCTGTATCAGAGTTACTATGTCACGTACCTACAGATGGGACACTATGGTGACTCCCCCGCACCTCCCCATGACTCCGCTATAGGACCCTCTCAGCTCCCTTGTTACTGTGATCTCTGTATCAGTTACTATGTCACGTACCTACAGATGGGACACTATGGTGACTCCCTCGCACCTCCCCATGACTCCGCTATAGGACCCTCTCAGCTCCCTTGTTACTGTGATCTCTGTATCAGTTACTATGTCACATACCTACAGATGGGACACTATGGTGACTCCCCCGCACCTCCCCATGACTCCGCTATAGGACCCTCTCAGCTCCCTTGTTACTGTGATCTCTGTATCAGTTACTATGTCATGTACCTACAGATGAGACACTATGGTGACTCCCTCGCACCTCCCCATGACTCCGCTATAGGACCCTCTCAGCTCCCTTGTTACTGTGATCTCTGTATCAGTTACTATGTCATGTACCTACAGATGAGACACTATGGTGACTCCCTCGCACCTCCCCATGACTCCGCTATAGGACCCGCTCAGCTCCCTTGTTACTGTGATCTCTGTATCAGTTACTAGGTCATGTACCTACAGATGGGACACTATGGTGACTCCCCCGCACCTCCCCATGACTCCGCTATAGGACCCTCTCAGCTCCCTTGTTACTGTGATCTCTGTATCAGAGTTACTATGTCACGTACCTACAGATGGGACACTATGGTGACTCCCTCGCACCTCCCCATGACTCCGCTATAGGACCCTCTCAGCTCCCTTGTTACTGTGATCTCTGTATCAGAGTTACTATGTCACGTACCTACAGATGGGACACTATGGTGACTCCCTCGCACCTCCCCATGACTCCGCTATAGGACCCTCTCAGCTCCCTTGTTACTGTGATCTCTGTATCAGTTACTATGTCACGTACCTACAGATGGGACACTATGGTGACTCCCTCGCACCTCCCCATGACTCTGCTATAGGACCCTCTCAGCTCCCTTGTTACTGTGATCTCTGTATCAGAGTTACTATGTCACGTACCTACAGATGGGACACTATGGTGACTCCCTCGCACCTCCCCATGACTCCGCTATAGGACCCTCTCAGCTCCCTTGTTACTGTGATCTCTGTATCAGTTACTAGGTCATGTACCTACAGATGAGACACTCACCTCTACTGGTCATTCCTAATTTATCCACTCAGCTACACGGACTCCATGATAAGATCCTACACAGAGCCTATACCCCACGCGGCCAGGGAACCACACGGTCCCCTCGCGCACTGGAAACGTCTGATCCCCACATAACTCTTTGGTTTATAATCTCTCCAGTTCATCTACATCTTACATTGACTTGTGTGGTGATGATCTCACAGCGTTCGTTATTATATGGGTGTGATAACAGTATATACTGGTATATACGGCTATTCCATACTGTATATTGTGGCAGCAGGACTGCACGCTCTGATATTATTGCACAGGGATACGGCGCACACGCGGTACTCACCACATGTTGTCCGACACCAGAGGAACCACCAGGAGGCTGATGAGCAGTCCTGCCAGATTCACCAGGGTCTCCTGTGTGTGACACGATGACGTGACATTTAATGACCTCGCGGGCGTATATATGCCCCACGTCATGACAGACCCCCATCAGCACAGAGCGACACGACAGAACACGGACCACACACACACACAAAGCTCCGCAGGCCGCCATGAGAGGAGAGAAGGGACAGACCCCCATCAGCACAGAGCGACACGACAGAACACGGACCACACACACACACAAAGCTCCGCAGGCGCCATGAGAGGAGAGAAGGGACAGACCCCCATCAGCACAGAGCGACACGACAGAACAAGGAGCACACACACACAAAGCTCCGCAGGCCGCCATGAGAGGAGAGAAGGGACAGACCCCAATCAGCACAGAGCGACACGACAGAACACGCACACACACAAAGCTCCGCAGGCCGCCATGAGAGGAGAGAAGGGACAGACCCCCATCAGCACAGAGCGACACGACAGAACACGGAGCACACACACACAAAGCTCCGCAGGCCGCCATGAGAGGAGAGAAGGGACAGACCCCCATCAGCACAGAGCGACACGACAGAACACGGACCACACACGCACAAAGCTCCGCAGGCCGCCATGACAGGAGAGAAGGGACAGACCCCCATCAGCACAGAGCAACACGACAGAACACGGACCACACACACACAAAGCTCCGCCATGAGAGGAGAGAAGGGACAGACCCCCATCAGCACAGAGCAACACGACAGAACACGGACCACACACACACAAAGCTCCGCCATGAGAGGAGAGAAGGGACAGACCCCCATCAGCACAGAGCGACACGACAGAACACGGACCACACACGCAAAGCTCCGCAGGCTGCCATGAGAGGAGAGAAGGGACAGACCCCCATCAGCACAGAGCGACACGACAGAACACGGACCACACACACACAAAGCTCCGCCATGAGAGGAGAGAAGGGACAGACCCCCATCAGCACAGAGCGACACAACAGAACACGGACCACATACACACAAAGCTCCACAGGCCGCCATGAGAGGAGAGAAGGGACAGACCCCCATCAGCACAGAGCGACACGACAGAACACGGACCACATACACACAAAGCTCCACAGGCCGCCATGCGGCTGCATGGCCACAATAATTTGGCGCAGCTCAGACACCATTAGGGAAAACACAGGAGAGAGGGTGCATTGCTAACCTGGCTGCCGTCCTTGGCACAAACATCAGCCATGTTGTCCCGTCTGGCCTGGTGCACAGTAAGCGCAGCACGTGTGGCTCCGCCAGCCACTCCCACAATGCACTGCAGGAAACAAAATCATATCATGTGGGTGTCTTCAGTCATACTGCCATTCCTCTCAATGTATTGCGACACATCCCCCCTAAACTCTACATGTCCATCAGCCATAACTGTAAGTACCACTCACAGGCGAGGTGGGTAGCACTGATTAGCTCATTACACTGGCACCTGACATGTCTGGCGAATATTAGGCACAAAATGCCCAATATACGCCAGCCGTGTCAGAAGATGATAATTTGGAAACAGGAAAAATAGGAGGATCTGAGCGACGCTGACTAGATTACAAAGGAGGACGGTTGGGATAGAGGACATAGGCTTATCTCCCTCATTCCTTCATTCTCACTCTCATTCCCTCACCCCCCCCCCCTCATTTTCTCTCTCATTCCCTTATTCTCCCATTCCTTCATTTTCTCCCTCTCATTCCTTCACTCATTCCCTACATCTCTATCTCATTCAATTCCTCTTCTCTCATTCCCTTGTGCCTTTTATCTCAGTCCCTCCCATTCATTTATCATCTCTCTCATTCTTTAATTTCCTCATCCCTTCATTCTCTCATTCCTACTCCTTCTTTTCATCATTCTTTCTTTCTAATTCCCTCACTCGTTCTTTCATTCCCTCTCTCATTCCTGCATCCCCTCTTTCATTCACTCTCTCATTCCCTCACCCATTCCTTCAGTCCCTCTCTCTCATAACCTTATTACCTGCATCCCCTCTCATTCCTGCATTCGTTCTCCCTCATTCCCTCTCTTTCCTTCATTCCCTTACTGCCATTCACTCCCTCTTTCATTCTCTTTAACTCTCATTCCCAATCTCTCATTGCTTCATTCCCTCTCATGCACATTCCTCCTCCCTCACTCTTATTCCTGCATTCCCTCTCTCATTCCTTCATTCCCCCTCAATCTCATTCCTGCATTCCCTCTCTCATTACCTCATTCCTTCAGTCCCTTTCTCTCAGTCCCTCATCCCCTCTCTCGTCCCCCTTATTCCCTTCATTCCTGCATACGGTTTCCTTCATTCCTTCTTTCCCTTCCTCCAATTCCTCTTTCATTCTCTTTTCCTCTCTCCAATTCCTTCATTCCCTCTCCCTTTTTTTCCCTCTTTCTCTCTCATTCCCTTTCTCATTCCTTCATTCCCCTCTCTCTTAATCCCTTATTCCCTCTCTGCTGGCACTAGGTGGATGTTACTATGACCTGTACCACATACCCTACCATTGTTATATCCCATAACGGCTGCGGCCTCTCATCTTGATATTGTACTCAGACACACTGCAAGCATTGGTCAGGAATGGACTGAGGAACATCCTCAGATCTCAGTACATCTGTGGGATGTCCTGGGAAGTAAGATGGGGGGATAGGCAAGAGAATATCTAGGTGTGGTGCACCAGGAGGAGAAGATACTTATTTTAACCAATAAAAATTAACTTTTTATTAGATTTTATTTAAAAAGCAGAGAAATCTTAAGAAACACAAATAGGACAAACAAAGTGAATAATTGTACGTGTTAAAATATAAGGGTGCCGATGCGTACGTTTCGCTTCCCGCTTCGTCAGGGCAACCCGTTCTGGTGTTCCCGGCTGATTTAAAAGTCATTGTGGATTAAACATTGTCCAATGATGGTTACTGAATGTCCACCTTTGTTTGGCAGGTGGATGGTTTTGTACGATCTTCATAGATTATCCTAATGTAATTTACAGCTATGTTCTATCACAGAGTATATATAATGAACGCTTTACATTGATCTAGATTATAACCCATAATAGTTTTGTAATAACTAAAGCCAGTAGATATCATATGGATATTACGTATCTTTTATAAACAAATATTAATGAGTTCCTATATGATCCTGGAGGCAAGTGGAAAAGGAATGACAATCTTATTTGTGGGTGTTTTTTGTTTATATTTAAATGAGACATAATTATTAAAGTGGTATATTTAATGTTCTTTTCTGCTACCACTGCATCACTATTTGTGATACATCGCATGTACTGTAAGTTACTTTTGTGCCTGATATAAAGTGTAAGGATCCTTAATTGCTTAGGGGTCAAAGTGTGACATTAAATTTCCATTCTACCTTTGTGCATAAGTGTTTACTTACTATAGAGTAGTAGCGCTGAGATATTGGGTTTTATCCAAAGTTCTCTTGTTCATATTTTAATTTGGATATAAGGACGAGGTTATTCATGTCATCTATACAGATACATCATAATATTTCTGATGCATTTTACGATGATTAGTGTGATGCTCTCGGATTCTTGGTATTAATTGGTGTAAAGGCATTTTTAAAATGAGGTGTTAGTGAGTAGTGAGTATAGAGTGTGTCCAATTATTGGACCATGAGGTTATGTACAATCAAAGTGAATGTGCGATGGATGACCCCTAGATGTTAAGCAGCATGAAGAGGCGTGTTTAGGAATAATTAGTGATGCAACTGTAAATGTTACGGTTCATTTAATAATAAAAATGTGTGTAAAGTACGTCATGAAATGACTCAAAGTGAAGTGTCTGGTACATATGAAGGAAAAAGTGAAAAGGAAAAAAAGGGTGAAAGTGAGAAGGATAATGCAATTTTGTGGTGAAAACCTGGTGAGTAAAAATGTGAATAAAGTAGGTACCATAGATGCCTAGTATGGAGGAGACCTCAGTCTCACAGATTTGACGTCAGGAATTTTTCATAACGAGAATGAGAAGGACTTAAATGAATTGGATTTGTAGCTGGAAATTAGATGTTCTCAAAGAATAGAACTAGTGTTCCTGCTAGGCTGTTTTAGCGGGGCGCTGCGCCCTGCCTGATTTTTAAAGGGCAAAATGCACCCTGCCCCTCTCGCAGCGCCCCGCTAAAACAGCCTCACGGGGAAGCCATGCCCGGCGCTTCCCCGGCAGCATAGTGGCTTTGGAGGGGGCGGTCCCACCCCCTTTAATGACGCCGGTGGCCCGGGCACGCCCCTTTGATGACGCCGGCGGCCCGGGCACGCCCCTTTCATGACGCCGGCGGCCCGGGCACGCCCCTTTCATGATGCCGGCGGCCCGGGCACGCCCCTTTCGTGACGCCGGCGGCCCGGGCACGCCCCTTTCGTGACGCCGGCGGCCCAGGACCGCCCCCAGCTGTGGCCCGGTCTGCCCCCCCGGCGCCCTGCCCCGTCTCCATCCTAGAGTGAACACTACAGAACTAATTGTGTAATACGGTTTAGTACCAGGATAACAGGGAAGTTGAAATCTTAAGGTGCCCACACACAAGCAGATTTATCTGCAGATCTGTCTGATTGGACCAAAAACATGGTTATGGATGAGAGCAAATGACAGTTGACCATTTGCTTGGAAATGCTGGAAAACTGACAAACTGTCACTCATCCATAACCATGTTTTTGTTCCAACCAGCCAGATCTGAAGATAAATCTTACTAGTGTATGGGCACCTTAAATGATATATATCAGAGATTCTATTTCTCAAACTGAAGGTGAGATCTTCCCATTGAACTCCATTTCTGAATCTTTTACCTACTAAGTCTCTTTATATTGATAATATTTGTACCTTCTTTCTTACCTATTTAGGTATTACTATGTCATACATTATTGGTCCCAATATATTAGAAAAAATGGAGTGTCTCTTCAAGGCTTCCCTAAAGAATTCCCTTCAGGTATATGTGCGGCTATTGCATAAATGTATATTTTATTTAGCTTCTGCTCCTTTTCATCCTCTGTTATTTGTGTAATTAACTATACACAATAGTATTAGATTATAGTCTATACATTATATATAATTGCCATTCTTTGAGTATAACAATTGTTAGGACTGTGACCTATAAAGAATAATTAGACGGAACATAAAAGAACTTCTGTTTAGCTAGAACTTTCTCCTGTAACATCTAGGAGCCGAGGGGCAGCAACAGCTGAAGTTCTACAATACAACACATTATTTGATACATAATAACCCTTCTGAGGATATAGTAGATATTATAATAGTTATCTAATGGTAACCTGGCAACCAGGACGCCAGCAAGCCGGACATGTCATTAGAATCTAACTAATATGCCGGAGAACGCGCTCACATCCGGCCTCCGGCTATAACAGAACTAATGTGAAGCAGTGGACATTATGTGCTTCCGGCATTACGCTGCGTTACCCGGCAACAGCGATGCCGGGAGCCCATGTAACAAGCCACTCATATATATGCTGGGCAGCAGTCGTTCCCCGGACAACGGGGGACGCCAGCAGCGTCATACATACGCCCACTATAATAACCAATCAGCTCAATCTCTGGCTTGTGGCTTATTTAAGCTTGATAGACGATTCTTTAGGCCCAGACAACGTTAATTGTAAATATTTTCTCAATGTGGTGATATTACTGCGATTGATCATTGATTAAATATTTTGCCTCCTGTTCATTTTTTTAATTATTTGCATTATTTATGTGTGATTGGATGTTGGCACCTGCGGCTAATCTGCCATGTGACTTGTATACCAAGGTATATAAAGCCAGCCCTGACATGGACAGCTACGCACCTTTATTAAAGCCACCAGGAGTGGCGAAACGCGTCAGTTCTGCTGGGAAACCCCCCTTTTTATGCGTTTTAATCCGGATCACAGTCCGAACCAACCCCTGGATGAAGGGACTCTGCAATATACTTGCTATATTAAAGGGGGTTGTATACATTTTGTAAGAGACCATCCAATCGTTTATTAAATATTTTATTCATTGATTCTCTAAACACACGCGCTGTTCAAATTCTTTTGTTTTTGTATTGGTACAGGACTAACTATCCCTTTAACTGAACGGCTGCTGGTTAGACAACTCCTGACAGGCGCCCCCAAGTTCTGCCCCCCAAGGGACAGTCCTATCTCCTTTCTTCACCATCAGTGGGTATACGGCCCACGTCATCATTGTGCATATGTTAACTTAACCCTCTATTTCCTGCAATATACTGCGGATAGTGATTAACAAGTGGATACTTGCATATTGATATTGTACCGCAGCATAGTACATACCTGTACAACAGATTTATAATCCCTGTCATTTACTGTGGCGTGCATGACCAGCAGACCACAACAGGGTATTTTACTCTGCAGCCCCCATCAATTCTGAAACATTAAACCACATAAGTAGTAGGGGATATTTTGCAACCAATCCCCTATGATAGGGAGTATATACGGAGGGTTAATCCAGCGGTCCTATGCATAAGACATTGTCACTCCACAGGGAAATCTGGAGTGTCAACCAATACTATTTATGACTAGCTACAAGTGTGTATATAAAACAAGGAGTACATGTGTGAAAGTGCCACTTACCAAACTGCAACACAAGATACAATTGTTACCATAAATGTCATATTTTAGAAAATACGTGGTGTAGATGGAATGTCTGTAATTTGGGAGACCTGTATGATAACAATACCCTAAAAACCTTCCAGCAGTTGCGGAATAATTTTCCCATCCCCACTCACAATTTTACAGATATCTTCAGATACGACATGCCCTCAACAAGCAATTAGGTCCATTGTTAACTCTCCTGTTAAAGTATTGATCCAGAACGCCACGGACAACCATTTTGTTTCCACACTGTATTCAGCTATACAGCAGCGTTGCCACTCGGACCTCCTTCCATCTGTCAGGGCAAAGTGGGAGGCTGACTTAGGGGCCATGTCTGACGACCTGTGGTCCAGCGCACTGGAGGCTCCAGGGATATCCACAACTAGCGTTAGATTCCAACAGATACAATACTTTATTCTGCACCGTGTTTACATGACCCCAACCCTACTGCATCGCATAGGAGGTTCTTCTTCTCCGACATGTCCTAGATGTAATCTAGCAGAAGGTACCTTTTTACATATGTTGTGGGCTTGCCCTCGATTATCCAGATACTGGTCAGATGTTACAGAATTCCTGCGTAAGTCTGGTATCCCGGGAGGCGCGATAACACCTGCCGCCTGCCTAATCTCCGCTATAGATGAGGGAGCCCTCACCCCCTTAGATAGACGTTTCATGATAAACATATGTGCCCTGGCTAGGGTGCTCATAGCCAGGATGTGGTTGAATGGGGAGACTCCGGGTGTATCAGCCTGGGCCTCCTTGGTTAATGACACAGTGGCCCATGAAAAATTTGTCTATATGTCCAGGAAAAATGAGAAAGAGTATCAATCCATATGGTCTAGATGGCTAAACTCCTCCCACTCCGGGGCTGAGAGCTTGGGCCAGACCCACTGATTAAATACAGGGAAGGGGGAGGAGGGAAGAAATCTGCACAGGCCGATGCTAGAGCATCCGATTTAGCCCCAATTGAGACAGTCCAAAATATAGTTCTCGGAGGGGGTGCAGCCAAAGACACTGAAATAGTTACGAAAAAAGGATAGAGAAGAGTGTCTTCTTTGTTGGCGCACAGAGGTAATTTAGAAGAAAAAAAGTTTTGTTTAATATATTACTTTAAAATTTTATCTTTATTAATTATTTATTAAAAAACTGTCCTTTTTGTGAAATATGTAAGAAATGATTATTTTTGCCAATAAAATTGGTCAAACAGCTACGGTGTCCTTTATTGTCGTATTCTTATCGTTAAGTGGTTTTAATTGTACCTTAAATTAGGTTCTGTTTTTAGGGGAATTTTGTGCTCATATATATTGGAAAAAATTCCGGAGCATCAAATCAGAGAGAATATTATCATTGATATGTGCACTATCCTGCAGAGTGTTTTAAATTTGTACAGTCTGCTACTTGGTTTGTATGTGGTTTTAATTCCACTGGGGGCACGATATCAGATAAGGGTTTCAGGCAGATGCAGTGTTATCGCTATTTAATATTCCTCACTGAATTGATACCCTAAACAGACATTGGTTCCACTTAAAGTATTGAGTGATGAGGTTAAATGCGCTTGTTCACTCCTTTTTTTAAAAATGATTTATTTCCAGGGAGTGTAGGGGCGCTTCTAATGTTATATAATTAACACTGTTATATTGTGTCTATCCACTTTTAGGTTCTTATTACTTTATACACATTTGTAACTTATGCTATAATTGGCCAATTGATTGGATGGTGTGTACATATACAGCATATAAGTAACCAATTTGTTGCACACTGTATGGGATCCAACCTTGTTGATTTCCCCATATATTAAGTACAGACCTTATATTAGGTGCAATTTTATTGAGGACATTTATATTACTATAGCAGACAATAATTTTAATTAACACAGTATGGTAGTAGTGTTATCACACATTAGCCATGTAAATGGATCATTCCGATTTTGTGTGTTTGCCTGCTATGGGGCACGCCCGGTGTATTGCAGAATAATTCGGACAAATACTTGCCCTCTAACACTTGCGTTGCCCTCTAATGTCTGTAGTCCTGAGTATGCTTACTTGCACTGTTGAGTCTGCTTTAATATGCAGACAGCTATATTTTACAGATTGCGTGGTGTGCAGGTGCCGGTCAAATATAAGCACATTAATTCATACACATCTGTGATTTATAGTGTGATTGGTCGTTTTAATTGTATGGTGTGTATACGTACGATGTTTCAGTAACCAATTTATTGCATAGTGCATGGGATCCCACCTTATGATTTTTACCAATTTGGAAGGTACAGACCTTGCATTTATGCAATTAAACTTTGGGACATAACATAATAGCAGATAATGTTTTACATTAACATAGTATAGTGGTAGTAATATCACACATCAGCCATGTAAAATGGATTGTACTGATTTTGTGTGTTTATCTGCTATGGGGCATATATAGTATATTGCAGAGTAATTCGGACAATTTGGATTACCTAAATTCTTGCCCTCTGATACCTATGTTGCCCTTCTAATCTCTGTAGTCCCAAATATGGTTACTGTTATCGCTGAGCCTGCTTTATATCTATTTGATATGCTTTGCAGATTGCACAGTGTATAGATACTGATCTTATATATATATTTGTAAAGATGATGTTTTTTGTGTTACACCATATAAGCAGTTACAATGTTGGCCGTCTATTATACAGTACAAATCGTGTGTATTGCATTTAAACACTCCGCAGAGACAGTTACAATATCAGCCGGCTATTGTGGAATATAAGCAATCTATTCCCAGGGTGCTTGAGGCATACACGTTTCCAGGATTTAATGCCTGATATCTACGTGTTACTTTTTATTGCCACGAGTGTTTTGGGCAATAACTGTTTTTATATATCTTATATCTGCCGTGCTAATTTCTCTCGTACTATCTGTTACAAATACTGACAGTACGGTGCAGGGCAAGATACCAGAATTATGCCTCCTGATATGCGTTAATGCGGATTGCGTGCGCTTGTACTATAATGGTATATGCCGTCTGTCTGGCACTATACGTTTTGTAATAGCACGCGCTGAGTAGTTTAAGTATAGTACGATATGCTTGTATCAGATGATACTGGCGGTCCTAGCCGCAAGAACAGAAGCGCTCCTATCTCATGTGAGTCAAATTCATTCAATCACAGTTCAATACATTTATAAATAATTATTATGAAGGACAAGGAACACCGTGACGCCGACGCGCGTTTCACGGGTAACCGTTTTGTCAAGGCGAACCCGATTGCTCCGTTCTGATGGTTTTTAAAAGGAAGGGTACCAATCATGGCCAGTATTGCGTGTCACATGCTTTTCACAATGTCTCCGATTAGGAGATGCGTTTATAGATTATACTGATGCCCGGGTTCCCATAGGGATATATCGGCTTTCAGGGTATATGTATATTCTCTCTTATATTAGATTGCGGGTTATTGGCTTGTAGGTTTTTTAATAGATTCTTATGATTGTATAATTGTTAGATAGCAAATGGATTAATTTGGTGATAATGCGTTCTTATAATATTGTTGATTTAAAGATTGTGAGGATTTTGAATAGAAGTGAAGATTTGTGCTTTGGTGATTAGGTTGTAATTTAGGATTATGATAATGAAGTGAAAATAGAATTATATAAATGAAGTGATATGTATTTATTAATCGTTGTATTTATTTCAATGTGATATTTTATATAATAATTCGTGTCTTATAGTGAAATTGCAAATATTACCATTAAAATCATAAATAGTGATATTTTGTGAAAAACTGCAAACTAAGAAAGGGAGTGAAAAATGAAAAACCGTGCACTTATGTGTGATGATAAAATAATGGTATAAGTGAGTTTTGTTATATATGGGGGGGGGGGGAATTGTGTCCTCTAAAATTTTGTCACTGTTAATACATTGCTTGCTTTTTACTTTTACTTGTATTTATTATTTTTTATTTTTTATTATTTATTTTTTGTGTTTTGTATCCATATCTATTGAGTGTATTCATTTGTGTGTTTTTACCAGTGGTATCAGTCTTGGATGAATTCATTATATACTGAGACAGTTATACTTTTTATTTGTATTGATGGTTTTATCGGAAGAGATTTGCATGATGTCAGATGAATTGTACATAACTGTTGTGTTCATTTAGTCCCTTAGGGTACATGCTGTCCATCATGAATATCATCTTGGTTTCGAACTGCAACAATTTCTTGTCCACATCCCCACCTCTGACACCCAAGTGGATATGCCTCATTCCGAAAGCCTGTAATCCCTTAGGGTTACCATTGTGATATGAGAGAAAGTGGGAGGCTATAGGGGTCAGGTTCTTAAAATTACTTTTATCCTGTTTTGCTTTCCTAATACTCCCTAGGTGTTCCAGGATTCTCACTTTAAATTTTCTTTTTGTTTTTCCAATGTAAACTTTGTTACATGGACAGGTTAAATGGTAAACTACTCCTTCTGTTGTGCAGTCTATGTAGTCATTGATGTTCCATTTGTTGTTATATTTATCGAAATAATGTGTTTTGGGTACCATGTAGGAACATGCCTTACATTGTCGGCAACAGTAGGAGCCCTTCTTTACAATGGATGGTTTGTGTAAGTCTGGTAAGTGACTTTGGACTAAGACATCTTTTATATTCCTGGACCGTCTCCAGCTTGTTTGCACTCTTTCAGGAAGAATTTCTCTCAGGTCCGTGTCGGTTTGGAGGACTAGCCAATGTTTTTGTAAGATCTTATTTACTTCCTGCCATTTGTTGCTAAAGGTTCCAATGAACCTGACAGGTTCTTCTTTTTGGGATTTGATTTTAGGTGTCAGTAAGGATTCCCGTGGCCGTTTTTTTATATCTTTCTTTGCTCTCTTTACTGTCCTCTTGCTATATCCTCTTTCTCTTGTTCCAGATCTTCTAAGATTCTTAACATCTCCAAATCTTCTTTTGAGAACGAGGGGGGTATATCTGGATCAGGTACAGATTCTTGTGTCCTTTTTTGGCTACAAAAGAATTTTTTAAGAAGTATTTTGCGGGCAAAAAGTTGTGTATCCTTCTCACATTCAAATCTGTCAAATTTATTAACAGGTGAAAAGGATAGACCTTTTGATAGTAAGGAAATTTGGTCAATGTTAAGAGTTTTTGTGGAGAGGTTTATAACTCTTAAATGATCATCATTTATTTTCTGTACTGGCGTCTCTCTCTCGGTTCTTCTCGCCATTCTCTGTTCTCGCGTTTTCTTCTTGTTCCCCTTCCCTCTCCTGATCTTATATTGTCTGGGTTTGAACGTGCGTTCCTTGGGGTCATGTCTAAAAAAGATCTACGGTTGGTATCGAACATGCTTAGGGAGTTTTCGCCTTCTGATGAATCTACTTCTGAGGTGGAATAATTATTTCTGTTGTCATTCCTGTGTTTTGGGTTGTATGTTCTCCATCTATAAACCGTTCCTTGAGCAAAGTCTGTCCTATATCTTTGTTGTTTCCTACGTTTCCTTTCAATGACAGTAGTTTCAAAATCTTCCACTTCTTTTTTGTATTTATTGTATGTTGCTTGAAACTTATCTAGGCCTTCAAATTTTTTTAATTTTTCTGCCAAAATTGTAATTTCTTTAGTGTACTGATTTAACAAGATTTCATCATGTTTTATGAGGATTTTAATTAGCTCAGTCGAACATTGTGTTAGGGTGTGTTCCCACTCTTTTTTCAAGTCCTCAGTTGCCAATTCATATGTGGGGAAGACTCGTGGTCGTAATCCTCTGGGTGTAATACTGTTCTTAAGATAATTGTCAAATGTGTTTTTATTCCACCAGGTCTTGCTTTGTTTAATTTGTATTTGTTTAAGAGAGAATAAATCATCCATCCAATTCCTGTTTAGAGGATCGTTTGTTTCCATTTCTCCACCTGAAAGGAGGTCTAAACCATTGTGCAATTTTTCTCTTCTGTCATCTAAGTCCTTTGCCAGATTGAAAGTTGCCATTTTTTTGTAGCAATCGGGTTAAATTAAATACCTTTATATTATCTAAAAGGTAATAGAGTTTTGTAAGTAGAGTGGTAAGTATTTGTGTTGTTTGCTCGATATAGAGCTGTTTGCCGTGCTAGATTGTATGAAGCTGAAGAATATCAGCTGGTTACAATGTTTAAATACAGGGAAGGGGGAGGAGGGAAGAAATCTGCACAGGCCGATGCTAGAGCATCCGATTTAGCCCCAATTGAGACAGTCCAAAATATAGTTCTCGGAGGGGGTGCAGCCAAAGACACTGAAATAGTTACGAAAAAAGGATAGAGAAGAGTGTCTTCTTTGTTGGCGCACAGAGGTAATTTAGAAGAAAAAAAGTTTTGTTTAATATATTACTTTAAAATTTTATCTTTATTAATTATTTATTAAAAAACTGTCCTTTTTGTGAAATATGTAAGAAATGATTATTTTTGCCAATAAAATTGGTCAAACAGCTACAGTGTCCTTTATTGTCGTATTCTTATCGTTAAGTGGTTTTAATTGTACCTTAAATTAGGTTCTGTTTTTAGGGGAATTTTGTGCTCATATATATTGGAAAAAATTCCGGAGCATCAAATCAGAGAGAATATTATCATTGATATGTGCACTATCCTGCAGAGTGTTTTAAATTTGTACAGTCTGCTACTTGGTTTGTATGTGGTTTTAATTCCACTGGGGGCACGATATCAGACAGAGGCGTAACTAGAATGATGTGGGCCCCATAGCAAAATCTTTGACAGGGCCCCCCCCCCCCCCACATTGTCACTACAATGCCCATGGGGGAGGGGCGCCAGAAGAAAGAGTGAGAGAGGGTGTCGGGAGAGAAACAGTGCCAGGTGGAAAGGGAGAGAGGGGTAGAGAGAGTGTGTGTTTGGGCTGAGAGAAAGATGTGTGGGAGGAAAGAGAGCAGGGAAGAAAGAGGGGAGAGAGAGTACAGGAGAGAGAGCAGGATAGGCAGGGCAGGACAGGCACCCCCCTATAGATGGCATTATGTAACTGCTTCTTTACCCCCATTACTTATAGGAACCACTGTGTGCCTTTTAATTACCCCCTCCCCCCCCCCATACCCAGTAAAGCTGCCGCTAAACCCCCCCCCCCAGGACAGATGATTCTACCTCTGGCAGCATGGTGTGTGTCCTCTCCACAGAGTATTCACTTTGCCAGGTCTCCGCACCGTCCACCGCACCGGCTCCACAGCACATCAGCGCCGGAAACATCAGCGGCCGGGGGCGGGGCTAGCAGAGCAAGCAGCACTGCAGCAGCACAAAGTGTCTCTCCCTCACAAGCCGGACAAGCGGCCGGGCCTGGGGGCCAATACCACCAGCAGCTGCTGCAGACCCGTGAGATGATGCCGCTACATCTCGCGGGTCAAAGTACAGGTCGGCGGCGTCCTCCCCCTCCAGGCTTCTCCCCCGGCCAGCCCAGCACACATGCATTGACTTACTGCTCAGCTAGCCCAAGCCCCTTTTAATGGCGGACGCGGCGGCTCCGATCTGGCAATATTATTAGCGGTCATGGTGCAGGGGGTACTTGCTTGCTGTCCATGGGGCCCGGGCCCCCCCAGCCGCCGGGCCCCATAGCAGCTGCACCCCCTGCACCCACGGTAGTTCCGCCACTGATATCAGATAAGGGTTTCAGGCAGATGCAGTGTTATCGCTATTTAATATTCCTCACTGAATTGATACCCTAAACAGACATTGGTTCCACTTAAAGTATTGAGTGATGAGGTTAAATGCGCTTGTTCACTCCTTTTTTTAAAAATGATTTATTTCCAGGGAGTGTAGGGGCGCTTCTAATGTTATATAATTAACACTGTTATATTGTGTCTATCCACTTTTAGGTTCTTATTACTTTATACACATTTGTAACTTATGCTATAATTGGCCAATTGATTGGATGGTGTGTACATATACAGCATATAAGTAACCAATTTGTTGCACACTGTATGGGATCCAACCTTGTTGATTTCCCCATATATTAAGTGCTATTACAAAACGTATAGTGCCAGACAGACGGCATATACCATTATAGTACAAGCGCACGCAATCAGCATTAACGCATATCAGGAGGCATAATTCTGGTATCTTGCCCTGCACCGTACTGTCAGTATTTGTAACAGATAGTACGAGAGAAATTAGCACGGCAGATATAAGATATATAAAAACAGTTATTGCCCAAAACACTCGTGGCAATAAAAAGTAACACGTAGATATCAGGCATTAAATCCTGGAAACGTGTATGCCTCAAGCACCCTGGGAATAGAATGCTTATATTCCACAATAGCCGGCTGATATTGTAACTGTCTCTGCGGAGTGTTTAAATGCAATACACACGATTTGTACTGTATAATAGACGGCCAACATTGTAACTGCTTATATGGTGTAACACAAAAAACATCATCTTTACAAATATATATATAAGATCAGTATCTATACACTGTGCAATCTGCAAAGCATATCAAATAGATATAAAGCAGGCTCAGCGATAACAGTAACCATATTTGGGACTACAGAGATTAGAGGGCAACATAGGTATCAGAGGGCAAGAATTTAGGTAATCCAAATTGTCCGAATTACTCTGCAATATACTATATATGCCCCATAGCAGATAAACACACAAAATCAGTACAATCCATTTTACATGGCTGATGTGTGATATTACTACCACTATACTATGTTAATGTAAAACATTATCTGCTATTATGTTATGTCCCAAAGTTTAATTGCATAAATGCAAGGTCTGTACCTTCCAAATTGGTAAAAATCATAAGGTGGGATCCCATGCACTATGCAATAAATTGGTTACTGAAACATCGTACGTATACACACCATACAATTAAAACGACCAATCACACTATAAATCACAGATGTGTATGAATTAATGTGCTTATATTTGACCGGCACCTGCACACCACGCAATCTGTAAAATATAGCTGTCAGCATATTAAAGCAGACTCAACAGTGCAAGTAAGCATACTCAGGACTACAGACATTAGAGGGCAACGCAAGTGTTAGAGGGCAAGTATTTGTCCAAATTATTCTGCAATACACCGGGCGTGCCCCATAGCAGGCAAACACACAAAATCGGAATGATCCATTTACATGGCTAATGTGTGATAACACTACTACCATACTGTGTTAATTAAAATTATTGTCTGCTATAGTAATATAAATGTCCTCAATAAAATTGCACCTAATATAAGGTCTGTACTTAATATATGGGGAAATCAACAAGGTTGGATCCCATACAGTGTGCAACAAATTGGTTACTTATATGCTGTATATGTACACACCATCCAATCAATTGGCCAATTATAGCATAAGTTACAAATGTGTATAAAGTAATAAGAACCTAAAAGTGGATAGACACAATATAACAGTGTTAATTATATAACATTAGAAGCGCCCCTACACTCCCTGGAAATAAATCATTTTTAAAAAAAAAGGAGTGAACAAGCGCATTTAACCTCATCACTCAATACTTTAAGTGGAACCAATGTCTGTTTAGGGTACCAATTCAGTGAGGAATATTAAATAGCGATAACACTGCATCTGCCTGAAACCCTTATCTGATATCGTGCCCCCAGTGGAATTAAAACCACATACAAACCAAGTAGCAGACTGTACAAATTTAAAACACTCTGCAGGATAGTGCACATATCAATGATAATATTCTCTCTGATTTGATGCTCCGGAATTTTTTCCAATATATATGAGCACAAAATTCCCCTAAAAACAGAACCTAATTTAAGGTACAATTAAAACCACTTAACGATAAGAATACGACAATAAAGGACACCGTAGCTGTTTGACCAATTTTATTGGCAAAAATAATCATTTCTTACATATTTCACAAAAAGGACAGTTTTTTAATAAATAATTAATAAAGATAAAATTTTAAAGTAATATATTAAACAAAACTTTTTTTCTTCTAAATTACCTCTGTGCGCCAACAAAGAAGACACTCTTCTCTATCCTTTTTTCGTAACTATTTCAGTGTCTTTGGCTGCACCCCCTCCGAGAACTATATTTTGGACTGTCTCAATTGGGGCTAAATCGGATGCTCTAGCATCGGCCTGTGCAGATTTCTTCCCTCCTCCCCCTTCCCTGTATTTAAACATTGTAACCAGCTGATATTCTTCAGCTTCATACAATCTAGCACGGCAAACAGCTCTATATCGAGCAAACAACACAAATACTTACCACTCTACTTACAAAACTCTATTACCTTTTAGATAATATAAAGGTATTTAATTTAACCCGATTGCTACAAAAAAATGGCAACTTTCAATCTGGCAAAGGACTTAGATGACAGAAGAGAAAAATTGCACAATGGTTTAGACCTCCTTTCAGGTGGAGAAATGGAAACAAACGATCCTCTAAACAGGAATTGGATGGATGATTTATTCTCTCTTAAACAAATACAAATTAAACAAAGCAAGACCTGGTGGAATAAAAACACATTTGACAATTATCTTAAGAACAGTATTACACCCAGAGGATTACGACCACGAGTCTTCCCCACATATGAATTGGCAACTGAGGACTTGAAAAAAGAGTGGGAACACACCCTAACACAATGTTCGACTGAGCTAATTAAAATCCTCATAAAACATGATGAAATCTTGTTAAATCAGTACACTAAAGAAATTACAATTTTGGCAGAAAAATTAAAAAAATTTGAAGGCCTAGATAAGTTTCAAGCAACATACAATAAATACAAAAAAGAAGTGGAAGATTTTGAAACTACTGTCATTGAAAGGAAACGTAGGAAACTACAAAGAGATAGGACAGACTTTGCTCAAGGAACGGTTTATAGATGGAGAACATACAACCCAAAACACAGGAATGACAACAGAAATAATTATTCCACCTCAGAAGTAGATTCATCAGAAGGCGAAAACTCCCTAAGCATGTTCGATACCAACCGTAGATCTTTTTTAGACATGACCCCAAGGAACGCACGTTCAAACCCAGACAATATAAGATCAGGAGAGGGAAGGGGAACAAGAAGAAAACGCGAGAACAGAGAATGGCGAGAAGAACCGAGAGAGAGACGCCAGTACAGAAAATAAATGATGATCATTTAAGAGTTATAAACCTCTCCACAAAAACTCTTAACATTGACCAAATTTCCTTACTATCAAAAGGTCTATCCTTTTCACCTGTTAATAAATTTGACAGATTTGAATGTGAGAAGGATACACAACTTTTTGCCCGCAAAATACTTCTTAAAAAATTCTTTTGTAGCCAAAAAAGGACACAAGAATCTGTACCTGATCCAGATATACCCCCCTCGTTCTCAAAAGAAGATTTGGAGATGTTAAGAATCTTAGAAGATCTGGAACAAGAGAAAGAGGAAACTAATTTGAGACTCCAACCACATGACAGCAAACAACTACAGAAAAAATCTACCTTCTTTCCAGAATTTAAAATCTGTCCACCAGTCAAGGTTTACCTGGATCTGGTCTCAAAAGACCTAGATAACCTCTCCAATCACCAAGATCCAATAGAAACATACCGTGACAATTTAACACCTGGTGAGAGAACAGCTCTCAAAGAGATCTCCCAATGGGAGGATGTAATTATTAAACCCTCAGACAAGGGGGGTAATATAGTCTTATGGCCAAGGTCTATGTACATTAAAGAATTGAATAAACAACTGAATGATCGCACCTGCTACAAAATTTTGACCTTTAACACAACCATCAATTACCAACAAATGTATAAGAACTTGATTGACAATGCATGGAGAAACAATACCATCACGAAGAAAGATCATGCTTTCTTACAAATAGACTCACCTGTAGTACCAACCCTGTATCTCTTACCGAAAATCCACAAGGATGAAACAACACCGCCTGGTAGACCAATTGTGGCAGGAGTTGGATGCCTTACAGAGAAAGCCAGCATCTATGTTGATCAATACCTGCGACAATATGTGCTCTCTCTCCCTTCATATGTAAGGAATACAATGGACGTACTTTTAAAATTGCAAGATGTCATAGTCAGCCCTAACACCTGGCTGGCGACATATGACGTTGAAAGTCTGTATACGAGCATACATCATGCAAACGGCATCAAAGCAGCGGGATTCTTCTTAAGCATGAGTAGACAGGATGATTTTAACTCCTTTCTGATTAAACTTTTGGAGTTTATCCTCACAAAAAACTACTTCACATGCAATGGCAGATACTACCTCCAGGTAAGGGGAACAGCGATGGGGACGGCATGTGCCCCAACGTATGCGAACCTTTACCTTGGGTGGTGGGAGAGGGAGGTCATGTTTGCCGAGACCAACAGTCAGTACACCGACCACATCATACTGTATCTACGATACATTGATGATATTTTGCTAATATGGGACGGCGAACAACAAGACTTAGAGCATTTCATAAGTCAACTAAACTGCAATTCCTTGGGCCTCAAACTATCAGGCAACATGAGTCAAAAAAATGTCAATTTCTTGGATCTCAAAATACAAATTGAGGAAAATGGACAAATAACAACTGATAATTATCGAAAAGAAACTGCCACCAACAGCTTACTACATGCAACGAGCTTTCATCATCCAGCCACCATCAAAGCAATACCAAAGGGAGAAATCCTGAGAACAAAAAGGAATTGCTCACAAAGTACTGATTTTAACCTGAGAGAACAACAATTATGTGAAAGACTTTATCAGAGAGGATATAGCAAGAGGACAGTAAAGAGAGCAAAGAAAGATATAAAAAAACGGCCACGGGAATCCTTACTGACACCTAAAATCAAATCCCAAAAAGAAGAACCTGTCAGGTTCATTGGAACCTTTAGCAACAAATGGCAGGAAGTAAATAAGATCTTACAAAAACATTGGCCAGTCCTCCAAACCGACACGGACCTGAGAGAAATTCTTCCTGAAAGAGTGCAAACAAGCTGGAGACGGTCCAGGAATATAAAAGATGTCTTAGTCCAAAGTCACTTACCAGACTTACACAAACCATCCATTGTAAAGAAGGGCTCCTACTGTTGCCGACAATGTAAGGCATGTTCCTACATGGTACCCAAAACACATTATTTCGATAAATATAACAACAAATGGAACATCAATGACTACATAGACTGCACAACAGAAGGAGTAGTTTACCATTTAACCTGTCCATGTAACAAAGTTTACATTGGAAAAACAAAAAGAAAATTTAAAGTGAGAATCCTGGAACACCTAGGGAGTATTAGGAAAGCAAAACAGGATAAAAGTAATTTTAAGAACCTGACCCCTATAGCCTCCCACTTTCTCTCATATCACAATGGTAACCCTAAGGGATTACAGGCTTTCGGAATGAGGCATATCCACTTGGGTGTCAGAGGTGGGGATGTGGACAAGAAATTGTTGCAGTTCGAAACCAAGATGATATTCATGATGGACAGCATGTACCCTAAGGGACTAAATGAACACAACAGTTATGTACAATTCATCTGACATCATGCAAATCTCTTCCGATAAAACCATCAATACAAATAAAAAGTATAACTGTCTCAGTATATAATGAATTCATCCAAGACTGATACCACTGGTAAAAACACACAAATGAATACACTCAATAGATATGGATACAAAACACAAAAAATAAATAATAAAAAATAAAAAATAATAAATACAAGTAAAAGTAAAAAGCAAGCAATGTATTAACAGTGACAAAATTTTAGAGGACACAATTTCCCCCCCCCCCCCCATATATAACAAAACTCACTTATACCATTATTTTATCATCACACATAAGTGCACGGTTTTTCATTTTTCACTCCCTTTCTTAGTTTGCAGTTTTTCACAAAATATCACTATTTATGATTTTAATGGTAATATTTGCAATTTCACTATAAGACACGAATTATTATATAAAATATCACATTGAAATAAATACAACGATTAATAAATACATATCACTTCATTTATATAATTCTATTTTCACTTCATTATCATAATCCTAAATTACAACCTAATCACCAAAGCACAAATCTTCACTTCTATTCAAAATCCTCACAATCTTTAAATCAACAATATTATAAGAACGCATTATCACCAAATTAATCCATTTGCTATCTAACAATTATACAATCATAAGAATCTATTAAAAAACCTACAAGCCAATAACCCGCAATCTAATATAAGAGAGAATATACATATACCCTGAAAGCCGATATATCCCTATGGGAACCCGGGCATCAGTATAATCTATAAACGCATCTCCTAATCGGAGACATTGTGAAAAGCATGTGACACGCAATACTGGCCATGATTGGTACCCTTCCTTTTAAAAACCATCAGAACGGAGCAATCGGGTTCGCCTTGACAAAACGGTTACCCGTGAAACGCGCGTCGGCGTCACGGTGTTCCTTGTCCTTCATAATAATTATTTATAAATGTATTGAACTGTGATTGAATGAATTTGACTCACATGAGATAGGAGCGCTTCTGTTCTTGCGGCTAGGACCGCCAGTATCATCTGATACAAGCATATCGTACTATACTTAAACTACTCAGCGCGTGCTATTACAAAACGTATAGTGCCAGACAGACGGCATATACCATTATAGTACAAGCGCACGCAATCCGCATTAACGCATATCAGGAGGCATAATTCTGGTATCTTGCCCTGCACCGTACTGTCAGTATTTGTAACAGATAGTACGAGAGAAATTAGCACGGCAGATATAAGATATATAAAAACAGTTATTGCCCAAAACACTCGTGGCAATAAAAAGTAACACGTAGATATCAGGCATTAAATCCTGGAAACGTGTATGCCTCAAGCACCCTGGGAATAGATTGCTTATATTCCACAATAGCCGGCTGATATTGTAACTGTCTCTGCGGAGTGTTTAAATGCAATACACACGATTTGTACTGTATAATAGACGGCCAACATTGTAACTGCTTATATGGTGTAACACAAAAAACATCATCTTTACAAATATATATATAAGATCAGTATCTATACACTGTGCAATCTGCAAAGCATATCAAATAGATATAAAGCAGGCTCAGCGATAACAGTAACCATATTTGGGACTACAGAGATTAGAGGGCAACATAGGTATCAGAGGGCAAGAATTTAGGTAATCCAAATTGTCCGAATTACTCTGCAATATACTATATATGCCCCATAGCAGATAAACACACAAAATCAGTACAATCCATTTTACATGGCTGATGTGTGATATTACTACCACTATACTATGTTAATGTAAAACATTATCTGCTATTATGTTATGTCCCAAAGTTTAATTGCATAAATGCAAGGTCTGTACCTTCCAAATTGGTAAAAATCATAAGGTGGGATCCCATGCACTATGCAATAAATTGGTTACTGAAACATCGTACGTATACACACCATACAATTAAAACGACCAATCACACTATAAATCACAGATGTGTATGAATTAATGTGCTTATATTTGACCGGCACCTGCACACCACGCAATCTGTAAAATATAGCTGTCAGCATATTAAAGCAGACTCAACAGTGCAAGTAAGCATACTCAGGACTACAGACATTAGAGGGCAACGCAAGTGTTAGAGGGCAAGTATTTGTCCAAATTATTCTGCAATACACCGGGCGTGCCCCATAGCAGGCAAACACACAAAATCGGAATGATCCATTTACATGGCTAATGTGTGATAACACTACTACCATACTGTGTTAATTAAAATTATTGTCTGCTATAGTAATATAAATGTCAATAAAATTGCACCTAATATAAGGTCTGTACTTAATATATGGGGAAATCAACAAGGTTGGATCCCATACAGTGTGCAACAAATTGGTTACTTATATGCTGTATATGTACACACCATCCAATCAATTGGCCAATTATAGCATAAGTTACAAATGTGTATAAAGTAATAAGAACCTAAAAGTGGATAGACACAATATAACAGTGTTAATTATATAACATTAGAAGCGCCCCTACACTCCCTGGAAATAAATCATTTTTAAAAAAAGGAGTGAACAAGCGCATTTAACCTCATCACTCAATACTTTAAGTGGAACCAATGTCTGTTTAGGGTATCAATTCAGTGAGGAATATTAAATAGCGATAACACTGCATCTGCCTGAAACCCTTATCTGATATCGTGCCCCCAGTGGAATTAAAACCACATACAAACCAAGTAGCAGACTGTACAAATTTAAAACACTCTGCAGGATAGTGCACATATCAATGATAATATTCTCTCTGATTTGATGCTCCGGAATTTTTTCCAATATATATGAGCACAAAATTCCCCTAAAAACAGAACCTAATTTAAGGTACAATTAAAACCACTTAACGATAAGAATACGACAATAAAGGACACCGTAGCTGTTTGACCAATTTTATTGGCAAAAATAATCATTTCTTACATATTTCACAAAAAGGACAGTTTTTTAATAAATAATTAATAAAGATAAAATTTTAAAGTAATATATTAAACAAAACTTTTTTTCTTCTAAATTACCTCTGTGCGCCAACAAAGAAGACACTCTTCTCTATCCTTTTTTCGTAGCCAGACCCACTGAGCCTAATTATCCCTGTCACCGAAGGTTCAATTACAAGGCAACATGTACTGTGGTAACGTTGTTGTTATATTGCTTAGGATGACCGCTCCAATAACGTATGTGCTGGACTGATTTATCAATATATACGATTGCAGTGTTATTGCTTATATAGCGGGAGAGCTGTCCGTTATGAGAAGGAGCCATACACCCTATTGTAATTTTTGCAATGTATACTACTGTATTACTTGTAGACTCGATTGCTGTATATTGATCTGATTGCTATGCTATGTCATTTTTGCTGTATTTAAATTTTTTTTTTTTTTTTATGTTTGTTTGTTATGCATCTAAAAATATCAATAAAAAATTGTTGAATTAAAAAAAAAAAAAAAATATGTGATTATTTTAGTGCGTTGCAGACATTACTGGTTTTTGAAGTGAGGAGAAGCCATCCTTAAATATTCACTGATAGGGGAACCCGTTATTCTCCTCTCATTCAGAGACAGCCATTCTATGTCACACATACAGTACAGGACCACGGCAACTGCAGTACATTCGCTGAAACTAAATTTATTAAATATTTAAGAGGATATACTAACACATGGTAAAACCCGCACGTGGTATTTTAACACAAACAATTATTTACTTTGTTTGTCCTATTTGTGTTTCTTTTAAGATTTCGCTGCTAAAATCTAATAAAAGTTCATTTTTATTGGTTAAAATAAGTATCTTCTCCTGGTGCACCGCAACTAGACATTCTCTTGCCTATCCCTCCATCTTATTAGCATACTGATGTTAGTGGTGGCACAACCCTGATTATAATATAGAGTATTATCCTGAGAATCACAATAAACAGGGGACCCTATATCCCTATATCCCTATCTCTATATCCCTATCTCTATATCCCTATCTCTATATCCCTATCCCTATATCCGTATATCCCTATATCCCTATCCCTATATCCCTATCCCTAGATACAAATCCTGTGCGACTGGCTCCAATACAAACAGATGTGCTGGGAAGTCTAGGCCATGGAGACCCCACCTCGCTCCTCACAGGACTGATAACGTTGTGATACCACAGGTGAGGTTGAGTCCATTCCCCGATGGACACAACATTAGGCAGGGAATGTAGAGGACCACTACCGGTCTTGCCTGGTGCAGAATTGTGGGCGAGTGTAAACATATCTCATTGGTGGGGAAGGGGGCTGGGGAAGGGGTCGTGCATGTCCTGCGGCAGGCAGGACACGCATGGACAGTCAGACCGGAAGAACAATATAATTAACACCAGAGACATGTATCTGTGTTCCACCTTTTTTAGCGTTGTCCCCTACAGATACACATAACTATGGGGCTGACTCAAAAACAAGGCACACACAGGTCCCAATTTGGCCCCTCTCCCAATGATGTCAGTAATGTGCACCTTCGACCAATTTCCCCCTCGCAGTCTGTTTGACAGATGGGGGCACGCCCATAGAAGCTATGGGGGGGGGGTACTGGCATGATGTCGGTGCCCGAGTGACTCCGGGATGACACAGTGGGTGCGAGCGCCGGGGAGAGGAGGAGAAATCCCTCCATGTAATCCTCCTCTGTGTAACCGTACACATCCATCTGCAGCCCAGAAAAGGGGCTTAGGGGGCAGAGAGGGAGGCGGGTGTTCGCTGGGCTCCAACACACACACACAGCCCAGCGAGCAGATCTGAATTGGGCACAATGTAACGTGACCCTATATGTACATCATGCAGACAGAACCCATACTGGCGGAATGTGTTACCTTGAAGACTCCGGCCATGCACAGTGTCAGAGTGAAGAATGATGGGAAAACTGGCGCCAAGATCTCCATAAAAATGGCCACATCGTTTAGAACGTCGGCAAACAGCCTGTAAGTAGAAGAAGGGGACATGAGTTCAATGACGGATGGAAAGGCGACCTGAAGGCCACACCTTATCTGAACAGGGAGTGCCCAATCACACCACCACGCCTTACCCTAAACAGAGTGTGCCCATCACACCACCACGCCTTATCTAAACAGAGAGTGCCACATCACACGGCCACGCCTTATCTGAACAGAGAGTGCCCCATCACACGGCCACTCTAAACAGAGTGCCCCATCACACGGCCATGCCTTATCTAAACAGAGAGTGCCACACCACACCGCCGTGCCTTATCTAAACAGAGAGTGCCCAATCACACCACCACGCCTTACCCTAAACAGAGTGTGCCCATCACACCACCACGCCTTATCTAAACCGGGAGTGCCCCATCACACGGCCACGCCTTATCTGAACTGAGAGTGCCACAACACACCGCCACTCTAAACAGAGTGCCCCATCACACGGCCACGCCTTATCTAAACAGAGAGTGCCCCATCACACGCCACACCTTATCTGAACAGAGAGTGCCCATCACACCGCCACACCTTATCTGAACAGAGAGTGCCCATCACACCGCCACACCTTATCTAAACAGAGAGTGCCACATCACACCGCCACTCCTTATCTGAATAGAGAGTGCCCATCACACCACCACGCCTTATCTAAACAGAGAGTGCCCCATCACACTGCCACTCCTTATCTAAACAGAGAGTGCCCCATCACACCGCCATGCCTCATCTAAACAGAGAGTGCGCCATTACACCGCCACACCTTATCTGAACAGAGAGTGCCCATCACACCGCCACACCTTATCTAAACAGAGAGTGCCCATCACACCGCCACTCCTTATCTAAACAGAGAGTGCCCCATCACACCGCCACTCCTTATCTAAACAGAGAGTGCCCCATCACACCGCCACACCTTATCTAAACAGAGTGTGCCCCATCACACCGTGACTCCTTATCTGAACAGAGAGTGCGCCATTACACCGCCACGCCTTATCTGAACAGAGAGTGCGCCATCACACCACCACGCCTTATCTAAACAGAGTGTGCCCCATCACACCGCCACTCTAAACAGAGTGCCCCATCACACCGCCACGCCTTATCTAAACAGAGTGTGCCCTATCACACCGCCACTCTAAACAGAGTGCCCCATCACACCGCCACACCTTATCTGAACAGAGAGTGCCCATCACACCACCACTCCTTATCTAAACAGAGAGTGCCCCATCACACCGTGACTTCTTATCTAAACAGAGAGTGCCCATCACACCGCCACTCCTGATCTGAACAGAGAGTGCCACAACACACCACCACTCCTTATCTGAACAGAGAGTGCCCATAACACCGTGACACCTTATCTGAACAGACAGTGCCCATCACACTGTGACTCCTTATCTGAACAGAGAGTGCCACATAACACCACCACGCCTTATCTAAACAAAGAGTGCCACATCACACTGCCACTTCTAATCTACACAGAGTGCCCCATCACACCGCTACTTCTTATCTACACAGAGAGTGCCCATCACACCGTCACTCCTGATCTGAACAGAGAGTGCCCATCACACCGCCACTCCTGATCTGAACAGAGAGTGCCACAACACACCACCACTCCTTATCTGAACAGAGAGTGCCCATCACACTGTGACTCCTTATCTGAACAGAGAGTGCCCATCACACTGTGACTCCTTATCTGAACAGAGAGTGCCCATCACACCGCTACTTCTTATCTACACAGAGAGTGCCCATCACACCGCCACTCCTTATCTGAACTGAGATCGCCCCGTTACGAGAGCGCGCCCCAGGCTACTTGTGCCTCTGTGATAGAAATGTGTTAGTGTGGCCGGAGAGCCCGGCACATGGGGTTAATGCCAGCCACAGCACTGAAAGGGTTAACCCTCCATGCTGCGGCACTATTTTGGACAAGGGCACTTGACATGTTTTAGATGGTATGAGCAGCGCTGAGCTGGGACACAGTCAGCTTCTGCATTGCCTGTACTTTAGCGCAAACAGTTCCACAGCCAACACACAAGATACGCTCAGCAAACACTCATAGATGGAGATCAGACGATGTTCTATGTTTAGTTGTATCACTGCACCTCGCCACACTTACACCCAGAGGCATAGCTAGGGCGGAGCATGAGCTCCAGGCGCCGAAAGTTGTTATGGAGCCGGAGCCACACACGGCGAACGGCAACCCTGCCCTGCTGTAGACCGGCCGCCCGCTATCTAAAGTCTACAGAAAAATGGCCGCCGGCCTCCTGCACTGAGGACATGTTTAGTGCAGGAGGCCGGAAGCGGGAACACAGGCTGTGTGTGCGTTCCACGGACTTGAGTCTTGACTGCTGCTGTCGAGAATGGAGGGCGGCACATTGTAGCATGGACCCCCCTGCAGTCAGGTCAGCTTTGCCCGCACCCCCGTCCAGGCCGATTCAGAGCCGACCACCCCCCTAACCACCCCCCACTTGCTGAGAAGTTTTCCTCGGTGTCCCTTTTCTTCGCTGCCCACCCAGTGCCGCCGGGGGGAGAAGGGCTGTCCACGGCGCTTCCACGCTGCACTGCCCCCCATGGATCACGGCATATATCCTCCCCCCCCCCCCTCCCCGTGGAGTAGGTCGACGGCCGCATCGCATCCACCTCCCCTCCCTGGACCGGGTCGGAGGGGGGAGGGGATCATCTGGGGCACTGACCGGGCCTGCACCGGCCCTGGGTAAGACAGGGGGAGCAGTAGCGGCCTGTGTGGTGTCCTGTTGATAGACAGGGGAGCAGCCTGGGGGTGCATATTTAATAATGTAATAGGTTGGGGGGGCGCAAAGCATGCCCTTGCTCTGGGCACTGTGGCACCTAGCTACACCGCTGCTTACACTGGAGAGAGAAAAGGCGCTATGTACGTGAAGACCCACACGATCTAATTCGGAGTCTGAATGGGAAGAAGGCAACGAGGAACAATGAGAGGTATTGTTGGTGTCCATGTTACCGGGAATTCCTTTTATCATGGGAATAGTACAATGAGAATGCAAACTCGCCATCATTACATTACAGATACCAACAGAACACAGAATACCGCTGTACCCCATGGGGCCTATGTACAGGTATTGCCCATTACCTCCATCTCTTAGCGTCACAGTCAAGTCGGCTTCTAAATAAAAAATGGGAGAAAGGAAACAAAAGGGAAAGCTTTATAAGTATGCTTTACAAACCCCTAAACATCTATCCAGGACAAAATGGAGCCATTGTACTCTCATATTGCTACACAACTCCGCCTGTACCCTATAACATCCCTACACAGCTGCGCCTGTACCCCCTGACATCACTACAAAGCTCCACCTCCCCCTGACATCACTACGCAGCTCCACCTCCCCCTGACAGCACTACGCAGCTTACAACTCCCCCTGACATCACTACGCAGCTTACACCTCCCCCTGACATCACTACGCAGCTTACACCTCCCCCTGACATCACTACGCAGCTTACACCTCCCCCTGACATCACTACGCAGCTTACACCTAACCCGACATCACTACACAGCTCCACCTTCCCCCTGACATCACTACACAGCTCCACCATCCCCCCTGACATCACTACACAGCTCCACCTCCCCGACATCACTACACAGCTCCAACTCCCCCCGATAACACTACACAGCTCCAACTCCCCCCTGACATGACTACGCAGCTTACACCTCCCCAATGACATCACAACACAGCTCCACCTCCCCCATGACATCACTACACAGCTTCACATCACTAAACAGCTCCCCCCCCCCGCCACCATCTCTACACAGCTCCAACCCCCGCCCCTCCCGACATCTCTACGCAGACCCACCTCCCCCCGACATCACTGCACAGTTCCACCTTCCCCCTGATATTACTAAACAGCTTCACCTCCCCCTTCATCCCAAAATCACTATACAGCTCCATCTCCCCCTGACATCACTACACAGCTCCACCTCCCCCCGACATCACTACACAGCTCCACCTTCCCCCTGCCTTCACTACATAGCTTCACCTCCCCCCCTGACATCACTACGCAGCTTCACCTTCCTCCTGACATCACAACACAGCTCCACCTTCCCCATGACATCACAACACAACTCCACCTCCCCTGACATCACTACACAGCTCCACCTCCCCCCGACATCACTACACAGCTCCACCTTCCCCCTGCCTTCACTACATAGCTTCACCTCCCCCCCTGACATCACTACGCAGCTTCACCTTCCTCCTGACATCACAACACAGCTCCACCTTCCCCATGACATCACAACACAACTCCACCTCCCCTGACATCTCTACGCAGCTCCAATCCGCCCGACATCACTGCGTAGTTCCACTTCCCCGACATCACTGCACAGTTCCACTTCCCCGTGATATCACTACACACCTCCCCCTTCACCCCAAAACCAAATCACTACACAGCTCCAAATCCACCCGACATCTCTACGCAGCTTCAGCTCCCCCTGACATCCCTACACAGCCCCACCTCTTCCCTGACATCACTACACAGCTCCACCTCCTCCTTCACCCCATAATCACTACACCACTCCACCTGCCCCCGACATCACTATGCAGCCCCACCTCCCCCCTGACATAACTACACAGCTCCACCTCCCCCTTCACCCCAAAATCACTTCAACTCCTCCAATCCTCCCTCAGATAAAGAGAACACAAGGAGAGAAATTTAGTAGGAAGAGAGATTCAGAAAGTGGCAATCATTTACACTGCAAAACCAGTTTGATTTTGCAGTGTAAATGATTGCCACTTTAAAAAAAGCTGGTGATTTCTTACCAAATCTTTCACTTTCTAAATCTCTCTTAATAATAGGATTTTAATACCTACCGGTAAATCCTTTTCACGAAGTTCATATGATATAGTGGGTTCTCAATACATTGGGGAAGAAGAGGTTCTCCGCAGGAGACAGGCACATAGAACTCTTTACAGTGGGTGTAGAATTTGACGGCAGATAAGAACCACTTGGCCCATCTAGTCTGCCCCTTTTTTAAACATGTTACCTCAAACCATATTTGATCCTTATTTTTTTGTAAGGATATCAATATGCCAATCCCAAGCATGTTTACATTGTACTACTGTATTTGCCTCTACCACCTCTGTTGGGAGGCTATTCCACTTATCTACTACTCTTTCTGTGAAGTAATTCTTCCTCACATTTCCCCTGAATCTTCCTCCCTCTAGTTTCAGTGCATGTCCTCGTGTTCTGCTGCTCCTCTATCTGTGAAGAATGTCTCCCACCTGTACCTTGTTAAAACCCTTGATATATTTGAAAGTTTCTATCATGTCCCCCTTTCCCTTCTCTGCTCTAAACTATACATATTAAGATCTTTTAGTCTTTCCTGGTATGTTATGTGATGTAGGCCATGCACCATTTTAGTTGCCCTTCTTTGTACAGTCTCTAATGTATTTATATCCTTCTGGAGATATGGCCTCCAGAACTGAACACAATACTCTAGGTGAGGTCGTACCAATGACCTATACAGTGGCATTATTACTTCTTTCTTTCTACTGCTGATACCTCTCCCTATGCAACCAAGCATCTGACTTGCCTTCTTCATTGCTTTGTTACATTGCCTACCTGCCTTTAAGTCCCCTGAAATAGTGACACCTAGATCCCTCTCTTCCTCAGTAGTTTCCATTATAGTGCCATTTATACTATATTTAGTCTTTGGATTTTTGCAACCCAAGTGCATGATTTTGCATTTTTTGGCATTAAACTGTAGTTGCCATGCTCTTGACCATTCCTCTAATCTACCTAGATCATCAATCATTTGTTTTACCCCTCCTGGTGTGTCTACCCTGTTGCATACCTTTGTGTCATCTGCAAAAAGGCACATTTTACCCTCAATCCATTTGCAATATCACCAATAAAGATATTAAAAAGCACTGGTCCAAGTACAGATCCCTGGGGTACGCTTCCCCTCTACTTCCTCCTCCACAGCCTCAGTTAAGGAAAAACTGTGCCCGAGGAGAATGAACGTATGTGTGAGGTACTTCAAATCAGTTGACGTCAGTGCTTCAAACCAAGACGACTGCTGGAACTGTAAGACCACATAAAGGTCCTAGGGAGCTGTAGGTGGCACAAAGGGGGTTTGAATCCTCAAAACCCCCTGGAGAAAGGTCTGGAAAGAGCCAAAATCTGTACCTTCAAGGAACCTAGCCGTAGGCCCAAGTCCAAGCCTGACTGCAGAAATCGTAGAAAACGATCCAGTTCAAAATCCACAGGTGGAAACAAATTAATTTCACACCAGGCTACATACTTTATCCAGATCTTATGGTAATGGAAAGCCATCACGGGTTTCCTAGCCTGGGTCATGGTGGAAATGACAAAAGCATGAAGACCTTTTCTGGCTAAAATCTGCCTCTCAACCGCCAGGCTGTTAAACAAAGCCGCCCTAAGTCCTGGTAAATGAAGGGCCCCTGAATGAGTAAGTCGACTACGAGAGGTAGATGCCACTGGATCCCTACGACCATGGCCTGAAGATCTGCGTACCACGCCCTTCGAGGCCAATCCGGGGCCACCAGAATCACATCCACTCCTTGGCTTTGAATTATTTTTAGCACACGACTTCAAAGGAATGGGAGGAAACCGGTAAACCAGGTTGAACGACCAAACAAATCCTCGTTAGTGCATCGACTGTCACTGCCTGAGGGTCCCTGCACCGGGAGCAATACTTGCCCACATTTTTGTTGATACTGGACGTCATCAGGTCGATTTGTGGTAATCCCCACTGATCCACAATCTGCGTAAACACCTGGGGACTGATACTCCACTCTCCTGGTTGCAACTCGTGACAACTGAGGAAGTTCGCCTCCCAGTTGTCCACACCCGGAATGAATATGGCCGACAAGGTGAGCCTCTGCCCAAACAAAGATCTTGGATACCTCCCTCATGCAGGTCTTGCTCTTTGTCCCCCCCTGCCGGTTGATGTACGCAACCGTTGTTGTGTTGTCCAATTGAACCTGGATTGCCTGGCTCTGCAACCAGGGGGCTACCTACCGGATCGCATAATGGACAGCTCGGAGTTCCAAACAATTGATGTGAAGTTTGGACTCCCACAGAGACCATTTTACCTGAAAACATCTTCCCTATGTCACTGCTCCCCAGCCGAGGGGACTGGCGTTTGTCGTCAGTAGGACCCAATCCCGGACCCCAAAACGTCTGCCCGCCAAGGGGTTTTGCGGGTGAAGCCACCATTGCAAGGACAGCCTTGCCTGGGACGACAGACGTATCCGCCTGTGCATCTGCAGATGGGAACTCGACCATTTGGCCAAAAGATCCAACTGGAAAGTCCGGGAGTGGAACCTCCCGAACTGAAGAGCCTCAAAGGAGGCCATCATTTTTCCCAGTAGTTGGATGGACTGACACCAGAACCGGTGTAAGGACTGCCACTACCAGCAGTTGAGTGGCTACCATCTTTTCCTCTGGAAGAAACACTCTGTTCCACTGTATCCAGAATCATCCCCTGGAGACACCTGGATGGGGTAAGTGAGGACTTTTGCAGGTACCTGCAGTGTGGTGGTGATATCCGCTCTCAACAGTTCTTCTGCTCTCGCCTTTATCAGCAGATCGTCCAGGTATGGGATAACATTTACCCCTTGAGCCCTTAGCAAGGACATAATTTCCACCACCACCTTGGTAAAGATGCGCAGAGCCGTGGACAGGCCAAAAGGCAAGGCTTAGAACTGGAAATGCTTGTTTCCAATTGCGAACCTGAGGTAAGCCTGTTGTGGTTGCCATATGGGAATGTGAAGGTATGCGTCCTCCACTTCCAAGGACGCTAGGAACTCCCCTTCTTCGAGGCCAGCCACAACCAACCTCAGAGACTCCATACTGAACTTGAACACCCTCAAAAAGGGGTTCAAGGATTTCAGTTAGAGGATGGGTCTCACGTGCCGTCCGGCTTCGGTACTACAGGGTGGAGTAATACCCTTTGCCCTGTTCCTATTCCGGAACAGGTATTATAACCTGGGAGTCCTGCAGCTTCTGTACAGCTTGCCTGAGGACCAACTGATCCCTTGCCGCAGCCGGGAGTCTGTACTGAAAGAATCTGTGCGGCAGCAACCCGTCGAACTCCAGCTTGTAGCCGTGCGAAATAAGACCCCTGACCCATGGACTGAGGCAGGAATCTCCCCACACCTGGCTGAAAAACGACAACCGTGCCCCCACCGCTAGTAGATCTCATGGTGGGTGTAGCCCTTCATGCTGAGGGCTTTTGGGGCGCTGTGCCTGAGCTGCGGTTTAAAGGTGCAGAGGACCCAGACTTTCTGAATTTACCACGCGTGCCTGTATAGAAGCATCTACAACTGGAGGCTCCTCCCACACCCGCCTGCCGGCGGCATCAAAGGGGAAGTGGACTTGAAGCATTTTGACACATGAAGTCTCTTTTCAGGATTTTTCCAAGCCGATTTGAAAGCATCTTCCAAATCAGACTGTTCAGGGAATACCACATCCTGCCTTTTTTGAGACACAAAAAAGGGATCACCTTCCACAGGTGCAGCCAGAGGGATATCAAGGACTTCTCTTATGGCCAGTACTAAAGACTCAGACCCCTGTAACAGCGAGTGAGACCCCTGGGAACCTGGTTGTGTGTCATCAACATCCTCCTCAGAATCCTCAGAGTCAGCTAAATCACGTTTGGGAGCGAGAATGTCCACCCTGGCAGACAGGACAGTTACAGTGTCTGCAGGGAATTTGCAGTAAGCTTAGTGGACACAGATTCCAGCAGACTTTTAATGCTGCCCAGGCAGGTTCCTGAGAGTCCCCCTGTGATCCTCCACACAATTGTGTGGGGATACCACTGAGCTGTGGAGATCCCCACTACTTTGGGGTGACATACAGTGTTCACAAGTGACTTGTGAAGTGGATGCAGGAACAAACTTAGTGCTGCAAATCATACAGGTTAACTTTCTAACCATTGTAGAAAAGGTATCACCCCACAACACACACACACACAGTAATACACACACACACAGTAATACACCAAACAGTCAGAGTCAGTGTGACGTGTATAGAAGCTGTGTGCAGTCTCTAACACTTATATGTGTGCCCAGAAGACTCTGGACTCAAAGATATTGAGGAGACCAGCAGACCCTTACCCTGAGCTCCCAGACTGAGGAGACCAGCAGACCCTTACCCTGAGCTCCCAGACTGAGGAGACCAGCAGACCCTTACCCTGAGCTCCCAGACTGAGGAGACCAGCAGACCCTTACCCTGAGCTCCCAGACTGAGGAGACCAGCAGACCCTTACCCTGAGCTCCCAGACTGAGGAGACCAGCAGACCCTTACCCTGAGCTCCCAGACTGAGGAGACCAGCAGACCCTTACCCTGAGCTCCCAGACTGAGGAGACCAGCAGACCCTTACCCTGAGCTCCCAGACTGAGGAGACCAGCACACCCTTACCCTGAGCTCCCAGACTGAGGAGACCAGCACACCCTTACCCTGAGCTCCCAGACTGAGGAGACGAGCACACCCTTACCCTGAGCTCCCAGACTGAGGAGACCAGCACACCCTTACCCTGAGCTCCCAGACTGAGGAGACCAGCACACCCTTACTTAACCTGAGCTCCCAGACTGAGGAGACCAGCACACCCTTACCCTGAGCTCCCAGACTGAGGAGACCAGCACACCCTTACCCTGAGCTGCCTGACTGAGGAGACCAGCACACCCTTACCCTGAGCTGCCTGACTGAGGAGACCAGCACACCCTTACCCTGAGCTCCCAGACTGAGAAGACCAGCACACCCTTACCCTGAGCTCCCAGACTGAGGAGACCAGCACACCCTTACCCGGAGCTCCCAGACTGAGGAGACCAGCACACCCTTACCCTGAGCTCCCAGACTGAGGAGACCAGCACACCCTTACCCGGAGCTCCCAGACTGAGGAGACCAGCACACCCTTACTTAACCTGAGCTCCCAGACTGAGGAGACCAGCACACCCTTACCCGAAGCTCCCAGACTGAGGAGACCAGCACACCCTTACCCGGAGCTCCCAGACTGAGGAGACCAGATCACCCTTACCCTGAGCTCCCAGACTGAGGAGACCAGATCACCCTTACCCTGAGCTGCCTGACTGAGGAGACCAGCACACCCTTACCCTGAGCTCCCAGACTGAGAAGACCAGCACACCCTTACCCTGAGCTCCCAGACTGAGGAGACCAGCACACCCTTACCCGGAGCTCCCAGACTGAGGAGACCAGCACACCCTTACCCTGAGCTCCCAGACTGAGGAGACCAGCACACCCTTACCCGGAGCTCCCAGACTGAGGAGACCAGCACACCCTTACTTAACCTGAGCTCCCAGACTGAGGAGACCAGCACACCCTTACCCGAAGCTCCCAGACTGAGGAGACCAGCACACCCTTACCCGGAGCTCCCAGACTGAGGAGACCAGATCACCCTTACCCGGAGCTCCCAGACTGAGGAGACCAGCACACCCTTACCCGGAGCTCCCAGACTGAGGAGACCAGCACACCCTTACCCGGAGCTCCCAGACTGAGGAGACCAGCACACCCTTACCCGGAGCTCCCAGACTGAGGAGACCAGCACACCCTTACCCGGAGCTCCCAGACTGAGGAGACCAGCACACCCTTACCCGGAGCTCCCAGACTGAGGAGACCAGCACACCCTTACCCGGAGCTCCCAGACTGAGGAGACCAGCACACCCTTACCCGGAGCTCCCAGACTGAGGAGACCAGCACACCCTTACCCGGAGCTCCCAGACTGAGGAGACCAGCACACCCTTACCCGGAGCTCCCAGACTGAGGAGACCAGCACACCCTTACCCGGAGCTCCCAGACTGAGGAGACCAGCACACCCTTACCCGGAGCTCCCAGACTGAGGAGACCAGCACACCCTTACCCGGAGCTCCCAGACTGAGGAGACCAGCACACCCTTACCCGGAGCTCCCAGACTGAGGAGACCAGCACACCCTTACCCGGAGCTCCCAGACTGAGGAGACCAGCACACCCTTACCCGGAGCTCCCAGACTGAGGAGACCAGCACACCCTTACCCGGAGCTCCCAGACTGAGGAGACCAGCACACCCTTACCCGGAGCTCCCAGACTGAGGAGACCAGCACACCCTTACCCGGAGCTCCCAGACTGAGGAGACCAGCACACCCTTACCCGGAGCTCCCAGACTGAGGAGACCAGCACACCCTTACCCGGAGCTCCCAGACTGAGGAGACCAGCACACCCTTACCCGGAGCTCCCAGACTGAGGAGACCAGCACACCCTTACCCTGAGCTCCCAGACTGAGGAGACCAGCACACCCTTACCCTGAGCTCCCAGACTGAGGAGACCAGCACACCCTTACCCTGAGCTCCCAGACTGAGGAGAACAGCACACCCTTACCCTGAGCTCCCAGACTGAGGAGACCAGCACACCCTTACCCTGAGCTCCCAGACTGAGGAGACCAGCACACCCTTACCCTGAGCTCCCAGACTGAGGAGACCAGCACAACCTTACCCTGAGCTCCCAGACTGAGGAGACCAGCAGACCCTTACCCTGAGCTCCCAGACTGAGGAGACCAGCAGACCCTTACCCTGAGCTCCCAGACTGGAGACCAGCACACCCTTACCCTGAGCTCCCAGACTGAGGAGACCAGCACACCCTTACCCTGAGCTCCCAGACTGAGGAGACCAGCACACCCTTACCCTGAGAGAGCTGTGTCCCTGCTCTGAGTAAGCCACGCCCCTTGCAATGGTGCCGGTGCTTTTACTAATCTTTATACTGGTGCTGTTGCTATTCCTAGCCAACACATTAACACCTGCCCTGATGGTCCAGAGGCAGTGTAAAGCATCCAGTGTGGACAGGGGGCTGTGTGGTTCTGTTGCAGGGACACCGCCGTTGCCGCCATCACGCCACACATCAACCAGGGTACCCCACTAGAGGGGCCCCCAGGTAACACTCACCACAGATGTCTTCGGACTGAGCCAGGGGTGTGCGGCAAGCTGGGGGTGTGAAGCGCTGCAGCGCAATGCCCGCCACGACAATCACCCACACAGGACAGTGATCCTGCAGCAGGGACAGTTCGGTACCTTCAAAGGCCAGCAACGGAAACCCTCCCCTGGCTTCCCACGAAGCAGGGAGCGGTTTAGTCCAAAACAGGCTCCCCATAATAACAAACAAAATTAAATGAAGAAAAACTCTCTTCAGGAGCTCTGTAAATGCAGCCTCTCCGAGGGCACGTTTTTCTAAAATCTGAGGATGTGGAGAAAGTAGAGGGGAGGAGCCAGTACACCCACTGTAAAGAGTTCTATGTGCCTGTCTCCTGCGGAGGACCTCTTCTTCCCCAATGTATTGAGAACCCAGTATACCATATGAATGATAGTGAAATTAAATTTCACCCAAGGTCTAGTTTAGTAAGAAGCAGAGAGAAAATGGGGACATGTCTCATACCCCTTCATCCAGGCGAACAGAATGCGTCCAACCATCCCTGTGCCATCTGAAGAGAGAGAGACAGAGAGAGATCATCAGAGAACTGAAAAACAATGACAGCACTGGGTGTGACATCAGCCATAGAGACTGTCAGTGTACAAGAGATGGGAGTACAGTGACAGCACTGACATCAGAGAGAGAGACCACCAGTGTATGAGAAATGGGTGTGACATCAGAGAGAGACTGCCAATGTACAAGAGATGGGAGTATAGTGACAGCTCTGAAAGAGGGTGTGACATCTGAGAGAGAGCACCAGTGTACAAGAGATGGGGGTGTAGTCAGGGGCGTAACTATAGCACCGCAGCCCCCGCCACCGCAGGGGGGCGCTGTGCATGTGGGGGCGCCGGGGGCTGCGGTGCTATAGTTACCCCCCCAATCCCCCGCAGACTTACGTATCTTGCTGGTCCAGGCGGCTCCGTTCTTCTGATGAGGACCACAACAAAATGGCCGCCCCCATATAGCAAACAATTGTCTGAAACTGTCTGCTGTACGGGGGCGGCCATTTTGTGGTGGTCCTCAGCAGATGAACGGACGGAGCCGCCGGGACCAGCGCGATAGGTAAGACTGCGGGGGAGGGGGAGGGGGTTAGCATAGGCGGCGGGGCGGCCGGGGGGGGGGTGCTCGATGGGGCGGCGGCGGGGGGTGGGTATGGGCGCCCCCCCCCCTAACGGCGGGGGGGCGCCCAAAACGTAGCTACGCCACTGAGTATAGTGACAGCACTGACCGAGGGTGTAACATCAGAAAGACCGCCGGTGTATGAGTGATGGGTGTACAGTGACAGCACTGACAGAGGGTGTGACATCAGAGAGAGACAGCCAGTGGGTGTGACATCAGAGAGAGACTATCAGTGTACAAGAGATGGGTGTACAGTGACAGCACTGGCAGAGGGTGTGACATCAGAAAGACCGCCGGTGTAGGAGTGATGGGTGTACAGAGACAGCACTGACAGAGGGTGTGACATCAGAGAGAGAGAGACCACCAGTGTATGAGAAAACGCGAGATTTATGTCTTAACTGTTAAATCTCTTTTTTCAAGGACGTCAGGGGCCACAGGGATAACAGTGTGTAGAGAGCGGATGAGCGACCATTCCAGCACCAGAAAGGTTAAAACTTCTGGCTGCTCACTCAGCCCTGGCTCCTCCCCTTCTCTACCCCACCTCCATACCCAGCTAGTTTCAGTAGGCAGGAGACAAGATAGAAGGAAGAGAAACCCATACAGAAACAAATCCAACAAATATATGTGTGTGTGTGTGTGTGTGTGTGTGTGTGTGGTCCCTCAACAGAGAAACCGTAACCGTAACATGTGTGAGTTTCCTCAACAGAGGAACTATGAACTTCAATACAAATGAAGTAGGCGCTGCAGGGAGGGATCCCTGTGGCCCCTCACGTCCTCGAAGAAAGATTATACAGGTAAGACATAAAACAGGGATTTTGCCTGAAGGGAGCTGGAAGAGAGAAACACACTTCCGAAGAGGAGGTTAAACATAACACACATTAACAATCAAACAATGATAGATTGAAAAGTGAAAAAGACCAGTGAGAAACATACACCACACAGTAACACACCAGGAAGTTCCAACAGACATAACCAGAACCAACCTTGGCAGGAAGAAACTTCAAGGTTTCAAAGTCGGGATCGTAACTGAAGTGAAGTAACAGCACCAATGCGGGTGTCCAGTGACACCTGTGGACTGAGAAAAGGATTTACGGTAAGTACAAAAATCAGTTGTTTTCTCCTTCATCCACTAGATGTTACTGGAGTAACAGTGGGGACGTCCCAGAGCTCCCAACACAGGCAGGACAGCGCTGAGACCCCCTTAACACTAAGTGCCCAAACTGAGAAGCTGGATCCGCAAAGGTGTCAAACTGGTAGAACCGGACAAAGTTCTGATGACCCAACCAAGTGGCAGCTCGACAGAGCTACTGAAGAGAGACCCTACCGGCCGCCGCCCAGGAAGGTCCCACAGATCTCATAGAGTGTGCTGTAATGGAAACCGGAGGAGGTCGAGAATCGGCGACATAGGCCGGACGGATGGCAAGATGAATCCACAGGGGCAGCGTCTGTTTTGACGCTGGCCAGCCACGTCTTACCAGATCATACGTCACAAATAAAGCATCCGACTTCCTCATAGATGCAGTCCGTGCCACACAAATATGCAGAGCTATGACAACATCAAAATTCCTGGCTTTAGGAGCATCATCCACAAATGCTGACACCACAATCGGTTAATTGATATGGAGTCCACCTTGGGTAGAAGGGAGAGACTTGTATGGAGCTCCGCTCAGTCCGCATGGAACACCAAAAACAGTGGGCGAAGAGAAAGAGCCCCCAGACCCGAGACTTACCTGGCCTGGTGGACGGAAAGGGGGTTGCAGCCACAACACCCCTTGAAAAAATGTGTGTACCTCTGGTAAGAGAGCCAACCGTTTTTGAAAAAAGATTGACAACGCAGAGACCTGAACTTTCAGGGATCCAAGACTCAACCTAGAGGCCAGACCAGGCTGCAAAAACAGGAGAATCCTTGCCTTCTTAAAAAGGGTAGTGGAGACACCATGGTCTTCAACCCATGACACATAAGCATGCCAGATGCGGTAGTAGTGTCTGGAGGTAACTTCCTTTCTGGCCTTCATCATGGTGGGGATAACAGCCCCCGTGATGCCACACCATCACATGAAGACAACTTAAGTCTGGAAAGATGTAAGGCCTTTGACTGAGAAGATCGGCTTGAAGAGGCAGAGACCACGGCTTGTCGATTAGCAAACCCGTTAAGTTGGTGTACCAAGACCGGCGTGGCCAGTCTGGAGCTATCAGGAGAACCGTGACTTCCTCTCTCTGAATGCGCTGAAGTACACAAGGCAACAGTGGAGGGGGGGGGGGGGGAGAAGTAGACTAAGTGGTAAGGCAAGGGTGCTGACAGGGCGTCCAACCCCACGGCTGCTGGATCTCTCACCCGAGCGAAGTCCAGGGGCAACTGGTAATTGTGACGGGACACCATGAGGTCCACCTGAGTACGACCCAAACGGCGAATCAGGTGTTGGAACACCTGAGGATGGAGACACCATTCTCTTTGATGTACGTCCCGTCCCGGAGATCGAGAGATACCAGGAACTCTCCCTGCTCTAACCCCGCTATCACCAATTGCAGGAACTCCATTTTGAACTTGACCAGTTGCAGGTACGGCTTCAGATCCTTTAAGTTGAGAATTGGTTGTGCCGAGCCATCTGCCTTTGGTACCAGGAACAGGCTGGAATAAATACCTAGAGATCTTTGACCATCGGACTGGAATCTCCACTCCCGCATTCACGAGTTTCGTGATAGCCGCGGTTAAGAGCCGGCCCTTTTCTACCGATACTGGGAAACCCGTTTTGAAAATCGGTGTGGAGGTGGGAGCCGAAAGTGGATTTTGTAGACGAACACTATCAAGTCCCGAACCCAGGCATCTTGACAAGATTGAAGCCACATGAGCTTGTAATCTTGAAGATGTGCTCACACCCTGGGATCCCCCAGGTGGGACGGAGGACCGTCAAGCTGAGGGCTTGGAAGTGGTATTGGCCTATTGGACGGTGGAGGAAGCTCCTCTTCCTCATCCCCGAGATCCTCTATAAAGTGGCCAAGGAACTTTGCCTGCGGGCGAAAGGACAGAAACAATGTACCCTGAAACATCCTACAAGTAGGAGTTGGAGCTGACTTTCCCCCCGTGGCTTGGGAGAGCCACTTGTCTAGTTCTGGACCGAGCAAGACCTCACCTGTGAAAGGAAGTGCTTCTACAGCTCGCTTTGATTCTGCATCTGCCACAAAGCCCTGGGTGCAGAAATAGAGAGTGCAGAAATGCGGGCCGCTATGATACAAACATCATTTGAGGCTTCCACCAAATACGCAGAAGCTTCACGTATGTGTTCAGCTAACTGCGTAAGGACGTCTGCATTGCGTTGCAATCTGGGCAGCCCAGACCCCCACAGCCTTGTTAACCCAGCACCCGACCTGAGCAAGACGCTGTACAACATCAACCGCTGTATTTATGTACTTAAGAGTAAGTTCAAGCTTACGGTCCGAGGCATCTCGGAGAGTTGTGACCCATGACACAGACATGTGACCGAAGGGTCAATCATCGGGGGTGTTTTTTTCTGCCCTCAATAGATAAAGGGTAGGAAGCCAAAAACCTACGCGAGGCCTGGAATTTTTTAGCAGGGTTTTTCCACGCTAGTATTAAGTGACCATCCAATTCCTCAGCAGGGGGAAAAGAGGATGACTGTTTTGGCTTTTTTCCCCAAACAGGGAGGGACGAGCAGGAGCTGTCACCACGTCATCGATATCTAAAGCTAATTTTACCATTTCAATGAGGTCACCCAACCCCTGAGCAGCCTGTTCAGGCTCTTGAGATACTAAGGCCTGCTGCTCTTCCAGTTCAGGAGCAAACTCGCCCATCTCTAAGTCCAGAAAGTCATCATCAGTGTGATACTGTATTATCTGCGTTAGCAGTCTCTTTCTTTTTGTAAAATGGGAGGGCAAGAGGCTTGAGCCATGACCAGCTGAGGTGCCTGGGCTGGCTCTGGTGTTAGGGCTTTGGTTAAACCCTCCACAGCCAAGGCTAGATCTTGTTGCTGAGAACTGGAGGTTTCTATGTCTCTCTGTGAGGACAGGCGTGACATGATGCCCAGGAAGGAGAGTCCTCTGGGGCTTGAGCCAACGGGGGCTCTGGAGTGCACTTATCACACACCAGCATACCATCAGAATCTGTGTAAATTTGGAATTAAACTTTTCACATTTTTTGGAGTTTCCTCCTGCCATTGCTAACATATGCCACAGGCCAGAACAGCGCTATGGTATATACCCAGGAGTGCTATAGCCTAATTTGCATACAGCCCAAAACTGTCCCACTTTACTTTAAACCCCACTGTCTGACCCACAGATCTTGGGGTCTGGTCACCGGGATAAGCAGCGCTGTTCTTAAGCCCAAAGACTGTCACAGCTTTGTGGAGCCACCAGAAGAATGCAGAGGTGCCCTTTATGAGTTAAAATGACCGCTGGCTGCAAGGTCACACTGGGGAGATGCCGGGGCCGCTGGGAGCACACTGCGCGGTAGCTCCACCCCTCCCAGTAACTCTATCTCCCTTAAAGGCGCCATGTTTAAAAATACCTGCAGAGAAGGGAAAGGGGGGACATGATAGAAACTTTCACATATATCAAGGGCTTTAACAAGGTACAGGTGGGAGACATTCTTCACAGGAAGAGGAGCAGCAGAACACGAGGACATGCACTGACACTAGAGGGAGGAAGGTACAGGTGGGAGACATTAGTCACAGGAAGAGGAGCAGCAGAACACGAGGACATGCACTGACACTAGGGGGAGGAAGGTACAGGTGGGAGACATTCGTCACAGGAAGAGGAGCAGCAGAACACAAGGACATGCACTGACACTAGGGGGAGGAAGGTACAGGAGGGAGACATTCGTCACAGGAAGAGGAGCAGCAGAACACGAGGACATGCACTGACACTAGGGGGAGGAAGGTACAGGTGGGAGACATTCTTCACAGGAAGATGAGCAACAGAACACGAGGACATGCACTGACACTAGGGGGAGGAAGGTACAGGTGGGAGACATTTGTCACAGGAAGAGGAGCAGCAGAACACGAGGACATGCACTGACACTAGAGGGAGGAAGGTACAGGTGGGAGACATTCTTCACAGGAAGATGAGCAACAGAACACGAGGACACGCACTGACACTAGAGGGAGGAAGGTACAGGTGGGAGACATTAGTCACAGGAAGAGGAGCAACAGAACACGAGGACATGCACTGACACTAGAGGGAGGAAGGTACAGGTGGGAGACATTAGTCACAGGAAGAGGAGCAGCAGAACACGAGGACATGCACTGACACTAGGGGGAGGAAGGTACAGGTGGGAGACATTCGTCACAGGAAGAGGAGCAGCAGAACACAAGGACATGCACTGACACTAGGGGGAGGAAGGTACAGGAGGGAGACATTCGTCACAGGAAGAGGAGCAGCAGAACACAAGGACATGCACTGACACTAGGGGGAGGAAGGTACAGGTGGGAGACATTCTTCACAGGAAGATGAGCAACAGAACACGAGGACATGCACTGACACTAGGGGGAGGAAGGTACAGGTGGGAGACATTTGTCACAGGAAGAGGAGCAGCAGAACACGAGGACATGCACTGACACTAGAGGGAGGAAGGTACAGGTGGGAGACATTCTTCACAGGAAGATGAGCAACAGAACACGAGGACACGCACTGACACTAGAGGGAGGAAGGTACAGGTGGGAGACATTAGTCACAGGAAGAGGAGCAACAGAACACGAGGACATGCACTGACACTAGAGGGAGGAAGGTACAGGTGGGAGACATTAGTCACAGGAAGAGGAGCAGCAGAACACGAGGACATGCACTGACACTAGAGGGAGGAAGGTACAGGTAGGAGACATTAGTCACAGAAAGAGGAGCAACAGAACACGAGGACATGCACTGACACTAGGGGGAGGAAGGTACAGGTGGGAGACAGTCACAGGAAGAGGAGCAGCAGAACACGAGGACATGCACTGACACTGGGGGGAGGAAGGTACAGGTGGGAGACATTCTTCACAGAAAGAGGAGCAGAAGAACACAAGGACATGCACTGACACCAGAGGGAGGAAGGTACAGGTGGGAGACATTAGTCACAGGAAGAGGAGCAGCATAACACAAGGACATGCACTGACACTAGAGGGAGGAAGGTACAGGTGGGAGACATTCTTCTCAGGAAGAGGAGCAGCAGAACACAAGGACATGCACTGACACTAGGGGGAGGAAGGTACAGGTAGGAGACATTAGTCACAGGAAGAGGAGCAACAGAACACGAGGACATGCACTGACACTAGGGGGAGGAAGGTACAGGTGGGAGACATTAGTCACAGGAAGAGGAGCACCAGAACACGAGGACACGCACTGACACTGGGGGGAGGAAGGTACAGGTGGGTGACATTAGTCACAGGAAGAGGAGCAGCAGAACACAAGGACATGCACTGACACTAGGGGGAGGAAGGTACAGGTGGGTGACATTAGTCACAGGAAGAGGAGCAGCAGAACACAAGGACATGCACTGACACTAGAGGGAGGAAGGTACAGGTGGGAGACATTCTTCACAGGAAGAGGAGCAGCAGAACACGAGGACATGCACTGACACTAGGGGGAGGAAGGTACAGGTGGGAGACATTCTTCACAGGAATAGGAGCAGCAGAACACGAGGACACGCACTGACACTAGGGGGAGGAAGGTACAGGTGGGAGCCATTCTTCACAGGAAGAGGAGCAGCAGAACACGAGGACACGCACTGACACTGGGGGGAGGAAGGTACAGGTGGGTGACATTAGTCACAGGAAGAGGAGCAGCAGAACACGAGGACATGCACTGACACTGGGGGGAGGAAGGTACAGGTGGGTGACATTAGTCACAGGAAGAGGAGCAGCAGAACACGAGGACACGCACTGACACTAGAGGGAGGAAGGTACAGGTGGGAGACATTAGTCACAGGAAGAGGAGCAGCAGAACACGAGGACATGCACTGACACTAGAGGGAGGAAGGTACAGGTGGGAGACATTCTTCACAGGAAGAGGAGCAGCAGAACACGAGGACATGCACTGACACTAGAGGGAGGAAGGTACAGGTGGGAGACATTCTTCACAGGAAGAGGAGCAGCAGAACACGAGTACATGCACTGACACTAAGGGTAGGAAGATTCAGGGGAAATTTGAGGAAAAATCACTTCACAGAAAGAGTAGTGGATAAGTGGAATAGCCTCCCATCAGAGGTGGTAGAGGCAAATACAGCAGTACAATTTAAACATGCTTGGGATAGGCATATTTATATCCTTACAAAAAAATAAGGATCAAATATGGTTTGCGGTAACATGTTTAAAAAAGGGGCAGACTAGTTGGGTTCTTATCTGACGTCAAAATCTATGTTTCTAGTGGATGAAGGAGAAATCTCGTTATTTTCTTCGGGAGACGTCAGGGGCCAGAGGGATGACAGTGGGAAGTCCTAAAGCAGCCACCTAAGGGTGGGGACGCGCCTGTGCTGTGCTTCCAGGCCGTTGACACTTTTACTGACTCCTGGTCGTCTCCAAGTATCTCTGGGTCTCAGACTGCAGTTGTCAGTTTCCCCTAACAACTGGCAGTTCTCCAGCGTCAAGCTCTCCAAGGCTCCCAGCTTGCTCCGGAGACCCGGTTGCCTGTGTCCTGCCATTACCTGCTATTACCTGCTGCTACCTGGTTATTCCATTTCTACCAGAAGACTCCACTATTCCACCTCTAGTGTGATCCAGCTCTCTGAGTACAATCCAGTGTTATCAGCACAGTCTCCGGATACCTGCCGGTCCCCATACCGATTACCTTTTCGGCTCCCAAGCCGCACCATTGAACACCATCGAATACCATCATCCGGCTTTTAGGCCGCATCATCAGTATCCAGTTTATCCCACCCTGGACTCCTTGCTTCAGTCATCCCCCTGTGTTGCTATTCAGCATTCAGTGCCATCGATCCACAGAAGAACCCGGGCAGAAGGCCGCGACCTGGTCGGCAGTTGCAGGGAAATCCATGTCCCCTTGCGGGGGTCATTGGTGAAAACCACTGTCGGCTTAGACTCTGCCTCTGGGTCTAGCCAATTCTCTGCGCATCCCGCAGGTTATCCCCATCGCATCCTAGTGCATGAGTACCCAGTACCTGAAACCACCTAGCTTCCAGTTCCCTGCGCCCTTCACTGGCTCACCCAAGTCATTGCCGAGAACACAAGACCAGCCCGTGACATATGGAACCTTGAAGGTTCTTTTTTTTTTTTTTTTTTTGATTGCGTCTTTATTTATTATTTTTTTTTCAATACTCACAAAGACATCATAGAACATTATACAGTGGTTAGAAAAGGAATTTGCAAATATGTATAAAAGACTCACATTCCAACTTTCACTGTACAAAAAACAATTACATGACAATCAACAATAACATATACATAGACAAGTTCATATTTACCCTGACCTAACCTTGAAGGTTCTTGCTTGGACAAATTGATTGATTCTTCTTAAGTCCAATATCGTTCTGAATCCCCCTGATGGTTTCTGTACTACAAAAAATCTGGGAGTACCACCCCTTGGTCATCTGTGATCACGGTACTCTCACTACCACCTTTTGCTCTATCATAGTTTTTAAACTTGAGATTAACGCTTCTCTCTCCGCCTTGTTTCCTGGCACTGGGGATTCCGTAAAAAAAATTCCTGGAAGTTTGCTGCATTCTATCTTGTATCCTTCCTTCACAATTTCCAAGACCCAATTGTCCGTTGTGGATCTCTGGCAGGCGCTTAAGAACTGCAGCAACCTGGCACCTACCTCCAAACTTCTGGTGTCATTGTGAGTTCTGACGTGGAAAGAACTTGCATTCTCTTCCTCTTTGACCTCAAAAATGAGTCCTGGACGACCAATTACTTCTCCGATAACCTCTTCCTGGGCGATAGGCTCTTGCTTCTTTGTAATCCTGTGGCTGATATTTAAACTGCCTATTAGTATAGCTTTTCTTGTCAGTTTTGTCTTGGGGCAACCATACTGATTTGCCCCCCTGACAGCTTAGTAATGATTTCCTCTAGTTGTGCGCCAAACAGGTATTCTCCCTGCAACGGAAGTGTCAAGAGTTTATTTTGTAGATTGGACATCTGCTGCCCAAGGCTTAAGCCAAAGGGCCCTCCTGACTACCGCTGCTGTGGCCGAAGCCCTAGCCGCCAGCCTCACTGAATCCAATGAGGCCTCGCACAAGAATTCAATTGCCAATTGGATATTTGGACGCCTTTCAGTAGCTCAGATCTCTTGATCCCATCCAGCATATCAGCTTCATGCTGCTGACACCATCCTCTAAGTACCCTGGCCGTCACTGCCATCGATGCTGCTGGTTTTAATGCTGCCCCTCTGGTTAGATGCTGTTTCCTTAACCTTAGTTCAATGCGCCTTTCCATTGGATCTTTAAAAATATTTGCGTCTTCCAGCGGAAGTGTTGTCTTTTTGGATATTCTTGCAATGGCTGCATCGACTTTAGGCAGCTCCTCCCATGTCATTACTTGGTCTTTCTGAAATAGGTACATTTTATTTATTTTAAGGGGTACCGTTACCCTTTTGTCAGGGTGCTTCCATTCATCCATGACTATATCTTTGAGACTGGGGCAATGGGAAAGTTTTACCTTTCCTTCTTTTGTCTGTAAGAAACGGGATGCGGTCAATTTCCCAGCGGTCGGAATCCTGGCGTTCAGAATCCCGACGCTGGAATCCCAACTGCCGAAATCCCAAAACTTTTTTCCTCTGTGGGTGTCTGTCAGCGCAGGCGGCTTTTGTGTTCCCGGCTGTGACCGTGGTGGACCAGTGGAGGGCGCTGGGTAGCAGAACGCTGGAGGCTTGATGTGTGACATACAAGGAGGGACAGGAGATCAGCGAACCAGAGTGTTGGCGGAGACCAGGAACAGGGGCGCGGAGTCTAACCTGCCAGCGGTATTCACCAGGGAGCCCCGCAAGGAGCTTTGGACTTAGCTGCGTCTGACAGGCAGGTCGCGGCCCCCTGCCCTGGTCCTCTGGACGCAGGCTGGGGCGAGAATACTTGAGCTCGGGAAGGAGCTTTGAGAGCTCAGCAAGGAGGACGCAATCTGGGAATTGCAGGAGATGTCGACCAATGGTGTCGACAGCTGGTGAGAGACTCTGGGGATACGCTGGAGCAATAGGACGTAGATGGTAAGTCACTATGATACACAGCAGAGGGGTGTCAACCCTGGAGTCGACGGAGCCTGTCGGCAGTTCAGGACGAGATGTTGATAGTCACTGAAAATGGCAACTGACTTAAGAGCCAGTGAGGTGCTCAGCGAGACACCTTATACTCGACTGCAGGGATGGTATCGCAGGAGTCTTCTGGAGATCGGACGAACCAGGAAAGTAACAGCAGCTGGGAGAAAAGCTGTAGACAGGGACACAGGTGAACCTGGATATTCTGGAGCCTTGGGAACTTCCTCTGAACACAGGAGAACTCTGGAACAGGTAAAGCATTTGTTCAAGGCAAGGAGGACTCTGGGAAGCTGGCTTATATCCCTCCAGGTGATTTCTTGATTGTCTGCAGCTTGCAGCAGACAGAACCAGGAAGTATGCCTTGAGTTACCTGGGATCATGTGACTGGTGCTGAACTCAGGGAGCTTCACAGGAGTTCTAATCACTGAGAATGCAGAGCAGCTGCAACAGCAGCAGCTAGAAAACAGACAGGCATCGAAACCTCAGGAAATAACTGTGAACCAAGTCAGGTTCATGACAGTGTCCACGACACCCATAGAGGGAGAATAAATTAGCGTGCTGAGCGTAGCGAGGCACCGGGCCCGCTACGTGGCGAGCACAGTCAGCCCGCGAGGGGGGGGGCGCTCCATGTCCCCCCCCTTGTCGGGATTTCGGCAGTCGGGATTCCGACCGCCGGGATTCCATACCGAATCACTAAGCAACAAGTCCTGTAATTTTACTTCTTCTTGGGTATCCTCAATCTCAAGGAACTTATGTATCAATACTAGCAGATTTTCTACCATCTCAGGGTTGAAATCTGATTCTGATACATCTTGCACTATATCCTCTTCCTCCAAAGCATCAGCCATTAACTCCTCATTAGAGTCAGTTGATATCTCACTCAGGCTAGCCCGGCTTCTTTTACCAGTACAATTTTGCCATGTTCTCCTTTGTCACGAAGGTATCCGCTAGGGCATTTTTTAACATATCCACCAGACCAGACATTTGGGCCACTGGGATTTGCTGAGGCTTTTTACATTCTTCATACACACTGCCTACATAGTTGTCAGCCAGTGCTTTATCACACATCAAGCATTTAGCCATGTGTAGTTTTTATGCCTTGATTTAAGGTATGCCTACACCATTCCCTCCCCCTTTGCAAGACTCTTGGCCTGCTGGCATAGCAAACCACCTTGAAAAAGCTGCAGGGGCAGCGAAACACATTGGCCAGTGGTACACCCATCCAGCTGCTTTTAACAATCCATCATCCTCTCCGGTTTGTGCCTGCCAGCACGGTCTCAATACACATTGAGACCACTCTCACCCCTTGGAGTGCGGGATCCTAGGACGGGCATCACCATCTTTGTGGAGGAACGCTACCTCTTAATATTGCCAAGCCAGGACCCTACATCCTTAACCTCCCCAAATCGATCTGTGGAGTGACCCCGCTATATCAGTGCAGGCTTCCTCCCGTGTGCCCTCTTTCATCACTCGATTGGTCAGTTTCAGAGCTATTGTTGGACAGCCCTTGTAAGGGCTCGACTATCAGCACACTGCATGCTGTTTAAGCCATCCTGATAGCTATTCATATACCCGTACACACAGTCAGTGGGCTGCAGCAACTGGTATACGGACTGCATCACCATTGTGCACATGTTAATGTTGAAGTTTACTACCTAACCCACAATTGCCTGTAAACATGGGCTGTCATATAAATGGACCTTTCTTGCCCCACTGTACAGTCATCACATGCAGGAAGCCCATCATGTTCTTAACCTTTATTATTATTAATAAATACCGTTTAATGCCTTTCCTACTGGCAAAAAAAGTCTCTTAAAAGGGTAAAACACTGATTTTTACCCGTTTAACAAATTCTGGTATTTGTTAAACGGGTAAAGCAACCTGGAGCTTTCCCACTGCAGCTCTACCCGTTTTAAAAAGGCTAAAAAAATGGCAATTTTATGTTTAAGAGCTGCAGTGGGAAAGGGACATTACTCTCCTCTCGTTCAGAGACAGCCATTCTATATCACACATACAGGACCACGGCCACTGCAGTACATGCGCTGAAACTAGATTTATTGACACTTAAGAGGATACTCAACTACACGGTAAAACCAGCACGTGCTATTGTAACACACACAATTATTCACTTTGTTTCTTTTAAGATTTCACTGCTTGTTAAAGAAAAATCTAATAAAAGTTAATTTTTATTGGTTAAAATAAGTATTTTTTCTCCTGGCGCACCACACCTAGACATTCTCTTGCCTATCCCCCCCCCCATCTTATTAACATAATTGTTAGTGGTAGCACAACACTGATTATAACACAGAGTATCATTCTGAGAAATCATAATAAACAGGGGGCCCAATACTCTTATCTCTATCTCAGCATCCAACACAATCTGCCTCATGTGCATTGATACCCTGCCCCCAAAACCCTCCTCAAGCTGGGGACGCTCGCCTTGCAACGTGTGCAGGACACCAATGTAGGAGCCCCTGTGTCACTATCGCTGTCCTCTGACATTGTACAAGAGGCAGCTACACTGGTACAGCTAACACCTATACTTCTGACAGGCAGTGATGGTGTGAACACAGTATAAGAGACACAGCACACATACAATGCAAATAATAAAGTGGCACTGAGCTCCGCAAAGCACTATGGCCGGCAGGAGCATACATTGCTGTAACCTGTGCTCCAGTAGGAGAGGTACAGGGGGGATTTGCCCAAATGGCCTGGCTGTGAAAAGGTGGACCCCGGTCTGGCTGAGTGCTCTCCGTGTCCCTCTATCACTATGCAGCAGGCAGGAAGTGATCAGGGGAGGAGACTCACGTGGGTATATCCTTCCTCCTGTCCCCGGGAGAGGGGCTGTGTGAGGAGAGGCTCCATCCCCCTACTAGCAAATGGCCACCCAGTGATTTAGACCTAATGCGGTAAAATGGTGGGGATCCGGCAAGCGCTGGGCGGCTCCACTTACCGACGCCGCTGCAAACACACACCGGTCCAGTGGGACAGATGGCGGACCAGTCCGGTCTATTGCTAGCACAGCCCGGCGGTCCCCCCTGCCAGGCTGTTACAGTTATTGAAGCGGGGAGCGCATTAACTGTATTGATCACACACCCGTGAGTGGTGTGCAGCTGTCGGGCCCGGGTGACGGGGTGGCAGCGCAGGGGTCTAAAAGACCCCCTGCACTGCTGCCCTGTCATTGACACCAATGTCATCCCCGCTCTAGTGCGTTGGCTCCTGCCAGCACAACTAAAACTGAAACTAGATGGGCCTGGAGGCGGGGGAGAGGAGGGGAGGAGCCAGGGCTGACTGGGAGCAGCCAGAAGTTTAACCTTTCTGGTGCTGGAATGGTCACTCATCCACTCTCTACCCACTGTTATCCCTGTGGCCCCTGATGTCTCCCGAAGAAAAAACGACTGACAACAGAGAGACCACCAGTATATGAGAGATGGGTGAACAGTGACAGCAATGACAGAGGGTGTGATATCAGAGAGAGAGACAGCCAGTGTACAAGAGAAGGGTGTGATATCTGAGAGACTGCCAGTGGGTGTGACATCAGAGAGAGAGAGACCACCATTGTACAAGAGTTGGGTGTAAAGTGACAGCACTCACAGAGGGTGTGACATCAGAGAGACCACCAGTGTACAAGAGATGGGTGTAAAGTAGGGCTGGGCAACACCGGCCCTCCAGATGTTGATGAACTACACATCCCAGCATGGCCACATAGCAAAACTAATGCAAAGCATCCTGGGATGTGTAGTTCATTAACATCTGGAGGGCCGGTGTTGCCCAGCCCTGGTGTAAAGTGACAGCACTGACAGAGGGTGTGACATCAGAGAGAGAGACCACCAGTGTATGAGAGATGGATGAACAGCGACAGCACTGACAGAGGGTGTAGAGTGCATACACAAGACAGACAGCACTGACAGAGGGTGTGACATCAGAGAGAGACCACCGGTGGGTGGGACATCAGAGAGTACATACACAAGACAGACAGCACTGACAGAGGGTGTGAAATCAAAGAGAGACCACCGGTGGGTGTGACATCAGAGAGTGCATACACAAGACAGAGGGTGTGACATCAGAGAGTGCATACACAAGACAGAGGGTGTGACATCAGAGAGTGCATACACAAGACAGACAGCACCTCTCAGGATCCAGGTGACGGTAGCGGCTGTGACAGTGGCTGAACTGTCCCCGACTCCTGACCCACGGAGAATTGAATGAGTAGCCAGAGAACCGGTGACACTGCTGGAGAAGGCCTGGAAGAGAAGACACGTAATGAGACACAGACAGGAGAGGGGACACGTTCCTATGTGGGACAGGTTACCTGCAGGGTGTCCCAGAGCTGGTACTCCAGATAATCCTCGCTCACACTGTCCGGGAAGCCATGAGGGAGGAACAGAGACTGAAAGACAAAGACAATTCCATGTTCTCCCCTTCTACATATACACTGCAGTAATTACCCTTCATTTCTCTGAGTAAACCGTGTCTGCCCGTGGCAAGGGAGAGAGGGAGGTACACCGTGTCTACGGGGAGAGAGGGTGGTACACCATGTCTACGGGGAGAGGGGGAGGTACACCGTGTCTGCCCGTGGCAGGGGAGGGAGGGTGGTACACCATGTCTACGGGGAGAGGGGGAGGTACACCGTGTCTGCCCATGGCAGGGGAGGGAGGGTGGTACACCGTGTCTGCCCGTGGCAGTGGAGAGAGGGTGGTACACCGTGTCTGCCCGTGGCAGGGGAGAGAGGGTGGTACACCGTGTCTGCCCGTGGCAGTGGAGAGAGGGTGGTACACAGTGTCTGCCCGTGGCAGGGGAGAGAGGGTGGTACACCGTGTCTGCCCGTGGCAGGGGAGAGAAGGTGGTACACCGTGTCTGCCCGTGGCAGGGGAGAGAGGGTGGCACACCGTGTCTGCCCGTGGCAGGGGAGAGAGGGTGGCACACCGTGTCTGCCCGTGGCAGGGGAGAGAGGGTGGCACACCGTGTCTGCCCGTGGCAGGGGAGAGAGGGTGGTACACCGTGTCTGCCCGTGGCAGTGGAGAGAGGGTGGTACACCGTGTCTGCCCGTGGCAGTGGAGAGAGGGTGGTACACCGTGTCTGCCCGTGGCAGTGGAGAGAGGGTGGTACACAGTGTCTGCCCGTGGCAGTGGAGAGAGGGTGGTACACAGTGTCTGCCCGTGGCAGGGGAAGAGGGTGGTACACCGTGTCTGCCCGTGGCAGGGGAGAGAGGGAGGTACACAGTGTCTGCACGTGGCAGGGGAGAGAGGGAGGTACCCCGTGTGTGCCCGTGGCAGTGGAGAGAGGGAGGTACACAGTGTCTGCCCGTGGCAGTGGAGAGAGGGAGGTACACCGTGTCTGCCCATGGCAGTGGAGAGAGGGAGGTACACCGTGTCTGCCCGTGGCAGGGGAGAGAGGGAGGTACACAGTGTCTGCCCGTGGCAGGGGAGAGGGAGGTACACCGTGTCTGCGGTAGGGTAGAGAGGGAGGTACCCCGTGTCTGCCCGTGGCAGTGGAGAGAGGGTGGTACACCGTGTCTGCCCGTGGCAGTGGAGAGAGGGTGGTACACCGTGTCTGCCCGTGGCAGGGGAGAGAGGGTGGTACACCGTGTCTGCCCGTGGCAGGGGTGAGAGGGTGGTACACCGTGTCTGCCCGTGGCAGGGGAGAGAGGGTGGTACACAGTGTCTGCCCGTGGCAGGGGAGAGAGGGTGGTACACAGTGTCTGCACGTGGCAGGGGAGAGGAAGGTACACCGTGTCTGCCCGTGGCAGGGGAGAGGGAGGTACCCCGTGTCTGCCCGTGGCAGGGGAGAGGGTGGTACACCGTGTCTGCCCGTGGCAGTGGAGAGAGGGTGGTACACCGTGTCTGCCCGTGGCAGGGGAGAGAGGGAGGTACACCGTGTCTGCCCGTGGCAGGGGAGAGAGGGTGGCACACCGTGTCTGCCCGTGGCAGGGGAGAGAGGGTGGTACACCGTGTCTGCCCGTGGCAGGGGAGAGGGAGGTACAATGTGTCTGCGGTAGGGTAGAGAGGGAGGTACACTGTGTCTGCCCGTGGCAGGGGAGAGGGAGGTACCCCGTGTCTGCCCGTGGTGAGGTACACTGGTGGGAATATGAGGACAACCATACAGTTCTCACCACAAAGCAGTCCTTTATAGAGTGGTAGCGTTGTTGTATGTGGAGCCTCTCACAGGAAATAGTGTCATCGTTACGCTGTACATATCTCTGAATGCTCCCTGACCCGTAGCGTTCAGTACAGATAACAGCCCTGTCCTTCATTGTCCACTCAGATCCACGCTGTGACATCACCATGGCAACCTGAAAATGTGAAAAGTGTCATTCAAACTGCAGATATAGGGTGTTATATCCAGGGATCACCTGACAGTACTATAGGGACAAGATGAAAGCTGCCTATGTAGGTACCAGGATGGGGTAGATTGTGCAAAGTAAATACCCTCCCCTATCCGCCAGCCCTGTTAGGGTGCCCATACACTAGGAAGATTTATCTGCAGATCTGGCTGGTTGGAACAAAAACCCGGTAATATCTGAGTGACAGTTTGTCAGGTTTCCAGCATTTCCAAGCAAATGGTCAACTGTCATCGGCTCTCATCCATAACCATGCGTCTGCTCCAACCAGCCAGATCTGCAGATATATCTGCGTGTGTATGGCCACCTTAACACTGCAGTGTAGGGAAATAGAACCCAGTTTACATTAGGTTACCGAGACCTAGGTAACTCCATGCTGCGCTGCAGGTGGGGCAGATGTTACGTGTGCACCGAGACCTAGGTAACCCCATGCTGCGCTGCAGGTGGGGCAGATGTTACGTGTGCACAGAGACCTAGGTAACCCCATGCTGCGCTGCAGGTGGGGCAGATGGAACACATACAGAGAGACCTAGGTAACCCCATGCTGCGCTGCAGGTGGGGCAGATGTTACGTGTGCACAGAGACCTAGGTAACTCCATGCTGCGCTGCAGGTGGGGCAGATGGAACATGTGCAGAGAGACCTGGGTAACACCATGCTGCACTGCAGGTGGGGCAGATGTAACATGTGCAGAGAGACCTGGGTTACACCATGCTACACTGCAGGAGGGACAGATGTAACATGTGCAGAGAGACCTGGGTAACACCATGCTGCACTGCTGGTAGTGAGATGTAAGATATGCAGAGGGACCTAGGTAACACCATGCTGCGCTGCAGGTAGGGCAGATGTAAGATATGCAGAGGGACCTAGGTAACTCAATGCTGTCCTGCTGGTAGTGAGATGTAAATATGAGATAATAGGGAGATTTTAGCTAACCTTCTAGGAGATCTCCACATGTGTACACCCCTTACCTGTGACTGGCCATCAACTGGAGAACGTTTAAATAGCCCGAGATGTTTGCATTGACTGAGTCACACAGAGGGTATAGTAGTCTGGGGCTAACTCATATGAAGGTAAATCATCCAGTGAGAAGGGGGGGGGGGGGGGTTGGAGAAATTTTAGCACAGGCGCTTATGGTCAGATGTATGAAGGTCCCAATGTAATCATTTAAAAGATTTATTTCTGAACTGCATAAAAAAATATTTTTAAAATACTTAGCAGAAAAAAGTGTAAACAAATTGAAAAAATAGAAAAAAAATGTGAATAAAAAAAATGTATTCACTCACAGGGGGGTCCGATGAAGTGGTGGGCTCAGTCCATCCCAGCCTTGAAACGCGTTGGCCAGGTGAACGTGGTCACTTTTCCTACCTTCCAACCACCCCCCAGAACGGAGCCGGCATTTCTCATCCTTACCACAAAGACTTTCCTCCAGCCTAGAAGCCGGGACCACGGCTGCGGGAATCGGCAGGGAGTCCTACGGTATAATCACAGCTTCAGTAACCAGCCACAGAAGCGGCAGGTGGTAAAAAATCCAACCTTCATATCCTGGACTGTAAGCGCTGGGATGGACTGAGCCCACCACTCTCATCGGACCCCCCTGTGAGTGAATCAATTTTTTATTCACATTCACATCTGACCATAAGCGCCTGTGCTAAAATTTCTCCAAACCCCCCCCCCCCCCCCCCCTTCCCACCTCCCCCTTCCCACCTCCCTTCCCACCTACGATATTTGCTGGTTGATTGAACCAGCTGGAGATTTTTCAGGCTGCTAGGGGAGAGGCGCATTTGAAAAACCACACACCATCCCATTCTACATAAATCATCAAGTGAGTCTGTTAGGACAGATTGCCAGACCCACTCTTAAGGTGTGTACACGATCTGATCGCATCAGGACTCGCATCGCACGGCATGAAGGAGAGGAGAGGACAGTACCGATACCCGTCACCAGGTGCCGGACAGGGGCACAGATGGCAGGGTGCTGCGACACCGGGGGCTGCGGCACAGCAACAGCTTTCCCCCGCCACCCTCCTCTATACGGCGGACTTCCGGGACCAAGTCACTGCGCTTCAGCCCTGCAGCCCCAGGAGAAGCGGCCGCCGGAGCTATATGAGTAAAGGCACAAAGACTATATAGTGCAGATCTGCCTGCCCTCACTATGTCGCTGCAGATTTGTGCTCACTCGGGAGCGCACATCGGGCTCGTTAGCCCTAAAAAGTACACAATCGGCATGCGATATGGCTTCCAATGTGCACTATATCTGCAACATCGGAAGCCATATCGTGCCCGTGTGTATACACCATTAGAGCATAAAGTACGGATTATTACCTGTTAGTACGATTTCCTCTACTCCTCTATGGCAGCCAACCTCTGGGTTCTCTCCCTATAGGTAGTTATCTGGAAAGGAACAGAAAAGACACCTCCCCTATATAAGGACTGCCCTTTCCTAGGCTCAGTGTCTTTCAATTATACAGCTTAAAACATATACATATATAGACTTTTCTTTTTTTTTTTTTTTAAGTTACTCTTGGGCGGGAATAATGCTGCCATGGAGGAGTAGAGGAAATCGTACTAACAGGTAATAATCCGTACTTTCCTCTACCTCCCCATGGCAGCCAACCTCTGGGTAATACCCTAGCAGTTACTTCACTGGGCGGGTTTCAACTTAATAACAACTTAATAATAACTTGTACGTTACCGTATACACATAACAACATGTAAATAAGACCACCAAATGAAAAAAAAAAAAGGATACGAGGTTCTTTTCACCTCCTCTCCCTTGTCATTGACTTTTTTCTTTTTTCTTATAGCGCCACTGCGCTAAGAATCCTTCTCCCAAACTTTGCATCACTTGATGACCCTACATCCACTCTGTAGTGTTTGGTGAAGGTGTGTGCTGAGGCCCAACATGCCGCCTTGCACAGTTCTTCCATTGAGGCAGCGCCCCTTTCTGCCCATGACGCCGCTACTGCCCTTGTATAGTGCGCCTTTATGCCTTCAGGCGGATCTATCTTCTTAATCCTGTACGCCTCTGCTATACATGACTTGATCCACCTGGCTATAGTTGTCTTGGTGGCTCCCATGCCCTTGTTTTTTCCTTCAGATATTACAAAGAGTCTCTTGGTCTTCCTCCATGATTCCACCCTCTTCAGGTATATTAGTATAGCCCGTTTGACATCCAAGTTATGCAACCTAACCTCCTTTTCATTCATCGGCTTGTCGCAAAAGGTGGGTAGCACTATCTCCTGATTTACATGGAATTGCGACACTACCTTTGGTAAGAAGTTAGGGTTCGTCCTTAAGACCACTTTGTCGTCGAACACATTCAGAAATGGCTCTTCAGCCCAAAGAGCCTGCAACTCTGACACCCGCCTTGCGGATGTTATTGCTACCAAGAATGCCACCTTTAGTGACAACATTCTGGTGGACACTTGCTCCAATGGCTCGAATGGTTCTTCTGTCAGGACATTCAACACCATGTTTAGATCCCATGGCGCAATGGGTCTGTGGAATGAAGGTCTTATTCTCTGCGATGCTTGCAAGAACCTCTGAACATACTTGTTATCCGCAATTCTAATGTCCAGCATGGCTCCTAAAGCCGCCACTTGTACCTTTAAAGAGCTTACTGAGAGGTTCCTCTCCAACCCTCTCTGCAGGAAATCCAGTACAGAAGTGACCAGCTTATGGTCTTTATCTTCCCTCTTGCAGAGTTCTGTATATGCCTTCCATATCCGGTAATACGTCTTAGACGTAGAATGTTTTCTAGCCTTTAACAGTGTATCCACGACCTTTCTGGAAAACCCCCTTGCTACCAAGTTTCTTGTCTCAGCAGCCACGCCGTCAGATTCCAGTGGTCGGGCTGCCTCTGTACGTGAGGTCCTTGTCGTATCAGGTTTTCTATGTCCGGTAATTCCCAAGGAGCATCCACCGCCATCCTGACCACCTTGGCAAACCAGGCTCGTCTCGGGCCGGTAGGGCAGGACTGCAATGACTGTCATCCGTTCCTGTTGGATTTTGTTCAACAGTCTCGGTATCACTGGGAATGGGGGAAAGACGTATGCCAGGCCCGTTCCCCAACTGGTGGTTAGGGCGTCCGCCTGCCATGCCCCTTGTTCCCAGTGCCTTGATATAAATTTTTTTGCCTTTGCGTTGTGCTTGGTGGCCATTAGGTCCACCTGCGGGACTCCCCAGTGGCTTGTCAGCATGTCGAATATTTGTGGTGACAATTCCCACTCTCCTGGTCTTATTGACCACCTGCTTAGGGCATCCGCTTGCTGGTTCTCCTTCCCTGCGATAAACACTGCAGACAGGCTTTGGACATGTCTTTCCGCCCACTGGAGTATGCTTGCCGTCTCCTTCATCAGTTTTCGGCTCCTTGTACCGCCTTGGCGGTTCACGTACGCCACTACAGCTCTGTTGTCCGACCGGATTACAACTTCCTTTTGCCACAGTTGTACCTGAAATGCTAGGCATGCCATCAGCACTGCCTTCATCTCTCTTACATTTGAGTGTGCCCTTGACTCGGCTTGTCTCCATTGACCTTGTGCTGTTCTCTTGCCGCACACAGCTCCCCATCCCGACTGACTGGCGTCGGTGGTGACTAATATCTGCTCCCTTTTTGCGAATGATCTTCCTTGTCGCAACCGGTTTGTGTCCATCCACCACCTTAGGTCTTCTTTCGCTTGCTTTGACAAGGAAATCCTTTGCATGGGATTCTTCCCGTCGCCATCCCATTGGGATAGAAAGCACCCTTGTAGGTTTCTTGTATGAAATCGGGCCCATTTGATAGTGTCTTGCGCTGCCGACATGAGGCCTAAAACCTTTAGGCAGTCTCCTGCGCACGCTAGCCTTTTTCTTAGAAGCTTGATTACCTCTGACCTTAGTTTCTCCTGCCTTTCTGGTGTCAATCTGACCCTCATGGCTTCTGTATCTATCACAACACCCAGATACTTTGCGGTTCTTGTTGGTTCCAAGTGGCTTTTCTCCTTGTTTATGAGCCACCCGTGATGCTTTAGGTACTTCATCACCTTCACTGTATGATCTCTTGCCATTCCTTCTGTCTTCACCATAATTAGTAGGTCGTCCAAATATGGCCATATTGTCACACCCTCCTTTCTTAAGTTTGCTATGAGCACAACCAGAACCTTTGTGAAGGTTCTCGGGGATGTGGATAGGCCGAACGGCAGAGCCGTAAATTGGTAGGTAATTCCTTTGATTTTGAATCTTAGGTATCTTTGGTGTTGTTGACATATGGGAATATGTAAGTAAGCGTCTTTTAAGTCTATCGTTGTTAGAAAAGACCCCTGTTTGATGTCTGGGAGGATAGACCTTATCGACTCCATTTTGAAGTTTTGTGTCTTGACGTATGTATTGAGTCTTCTCAGGTCCAGGATGGTCCTGAAGCCCCCTGTCGCTTTTTTTACAACGAAGAATCTGGAGTGCCAGCCTTGGCCTTCTTGATCCTTGGGTACTATGACTACGACCCCCTGGGAGATCATAGTCTGCAAGCTGCTCATTAGCGCCTCCTTTTCCTTCGGGCATTTTGGCACAGGGGACTCTTCCATCCAGTTTCCGGGTGTCATTATGAATTCTATTTTGTATCCGGTGGAGACCACTTCTTGGACCCACCGGTCCTCTGTGGATCGGAACCAGGCCTGTTTGTACTCTAACAGCCTGCCCCCGACCCTGTACCTGGCGTCATTGTGATGACTGCCTGAACGAGAACCTTCCTTCCTTGTTCCTTTGACCTCGAAAGGAACTCCGATTTCCAAACCACGGCCGCCTGTAGTTCCTTCCTGGCCTGTAAGTTCTCGCCTCTCTGAATTCTGATTGCTGGAACCTCTGAGACTTATTGAAGGGCTTCTTTGCACCCCTGTCCTGTGGTAGCCACACTGATTTTCCTCCCGACACTTTTGTGATGATGTCATCGAGTTTTTTTCCGAATAAATACTCTCCCTGAAACGGTAGGGATACTAGCTTATTTTTTGATTGGGCGTCTGCAGCCCATGGTTTCAGCCACAGGGCCCTTCTCACTACTGCTGCATTGGCGTTGACTCTTGCTGCCAACCTGACTGCATCTAGTGAGGCATCGCACACAAACTCTATGGCCACCTGCATATTCTGGACAATCTTCAGAAGGTCTGCCCTTTTTATGCCGTCGATCATATCTGACTCTAGGTCCTGACACCACGACCTGAGCACTCTGGAAGTGATTGCAATCGCTTAAGACGCCTTGATCGCTGCCCCTGATGTCACGTGTTGTTTACGTAACCCCATCTCCATTTTACGCTCCATGGAGTCTTTGAATATATTGGCGTCCTCCAATGTGAGCGTCGTTTTCCTGGATATGCGTGCAATAGCAGCGTCTACCTTCGGCGGTTCCTCCCACATCTTTACTTCCTGTGGTTCAAAAGGGTACATTTTATTAACCCTTAGTGGCACCGCCACCTTTTTATCCGGGTGCGCCCACTCGTCCTCTACTACTTCTTTAAGTGTCAAAGACAGCGGGAATGTTTTGGGCTTTTTCTTTTTGTCTCTGAAGAGCAAATCTTGCAGTTTGCCTTCCTCTTGCACCACGTCAATATTAAGAGACTTGTTCACAAGCGTAAACAGATTATCCAGCAGGTCTGGATTAAATTCCAGTTCTGCCTTCTCCTGCATCACTTCTCCTTCCTCAACTTCCTCCTCTGCAGCAGGAGCAGGACCTTCTTCTGAGTCCTCTGAATTAGCGGAATCAATCTCCCTGGGCCTCTTAGCCGACACCTTTGCCAGGTCCTCCTTGTCACAAAGGTATCAGCCAATGCCGTCCTAAGCTTTGCCACCAACTCTGTCATTTGTGAAGGCGCCAGCAACTGAGAGCCCTTGCAGTTATCACAAACAGACCCTGTGCATTTGTCAGGAAGCGTCTTGTCACAGAGCGTGCACTTGCTTGCCTCGGACCTGCCGGAGTATACACACTATGAGTGCCTGACTATCTGCATTAAACACCAGCAAATAAATAAATAAGTAAGTAAACAAATAACTAACTGCCTTTCCTGCTTACCCTGATTTTGCAGGCTGCTTTCTTTCTTCCTCCATAGCTCTAAAGTGTCTGACAGTATCTGCACAAGGATACATACTATGAGCCCATGCATGAGGGTACACCAAACAGCCCTGGCTAACAGCCCAGGGCCTTACCTTGTACTCTATAATCGCCTCCTGCAGCTGCCTTCTGGAGAAGCAGTTGCACAGAATTCTCTCCCCGGGTTCCACAGACCTTCTGCCGGCGTCTCAAACGACAATGGCGCCTTCCATGCGCTTCTGTCGCGTTTTTATACGTCCATAACGTGGGCTCAGGGATCACTGCCCTGTCATAAACGTGCACCCGCGTGACGCGTCACGCACGCCGGAGGGTCGCGCCTACTGACGCGCCATCCTGTGACACGCGCGGCGTCTGCACAGAACGCGCGGTGTCTACAGCCTGACCCCGGCGCCCTAATGACGCGCGCGGCACCTCGCCACACAGACCGCGCCTGATGACGCGCATCTCCATACTCACGGCGTCCATGCCGCCCAGCCGTCCAAGACTGTCCTGCGCTCGCCTGAACCCGGGGTAAGCACCTTAACTGCACTAGGCAGCAGGATTCCATTGCAGTCGCCCGTCCACACTGGGTGGTGGGAGAAGCCTCATTTTCCCAAACATAGCCTAGACCCCAACTGCACTAGGCAGCGGAGAAGGCAGCAGCCAACCTCAGGGTAAGCACTCACTACCTGGAAAGGAAAAAAAAAGACACTGAGCCTAGGAAGGGGCAGTCCTTATATAGGGGAGGTGTCTTTTCTGTTCCTTTCCAGATAACTACCTATAGGGAGAGAACCCAGAGGTTGGCTGCCATAGGGAGGTAGAGGAAATAGTGATATCAAGTATACAACATCATCACAGCTAGTATTATTAGATTTTTATTTATAAGGCGCCACAAGTGGTACACAGCACCGTACATGTAGAACACATTAGAACAGTACAGGGTACAAAGAACTAGACATAACAGCGACAGAAGATCAAAAACAGAGAACAATTATCAGCACAGATCTTAGTACACAACACAGCTGAGATATAGGGACACGAGTGAGAAGAGATGCAGGTATAGATGGTAGGTGAGTAAGAGAGCTGAGATGTAGGGAAGTGAGTGAGAAGAGATGCGGGTATAGATGGTAGGTGAGTAAGAGAGCAGAGATGTAGGGAAGTGAGTGAGAAGTGATGCGGGTATAGATGGTAGGTGAGTAAGAGAGCTGAGATGTAGGGAAGTGAGTGAGAAGAGATGCAGGTATAGATGGTAGGTGAGTAAGAGAGCTGAGATGTAGGGAAGTGAGTGAGAAGAGATGCGGGTATAGATGGTAGGTGAGTAAGAGAGCAGAGATGTAGGGAAGTGAGTGAGAAGTGATGCGGGTATAGATGGTAGGTGAGTAAGAGAGCTGAGATGTAGGGAAGTGAGTGAGAAGAGATGCGGGTATAGACGGTAGGTGAGTAAGAGCTGAGATGTAGGGAAATGAGTGAGAAGAGATGCGGGTATAGACGGTAGGTGAGTAAGAGCTGAGATATAGGGAAGTGAGTGAGAAGAGATGCAGGTATAGACGGTAGGTGAGTAAGAGCTGAGATGTAGGGAAGTGAGTGAGAAGAGATGCAGGTATAGACGGTAGGTGAGTAAGAGTGCTGAGATGTAGGAAAGTGAGTGAGAAGAGATGCAGGTATAGACGGTAGGTGAGTAAGAGAGCTGAGATGTAGGGAAGTGAGTGAGAAGAGATGCAGGTATAGACGGTAGGTGAGTAAGAGAGCTGAGATGTAGGGAAGTGAGTGAGAAGAGATGCAGGTATAGACGGTAGGTGAGTAAGAGAGCTGAGATGTAGGGAAGTGAGTGAGAAGAGATGCAGGTATAGACGGTAGGTGAGTAAGAGAGCTGAGATGTAGGGAAGTGAGTGAGTAGAGATGCAGGTATAGACGGTAGGTGAGTAAGAGAGCTGAGATGTAGGGAAGTGAGTGAGAAGAGATGCGGGTATAGACGGTAGGTGAGTAAGAGAGCTGAGATGTAGGAAAGTGAGTGAGAAGAGATGCGGGTATAGACGGTAGGTGAGTAAGAGAGCTGATATGTAGGGAAGTGAGTGAGAAGAGATGCGGGTATAGACGGTAGGTGAGTAAGAGAGCTGAGATGTAGGGAAGTGAGTGAGAAGAGATGCGGGTATAGACGGTAGGTGAGTAAGAGCTGAGATGTAGGGAAATGAGTGAGAAGAGATGCAGGTATAGACGGTAGGTGAGTAAGAGAGCTGAGATATAGGGAAGTGAGTGAGAAGAGATGCGGGTATAGATGGTAGGTGAGTAAGAGAGCTGAGATGTAGGGAAGTGAGTGAGAAGAGATGCAGGTATAGATGGTAGGTGAGTAACAGAGCTGAGATGTAGGGAAGTGAGTGAGAAGAGTTGCAGGTATAGATGGTAGGCGAGTAAGAGAGCTGAGATATAAGAAAGTGAGTGAGAAGAGATGCAGGTATAGATGGTAGGTGAGTAAGAGCTGAGATATAGGGAAGTGAGTGAGAAGAGATGCAGGTATAGATGGTAGGTGAGTAAGAGCTGAGATATAGGGAAGTGAGTGAGAAGAGATGCAGGTATAGATGGTAGGTGAGTAAGAGAGCTGAGATGTAGGGAAGTGAGTGAGAAGAGATGTGGGTATAGATAATAGGTGAGTAAGGGGCACATTTATCATTAATCGATCTGGGCGGAATATTACTGCCCATGATCGCATTGCAAACTGCGATCACATCACAGGGATGTACCATCCCTGAGGGTGCAGGGACAGGGCTCCGAAAGGAGCCCGTCCCTGCGATGTCCGGAGCCGGGTGCTGGTGCATGCGTGGTTAGCACTGACCCCCCCGCCGACCCCTCTGACCACACTGCCCCGCTCGGCAGTGCGATCCATAGCCATAGGCTACAATGGGCTATCGCCATTGCAGAATGGCGATAGCCCAGGGGTGCGAAGTTGGGCTGCCCGATGTTCATACATCGGGCAGCTTTACATCTCCCACATAAACCTATGGGGGATGCGGCCGGCGGCGTTGAAGGGGGAGATCGCAGCAGGGATCGGAGATTCCTGCTGCGGTTCCCCTATAGTAGATCTGGGTGATACTTAATATTTGCGGCAAACCCCTGAAAACGGGTGTTTTCGGGGGTTTAGCTGCAAATATGGTTTGATAAATGGGCCCCTAAGAGAGCGGAGATGTAGGGAAATGAGTGAGAAGAGATGAGGGTATAGATGGTAGGTGAGTAAGAGAGCGGAGATGTAGGGAAGTGAGTGAGAAGAGATGAGGGTATAGATGGTAGGTGAGTAAGAGAGCGGAGATGTAGGGAAGTGAGTGAGAAGAGATGCGGGTATAGATGGTAGGTGAGTAAGAGAGCTGAGATGTACGGAAGTGAGTGAGAAGAGATGCGGGTATAGATGGTAGGTGAGTAAGAGAGCGGAGATGTAGGGAAGTGAGTGAGAAGAGATGCGGGTATAGATGGTAGGTGAGTAAGAGAGCTGAGATATACGGAAGTGAGTGAGAAGAGATGCGGGTATAGATGGTAGGTGAGTAAGAGAGCTGAGATGTAGGAAAGTGAGTGAGAAGAGATGCAGGTATAGATGGTAGGTGAGTAAGAGAGCTGAGATGTAGGGAAGTGAGTGAGAAGAGATGCGGGTATAGATGGTAGGTGAGTAAGAGAGCTGAGATGTAGGGAAGTGAGTGAGAAGAGATGCGGGTATAGATGGTAGGTGAGTAAGAGCTGAGATGTAGGGAAGTGAGTGAGAAGAGGTGCAGGTATAGATGGTAGGTGAGTAAGAGAGCTGAGATATAGGGAAGTGAGTGAGCAGAGATGCGGGTATAGATGGTAGGTGAGTAAGAGAGCTGAGATGTAGGGAAGTGAGTGAGAAGAGATGCAGGTATAGATGGTAGGTGAGTAAGAGCTGAGATGTAGGGAAGTGAGTGAGAAGAGATGCAGGTATAGATGGTAGGTGAGTAAGAGAGCTGAGATGTAGGGAAATGAGAGAGGAGATACAGGTATAGATGGTAGGTGAGTAAGAGAGCTGAGATGTAGGGTAGCGAGTGAGAAGAGATGCGGGTATAGATGGTAGGTGAGTAAGAGAGCTGAGATGTAGGGAAGTGACAAGTGAGTGAGAAGAGATGCGGGTATAGATGGTAGGCGAGTAAGAGCTGAGATGTTGGGAAATGAGAGAGAAGAGATGCAGGTATAGATGGTAGGTGAGTAAGAGAGCTGAGATGTAGGGAAGTGAGTGAGAAGAGATGCGGGTATAGATGGTAGGTGAGTAAGAGAGCTGAGATGTAGGGAAGTGAGTGAGAAGAGATGCGGGTATAGATGGTAGGTGAGTAACAGAGCTGAGATATAGGGAAGTGAGTGAGAAGAGATTCAGGTATAGATGGTAGGTGAGTAAGAGAGCTGAGATATAGGGAAGTGACAAGTGAGTGAGAAGAGATGCAGGTATAGATTGTAGGTGAGTAAGAGAGCGGAGATGTAGGGAAGTGAGTGAGAAGAGATGCAGGTATAGATGGTAGGTGAGTAAGAGAGCTGAGATGTAGGGAAGTGACAAGTGAGTGAGAAGAGATGCGGGTATAGACTGTAGGTGAGTAAGAGAGCTGAGATGTAGGGAAGTGAGTGAGAAGAGATGCGGGTATAGATGGTAGGTGAGTAACAGAGCTGAGATATAGGGAAGTGAGTGAGAAGAGATTCAGGTATAGATGGTAGGTGAGTAAGAGAGCTGAGATATAGGGAAGTGACAAGTGAGTGAGAAGAGATGCAGGTATAGATTGTAGGTGAGTAAGAGAGCGGAGATGTAGGGAAGTGAGTGAGAAGAGATGCAGGTATAGATGGTAGGTGAGTAAGAGAGCTGAGATGTAGGGAAGTGACAAGTGAGTGAGAAGAGATGCGGGTATAGACTGTAGGTGAGTAAGAGCTGAGATATAGGGAAGTGAGTGAGAAGAGATGCAGGTATAGATTGTAGGTGAGTAAGAGAGCTGAGATGTAGGGGTAGCGAGTGAGAAGAGATGCAGGTATAGATGGTAGGTGAGTAAGAGCTGAGATATAGGGAAGGGAGTGAGAAGAGATGCGGGTATAGACTGTAGGTGAGTAAGAGCTGAGATATAGGGAAGTGAGTGAGAAGAGATGCGGGTATAGATGGTAGGTGAGTAAGAGAGCTGAGATGTAGGAAAGTGAGTGAGAAGAGATGCGGGTATAGACTGTAGGTGAGTAAGAGCTGAGATATAGGGAAGTGAGTGAGAAGAGATGCAGGTATAGATGGTAGGTGAGTAAGAGCTGAGATATAGGGAAGGGAGTGAGAAGAGATGCGGGTATAGACTGTAGGTGAGTAAGAGCTGAGATATAGGGAAGTGAGTGAGAAGAGATGCAGGTATAGATGGTAGGTGAGTAAGCTGAGATATAGGGAAGGGAGTGAGAAGAGATGCGGGTATAGACTGTAGGTGAGTAAGAGCTGAGATATAGGGAAGTGAGTGAGAAGAGATGCGGGTATAGATTGTAGGTGAGTAAGAGAGCTGAGATGTAGAGAAGTATGTGAGAAGAGATGCGGGTATAGATGGTAGGTGAGTAAGAGAGCTGAGATGTAGTGAAGTGAGTGAGAAGAGATGCAGGTATAGATGGTAGGTGAGTAAGAGAGCTGAGATGTAGGGAAGGGAGTGAGAAGAGATGCGGGTATAGATGGTAGGTGAGTAAGAGAGCTGAGATGTAGGGAAGTGAGTGAGAAGAGATGCAGGTATAGATTGTAGGTGAGTAAGAGAGCTGAGATGTAGGGGTAGCGAGTGAGAAGAGATGCAGGTATAGATGGTAGGTGAGTAAGAGAGCTGAGATATAGGACAGTGAGTGAGAAGAGATGCGGGTATAGATGGTAGGTGAGTAAGAGAGCTGAGATGTAGGGAAGTGAGTGAGAAGAGATGCGGGTATAGACTGTAGGTGAGTAAGAGAGCTGAGATGTAGGGAAGTGACAAGTGAGTGAGAAGAGATGCGGGTATAGATTGTAGGTGAGTAAGAGAGCTGAGATGTAGGGAAGTGAGTGAGAAGAGATGCAGGTATAGATGGTAGGTGAGTAAGAGAGCTGAGATGTAGGGAAGTGAGTGAGAAGAGATGCAGGTATAGATTGTAGGTGAGTAAGAGAGCTGAGATGTAGGGGTAGCGAGTGAGAAGAGATGCAGGTATAGATGGTAGGTGAGTAAGAGAGCTGAGATATAGGACAGTGAGTGAGAAGAGATGCGGGTATAGATGGTAGGTGAGTAAGAGAGCTGAGATGTAGGGAAGTGAGTGAGAAGAGATGCGGGTATAGACTGTAGGTGAGTAAGAGAGCTGAGATGTAGGGAAGTGACAAGTGAGTGAGAAGAGATGCGGGTATAGATTGTAGGTGAGTAAGAGAGCTGAGATGTAGGGAAGTGAGTGAGAAGAGATGCAGGTATAGATGGTAGGTGAGTAAGAGAGCTGAGATATAGGACAGTGAGTGAGAAGAGATGCGGGTATAGATGGTAGGTGAGTAAGAGAGCTGAGATGTAGGGAAGTGAGTGAGAAGAGATGCGGGTATAGACTGTAGGTGAGTAAGAGAGCTGAGATGTAGGGAAGTGACAAGTGAGTGAGAAGAGATGCGGGTATAGATGGTAGGTGAGTGTGAGCTGAGATATAGGGAAGTGAGTGAGAAGAGATGAAGGTATAGATGGTAGGTGAGTAAGAGAGCTGAGATATAGGGAAGTGAGTGAGAAGAGATGTGGGTATAGATGGTAGGTGAGTAAGAGCTGAGATGTAGGGAAGTGAGTGAGAAGAGATGCGGGTATAGATGGTAGGTGAGTAAGAGAGCTGAGATGTAGGGAAGTGAGTGAGAAGAGATGCGGGTATAGATGGTAGGTGAGTAAGAGAGCTGTGAGAACAGGAGGGAAGAGTATCTGTTGCATAGTCTTTGTATACAATGAATCACACAGTAGCCTCTCTAATAAAACAAAAGTGTCAGTGTATGTGATCAAATGCAGATACAATGTATGCAACACAGTAGCACAGCGTGTCTTATCCCGTCTTTCTACTGTCTACCGTCTTTAAAGAGTGGACAAAAAGTGAGAGTACAGGTGGGCACGCTGGTAGAAGTAAGGAAGGGGGATAGCCCTGTTGCTGACCTAACACCGCTGACTGCACTAACTCGCAGGGCTGCTGCTGCTACTCACACTGACTGCACTCACTCTCAGGGCTGCTGCTGCTCACACTGACTGCACTCACTCTCAGGGCTGCTGCTGCTACTCACACTGACTGCACTCACTCTCAGGGCTGCTGCTGCTCACACTGACTGCACTCACTCACCCGAGGGCTGCTGCTGCTACTCACAGTCACAGTACCCTCACTTACATTGAGGCCGCATGTGATGTGATGTGATGCCACGTGGAAAGAAGAGCCACGCTAATTGGCGGGGACAGTCATGTGACATCAATATTTTGGTCAGCTGATCAGGTCTCAGCCGTGGCGCACATATTGCGTCACATCCGGAAGGGCGGGGTTCTGAGCGGAAATGTTAATTTGGAAACCGACCAGGGGCTTGGTGACGTCATCACCAGGTGCTTAATGTGATTAGTATCGTCACTGTGATGTCAGAGAAGGACAGAGCGCGTCATCACCGCCGGAGGGCGCTCATCTACCGGTCTGTCATCTGCATGTTCCCTCTATACCCCTATGTGTGCCCTGTGTCCCTATATCTGCCCTATAGGTGCCCTGTGTCCCTATATCTGCCCTATAGGTGCCCTGTGTCCCTATATGTGCCCTGTGTCCCTATATCTGCCCTATAGGTGCCCTGTGTCCCTATATCTGCCCTATAGGTGCCCTGTGTCCATATATCTGCCCTATAGGTGCCCTGTGTCCCTATATCTGCCCTATAGGTGCCCTGTGTCCCTATATCTGCCCTATAGGTGCCCTGTGTCCCTATTTCTGCCCTATAGGTGCCCTGTATCCCTATATCTGCCCTATAGGTGCCCTGTATCCCTATATCTGCCCTATAGGTGCCCTGTGTCCCTATATCTACCCTATAGGTGCCCTGTGTCCCTATATCTGCCCTATAGGTGCCCTGTGTCCCTATATCTGCCCTATAGGTGCCCTGTATCCCTATATCTGCCCTATAGGTGCCCTGTATCCCTATATCTACCCTATAGGTGCCCTGTGTCCCTATATCTGCCCTATAGGTGCCCTGTATCCCTATATCTGCCCTATAGGTGCCCTGTATCCCTATATCTGCCCTATAGGTGCCCTGTATCCCTATATCTACCCTATATGTGCCCTGTGTCCCTATATCTACCCTATATGTGCCCTGTGTCCCTATATCTGCACTGTGTCCCTATATCTGCCCTATATCTGCACTGTGTCCCTATATCTGCCCTATAGGTGCCCTGTGTCCCTATATCTGCCCTATAGGTGCCCTGTGTCCCTATATCTGCCCTATAGGTGCCCTGTGTCCCTATATCTGCCCTATAGGTGCCCTGTGTCCCTATATCTGCCCTATAGGTGCCCTGTGTCCCTATATCTGCCCTATAGGTGCCCTGTGTCCCTATATCTGCCCTATAGGTGCCCTGTGTCCCTATATCTGCCCTATATGTGCCCCTATATCTGCCCTATGTGTGTCCCTATATGTGTCATGTGTCCCTATAGCTGCCCTAGATGTGTCATGTATATAGCTGCCTACCTTCCTGCGTTCTGCAGGAGACTCCCTGAAATAACAGCAATCTCCCTCTCTCCCTCATTAGTCTAGCAATCTCCCTCATGTCACCTAGCCCACATTACACTGTTACATTTTTTGGGGGAAAAAAGGAATAAGAGATAGATCCATTTACATTGAATCAACAGCACCATTCCCAGCATTGGTGATAAAACATGGTCCCTATGGCTACATGCATGTCTTGTGGCCATTTATATGGAACCACATGCGCTCGCCACGCTTCGGGCTCGGTGGCTCGCTGCGCTCGCCACACTTTATATTCTCAACTCCACGCCGACGTGGATAGTAGGGGAATGAAAAGGTCGGAGGACGCGCACCGCTGCCCCTCGCTGGCTCGCTGCACTCGCCACGCTTCGGGTTCGCGTCAATCGTGGGGGTGGCGGTCACAATGGGGGCCATTATTTTTTACACACATATGCCGGGGCCATACCCAATGAGAAATGGCCCATATTGGGCCATTAACCTTTTTTTTTTTTCTATGTTAAATGGACTCAGTTTCAATGTTAAAATCTTTTAACATTGAAGCCTATGGGGAAATCGCGGGCATCGTGTGCCTTAAAGTTAAGGCACACGATGCCCGCGATTGTGGCCGTGCTAGGAAACAAGTACCGACTTTTCTTTACCAAGTATAGTAGCTCTTACTAACTGCTTTGGGGCTCATCTACATTTGGATATCAGTCATTTTAAAAGATTACTCTCATATGTAGCAGTACACATCCACGCTGTAGGTGCCACGTTCACAATCTCTCCATATACGGAACTAGACATGCCCTTTGGGTGGAGCATGACATGCCCCCTAAATGGGGCGCTGTACAAAATGCTACTAACAACTAGTTTCCAAAAGTAGGCAAGTATGCATGTGTCCCTATATCTGCCCTAGATGTGTCATGTGTCCCTATATCTGCCCTAGATGTGTCATGTGTCCCTATATGTGCCCTGTGTGTGCCCTGTACCCCTATATCTGCCCTGTGTGCCCCCTCTACACCCCTATAACTGCCCTGTATGTTCCCTGTACATTCTATGTATAACCCGCAGATACTGCCATGTATATGTGACTTTTGGTGTTCCCCTCCCTTATCTCCCTGCACGTGTTCCTGCCTCTCTCCCCAATGGTTTTGCTCAGGTAAAAAGAATTAGCCGCATTATATAGTTACAACATGGGGACCAGTCCCTATAATTAAAACCTCTTTGTGTGGAGATGGTCATTTTAATGTTTTGTTAATAAATTGGTTGGTTCTATCTTTAAGCCTTCTTTTCCTTTTTCCCTCAGTGACTCTGCCAGTTCACATCCCGTCCAACAGCATGACCCCAGTCCTGCAAAACATCGGGGAGCCAGAGGTATTGTGTCCTCTCCGGTGGAGAGAGAGACGGAGAGGTTACTGTCTGTGCAGCTGACTGACAAAGCACAGGAGGTGGGTTACAGGCAGGTGGGGGTGCTCTGCGCTGCTGCTGGGCAGGTGGGGGTGCTCTGCGCTGCTGCTGGTGGGCAGGTGAGGGTGCTCTGCGCTGCTGCTGGGCAGGTGAGGGTGCTCTGCGCTGCTGCTGGGCAGGTGGGGGTGCTCTGCGCTGCTGCTGGGCAGGTGGTGGTGCTCTGCGCTGCTGCTGGGCAGGTGGGGGTGCTCTGCGCTGCTGCTGGGCAGGTGGGGGTGCTCTGCGCTGCTGCTGGTGGGCAGGTGAGGGTGCTCTGCGCTGCTGCTGGGCAGGTGAGGGTGCTCTGCGCTGCTGCTGGGCAGGTGGGGGTGCTCTGCGCTGCTGCTGGGCAGGTGGTGGTGCTCTGCGCTGCTGCTGGGCAGGTGGGGGTGCTCTGCGCTGCTGCTGGGCAGGTGGGGGTGCTCTGCTGCTGGGCAGGTGGGGGTGCTCTGCTGCTGGGCGGGTGGGGGTGCTCTGCACTGCTGCTGGGCAGGTGGGGGTGCTCTGCGCTGCTGCTGGGCAGGTGGGGGTGCTCTGCGCTGCTGCTGGGCGGGTGGGGGTGCTCTGCTGCTGGGCAGGTGGGGGTGCTCTGCTGCTGGGCAGGTGGGGGTGCTCTGCTGCTGGGCAGGTGGGGGTGCTCTGCGCTGCTGCTGGGCGGGTGGGGGTGCTCTGCGCTGCGGGTGGGGGTGCTCTGCGCTGCTGCTGGGCAGGTGGTTTGTGCATTGCACTTCAGACAACAATTATCACGTTGTGTGTGTGTGTGTGTGTGTGTGTGTGTGTGTGTGTGTGTGTCTGTCCTGTGTGTGGGGTGATGTGTTCTGAGGGTGTGGTGATGGGGGTAGGTAAGATGGGGTTATAGGACCGTACTCCCTTTATTACAGTCTGTAGAGTGATTGGAGTATGATGCTTGAGGGAGTAGAAATGGATCAGGTATTTGGGAAGTGTCGCCAGTGATGTCACCATAGGTCACATGACTGCAGTGATGTCACCATAGGTCACATGACTGCAGTGAGGGGATTTGTGGCATGGAGGTAATATATGTACTGCTGGGTAACACTGCACAGCTCACACCTGAGATTAGTATCAGGTGGTCGTCTGTCCCTGTTAGGAAGCTGCTGAGGCTGTGCCATGGTCATCTGTAGTGCACCTAGTTACGGGTTAGGGCCAGGGGTAGAAGGGCCCAGCCCTTCACTGCGGGCAGTGTCGTTGCTTCACATAACTATTGGCCTTTTCCTTCTGCAGGCGGAGCGGTTTCATATGAAGACGCCACCTGATAATCGGTATGAACACGTCACCTACATACAGCGGAGGCAGCCATTTTCCAAAGCCATGGCAGCTAATGCATATAGAGGCCGCATACAAAATGGCTTCCTCCCTGGTCCATCTCTGTTCCGGACAGTAAAGGTCTCACTTAAGTTTTTTTATTACAGGACATCTCTGACCGATGACTGGACTGTGCACAGCAGGCTGAGCCCCGAGAACCCCTCAGGTAAGTGACATGGAGAGCTGCTGAGTGTTGTTGTCTCTCCCCCGAGAACCCCTCAGGTAAGTGACATGGAGTGCTGCTGAGTGTTGTTGTTGTTTCTCCTGCGTTCCGCCGGGGACTGAGAAGAAGTCGCCTTGCTCCTTGCTTTGTGGGATGGTATCTCTCCCTCCAGCTCTGCAGGGAGCCCCAGTGTAGTCGGTGCCCACAGGAGCTGGCATTTTATTTAATATCTGCCAATGGCGACCGCCAAGGGTCCGGTTACTGGCTCCTGCTGAGAGTCCCAGCCACCAGAGCTGTGACAGTGACCTACGCAATCACACCTACTAGCTATATATGCGGTTCCTAGTGCTCCGGAGGAGGGGCCACCATTCCCCCAGCACCCACCTGAGTGTGACCTCCCCTTCCTATGATCCTTACCCATTGGATGCTTTCCTTCTCCTTCCCTCCATATCAGAGCTGGCAAGCTGCTTTCCCTGGTTATATTGTAGGAATTTCTGGCTTTGTCTCCTCTACATAGGAGACCCCAGCTGCTCGCTGATCATAGGGGAGCAACTCTCGGAGGCGGCAATAATTCATCAGCTGCAGACTTGTGCACAGGGGTGATATAGGGTTCCGACAGTCGGGATCCTGACAGTCATAAGCCTGACGTCGGGATCACAACTGGCCGGACTCGGACAGTATGGCGAGCGCAACAAAGCCCCTTGCGGGAACGAGACTGTCAGGACCCCGTCCGGCACCCATCTGCACTGGGGAGTACGGAAACCAATGTAAGTCATCCGGCTTAAGATCTCATGGCTGAGAGGCTGCTTTGCCAGCCCATCATCCTGTTAGCCCCTGTACATCATTAAATAGTGGAATTCCCAGGTGCCATGTTCTGCCCTTTTCTTCCTATAGTAAGGAGGGAGCTCAGTCACCACTCCTGGGCAGGCTTGGGCTAAAGCAGGAGTCCCTAGCGTACAGGACACCCGAGGTCTTAATGTTCCTCACTGGGAGGGGAGCCAGGTCTGCCTCTGACACGCTCAGTTCCACACCCTGAGCACTGACAGTGATAACCAGAGCAGTACCCATTACAGCTGTCCTTCACAGGTCTGGGGGCTTGTTGTGGACTCACATTCTGGAGCCAGCCACAGAGGCTCAATCCCACCTGCCATTTCCACAGAGTCCTCTGCAGGGACATTGATCCGTGAAGGGACTGGTCAGGTCCCTGTTGGCTTGTAGGCAGGTGTACAACAATAAGGGGACCCTGACCATCTCTGTGACCTCTGTTCTGGCATAGGCGGTACAGTGATGATGGATAATTGTGAATGCCAGGTACGACCACCATTACAGCAATAAGCTGGACACAGAGGCGGCGCATGTGCCCATCCTGGAAGATGCCAGAGGCACGAAGCTGATAAGTCCTCCTCATACTGCGACTATATCATGCTGCTCGCTGTATTGGCCTCGGATTGTTTTGTGCACAGGATAGAGACTTTGATGCTATCCTAGTCTTCAGTAGCGCCCCCTAAAGGACAATACAGCACCGTTCTAATATAAGGGAAGCGTTACATAGAACTACATAGACCGTTAATACTTCCCCAATTATTTTGTCCTTAAAGTTGGTGGCTTTGTGCAGCGGGAGTTGTGCGCTGCCTCTTCAGGGTACAGCTTTGTGGTGACTCTATAGTTCCTCCAGTGTCCACAATGGATAACAGGAGAAAATGCAGTTTTTCTTCTCTGGTTCGCTCCTTTCCCTGTACCCTGTGTTTATACTATTATACTATATATTACTAATTTATTTCCAGTATTTCATGCTATTTGTTGCTTGTGGAATACTATCCAATAGCGTATGCGGTGGGGCAACATTGCAGCCGCCGAGGGGGTGGGGGGGGTGTGCTGCGGTGGGGCAACATTGCAGCCGCCGCGGGGGGGGGGGGGTGCTGCGGTGGGGCAACTTTGCAGCCGCCGGGGGGGGGGGGTGCTGCGGTGGTGTAGGCAAGGGTGGGTGCTAGATCACATAAATAATTTAGATATGATGCATCGCCAATATCAGATACTAAGGAATTAGAGATCCGCACACCATGAGGAAATTGTATCAAAAATCCAGTTTATAAAAATTCAATAAAGTGGTGCATCAAACACATGACGACATATTGCAAGTCATATTCTCAAACAGCAGGGTTACTCCTCCAATCCCGGACAGACATCATGTCAACAGGTGCCCGCTGTCATCCAATCCCGGATAGACATCATGTCAACAGGTGCCCGCTGTCATCCAATCCCGGACAGACATCATGTCAACAGGTGCCCGCTGTCAGCCTTACAGCTAACTGGCTCAACAGTCTGTTTCGGTCTCCCTTTCTCAAGAGATATAAATATATATATATATATATATATATATATATATATATATATATATTTGTAGCAGGTTAGGCAGCACTCGGACGGCTTTACAGCAAATGACTAGAGACCATACATGTTCAGTTTCGAGATTTATTCTCGTCATCAGGATTGAGACTTACACACATACAAATTTAAAAAAGCTATTTTCCTCTACCTCCCCATGGCAGCCAACTCATGGGTTAAGTCCCGAAGGGTAGTACTCTGGAAGGAAACAAAAAAGGAACACTGGCCCCTATATAAGCCACACCTCCTAAGGACTCAGTGTCTTTTTTTTTCCTTCAAGGGTAGTGGAAGGGCTTACCCTGAGCTGCGGCCCTCTCCGCTGCCTAGAGCAGTTGGGGTTGAGGCATGGATTAAAAAAATACGGGTCCCCGCTGTCGAGGGCAGTAAGGGGTACCTAAGGTCTGCTGGAGCCGGTGGCCGGAGGTTTTCTCAATGGTCGTGAGCGAGCGCTGGTCCGGGGCAGCGGCAGCGCGAGCATGAGACCTGGAGGCTGGCGTCGGGTGTCCGGCGTGTGGCGTCTGACGTCAGGAGAGCGCCGCGCAGGGACGCAGACACCGGGCGCCCGTCGGGCGTGTAGCCCAGGGATCACATGCAGCGGGCGTCTGACGTCACGGGGGCGCCGCTGGGACCACGGGCGCGTCACTGGGCGCGACAGGAAGCGTTAAAAGCGGCAATTACAAATAGGGAAACTGCTGGTGGGCAGTGGAGTGTCCGGACGCACGTGCAGTATATTCCAGCAGACGGTAAGACTCCGCTGACAGCGTTAAGCTGGAGGAGTTGTCATCATCCTTATTGTGTGTGTCATTGCTTTTAGCTGCAGGCTGATAAAGCTGTCAGTATGGATGAGGAGAAAAAGCAGCAGAGAAAATCAGGGTAAGCCAGAGATAGGAACTGTTTTAGGAAGCATTGTTGATACTGACTATTGTATGTATGTTTCTAGATCAGATACAAGCAAGGGGCAGTCGGAGGCAAAGGCTAAACATAAGAAACATCACCCTGCTAAATGCAGCCTGTGTGATAAAGCCCTGCCGGATAAATGGATAGGATCCGCGTGTAAGGCCTGCAAACTAACCCAGCAAATGGGTATGCCTCAGATGACTGAATTGGTGTCTATGCTGAAGACCGCTTTGGCTGACACTTTTATGACTAAGCAAGATGTGGAAAGAATGCAGGCAAAAAGGAGCAGAGCGGAGCTCTCAGGGGGGGTCCCAGGGCTCTGAAGAGGGCCCAGCTTTTAGAGAGGAGGAAGTAGAAGAAGGAGAAATAACGCAGGATAAGGCGGAGGCAGACTTTAACCCTGTATTATTGGAGAACCTGTTGGTTCTTATCAATAAATCTCTGAAAATAGAAGAGACTCAGGAAGAAGAAAAATTGCAGGACCTGCTTTTCCAGGACAAGAAAAAGAAGAGCAAGACATTTCCATTATCAAAGCCGCTGAAGGAAATGGTAGATGAAGAATGGAGACACCCGGATAAGAAAGTGGCGGTGCCGCTTAGGGTATCTAAGATGTATCCATTTGATAGCGAGCAGGTGAAACATTGGGAAGAGGCCCCAAGGGTCGATGCGGCTATCGCGAGAATTTCCAAAAAAACTACGCTCCCACTAGAGGATGCAAATATCTTCAGGGACGCGATGGAAAGGAAGATTGAGGTCAGTCTGCGAAAGCAGCACGTCACCTCGGGTGCAGCAATCAAGGCGTCCGCAGCTATGGCAGTAACAGCCAGGGTGATGAGGTCCTGGTGTCATGACCTAGAGTCAGACACGCTGGATGGGATTCAGAGATCAGATCTGATAAAAACCATCCAGAACATTCAAATTGCCGTGGAGTTTATGTGTGATGCGTCTGTAGATGCAGTAAAATTAGCGGCAAGATCAAGCGCTACTACAGCGGTAGCAAGAAGAGCGCTCTGGCTTAAGCCATGGGCAGCTGATACGCAGTCAAAACAGAAGCTGTTGTCTCTGCCGTTTCAAGGGCAGTATTTATTCGGCTCCAAACTCGATGATATCATCACAAAAATCTCTGGTGGTAAATCAGTGTGGCTGCCACAGGATAAAGGGAAGAAGCCCTTTTTCAATAGGTCGCTTAAATTCCAATCGCCGAATTTTAAGGAAGCGAGAACGTATAGGCCAGGGAGAAGCTTCAGAAGGTCCTGGGCGGCAAATCAGAGCTTTTTTCGAGGCCAAAGGGGCAGAGACGGAAGATATTCCGCAAGGCACTCTAGCCAATGACGCCAGAGTGACAGTCGGGGGCAGACTGCTGCAGTTCAAGCAGATTTGGTCCCAGTCTGTCCAGGACAAATGGGTACTCGAGATAATAGAATCCGGGTACAAAATAGAATTTGCAAAATTTCCGGGTTACTGGAAGACGGAGTCTCCAATACCTCGGGATACGCGAGAAAAAACCGCGTTGCTGGACAGCCTACAAAAGATGATCAACCAAAAAGTGGTAGTGAGAGTGCAAAAAGGGCAAGAATGGAAAGGTTGCCAATCAAGATTTTTTATAGTCAAAAAGCCTTCAGGAGGTTTCAGGACGATCCTGGATTTGAGAAGAGTAAATGCCTTTATCATAACAAAAAAATTCAGGATGGAGTCACTAAGGTCTATCCTACCGGATATAGTGGAAGGGTCATTTCTGACTACAATAGACCTTCGGGACGCATATCTGCACGTACCGATACATACGGGGCACCACAGGTACCTAAGATTCCGTCTTGGAGGGGTAACATATCAGTTTGTCGCCCTGCCATTCGGCCTGGCTACATCCCCAAGGACGTTTACAAAAATACTGGTGGTGTTGGTCGCCAATCTGCGACAGCAGGGGATCTGCGTGTGGCCGTATCTCGACGACTTGTTAATTTATGGCAAGAACAAGGAAGGAGGCGGAGAGAAGCACGTCGCAAGTAAGGCAATACCTGGAACAACACGGGTGGTTGATAAACCAGGAGAAGAGTCAACTCATCCCGGCGAGTGTAGTAAAGTATCTAGGCGTCTGGATAGACACAAATCACATGACAGTCAAACTAACAGAGGACAGAAGGGAGAAGTTAAGACGCGAAATATCTTCTCTCCCAAAGCAAAAAAGTCGTTTTTTCAGGAGACTGCATGAAAGTGCTCGGCCTCATTTCGGCAGCATTAGATGCCGTACAATGGGGTCGGTTCCATATGAGGGCTTTCCAAAGCTGTTTCCTTATGCAGTGGGATGGCGATGGAAAAAACAAATTTCAAAAGATTGCCCTGTCAAGGAAGGCTCGTCAGGATCTAGCATGGTGGTCGGTCAGACGAAGGCTAGAGGAAGGGAGAGTGTTCGCAGTGACGAGACAGAAAGTGGTGACCACGGATGCCAGCCTGGCAGGCTGGGGAGCGGTATGTGGAGAGCAGATGGTTCAGGGGGTCTGGACCCAAGGAACAAGAATCAAGCACTCCAACGTCCGAGAGATGAGAGCGGTGCTTATGGCCTGCATGCACCTGCAAGAATCCCTAGTGGGAAGACATGTTGTTGTAAGGTCCGACAACCAATCGGTGGTGTCTTACCTAAACAGGCAAGGAGGGACAAAGAGCCGAGAGCTCATGGCGGAGGTATCGGAAGTGATATCCTGGGCGGAGAGTCATGTAAACAGTCTCACGGCAGTGTTCGTGGCAGGCAAAGAAAACCTGCAGGCAGACAGCCTCAGCAGGCAGCTCATGCAGCCGGGAGAATGGGAGTTGTCCCCAGAGGTGTTCGAGCAAATCATAAAGATGTGGGGTCAACCTCAAGTGGACCTCATGGCCACAAGGAAGAATGCGAAGCTCCAGAGGTTCTTCTCAAGGCATTGGGATCCTGGGGCAGAGAAACAGGATGCGCTGACGGCAGTATGGGAGGCGGATTTCGTATACGTGTTCCCGCCGTTTCCAATAATAGCGAGGCTATTGAGGAAAATTCAGCAAGAGAAGGTGACTGCAATAGCGATACTCCCGTACTGGCCGAGGAGACCGTGGTTCTCCAAACTGCTGGAGATGGCGATAGCGAAACCATGGCACCTGCCGGATCTAGACAACTTAATAGGTCAAAACAGATTATGGAGGGCACAGCCCCTTACCTGGAAACTGACGGCATGGCTGTTGAGACACAAATGTTAGAGAGTAAAGGGTTTTCCAACAGAGTAGTAAGAACCTTGCTTAAGGCCAGGAAAGGATCTACGTCCATTACGTACCACAGGATTTGGAGGAGGTACGTGGAGTTCTGTAGGTCAAAAAACAAGCAGGCAAAAGAAGTAGGTATGGTGCTGGAGTTTCTGCAACAGGGGCTAGACAAGAGCTTGTCCGTGAGTTCGATTAAGGTACAAATCTCGGCCCTGTCGGCTATGCTGGACTGGAAGCTAGCAGATAATAAATACATTCAGAGGTTCATTCAAGCAGCTAAACGAATAAAGCCATCCTTTCATAACCCGCTGGCGCCTTGGGACCTTAATCTGGTCTTGAATGCGTTAGTAGAAAAACCATTTGAGCCGATGCAGGAAGTATCATTGAAAATGCTTACTATGAAGGTTGTGTTTTTAGTCGCAGTCACATCGGCAAGAAGAGTATCGGAACTCCAGGCTCTTTGGGCGGAACAGCCTTTCCTGAACTTTTTTCCGGACAAAGTAGTCCTAAGAACAAATCCGCAGTTTCTGCCCAAGGTGGTGTCCACCTTTCATATTAATCAGGAAATTATCCTGCCTTCGTTCTGCACGAATCCTGCTAATTCAAAGGAGGAGAGGCTACATACATTAGATGTAGTTAGAGCATTAAAAATATACTATATACTGCTCATAGAAGAACAGAAAGGTTGTTCGTGCTGACCGAAGGGAAGAATAAAGGGCAGGGGGCCAGCAAAACTACGATTTCAAGATGGATCAAATCTTGTATTGTGGAAGCATATAAAGTTAGGGGCCAAGCCCCACCTGTAGGTTTAAAGGCTCATTCAACAAGAGCAGTGTCGGCCTCCTGGGCGGAAAAGGAGGCGGCGTCAATTCAGGAATTGTGTAAAGCAGCATGTTGGTCCTCGGTGCATACCTTCAATACCTTCACCAAACACTACAGAATGGATGTAACGGCGTCAGCAGATGCCCGGTTTGGTAGGAAGGTGCTGAGCGCAGTTGTTTAAAGTAAGGTGATGTAACCCCTATTGTTATTATTTTCGTTATTGTCATTGGTATTGTGCCCACCCAGTGTGGTAACTGCTTGGGTATTACCCATGAGTTGGCTGCCATGGGGAGGTAGAGGAAAGTACAGATTCCTACCTGTTAATATGCTTTCCTCTACTCCACCATGGCAGCATTATCCCGCCCGGTTGTTGGTGGTTAAAAATTGTCTAAGTGAGATGTAACTGTATATATGTTGGCTATTTAATCAAGACACTGAGTCCTTAGGAGGTGTGGCTTATATAGGGGCCAGTGTTCCTTTTTTGTTTCCTTCCAGAGTACTACCCTTCGGGACTTAACCCATGAGTTGGCTGCCATGGTGGAGTAGAGGAAAGCATATTAACAGGTAGGAATCTGTACTTTCGCTTTAGTAGCTCCTTTTTAGTAGTATCAATGTTAATTGGTTAATAGCCGCATGCAGTTACATCAACTTTCCTTTGTGAAAACCGGTTACTAGAAGTTCAATCGGTAACAATTGCCATTTTATGTGCACATATTGATGGGTTAATACTCAAGTGAACATCCGGGTAAAACAGGGATCCTGCGTGAAGACCAAACCCGATCCTCTCCGACTGCTAGTGCACCTCTCACCGTGGTCCTATCAGAGACTGGAATCTCTTGTTCTGTCAGTTGGCAGCTCACTTCCCCGATCCTCTCCGACCGCTAGTGCACCTCTCACCGTGGTCCTATCAGAGACTGGAATGGCTTGTTCTGTCAGTTGGCAGCTCACTTCCCCGATCCTCTCCGACCGCTAGTGCACCTCTCGCCGCGGTCCTATCAGAGACTGGAATGGCTTGTTCTGTCAGTTGGCAGCTCACTTCCCCGATCCTCTCCGACCGCTAGTGCACCTCTCGCCGCGGTCCTATCAGAGACTGGAATCTCTTGTTCTGTCAGTTGGCAGCTCACTTCCCCGATCCTCTCCGACCGCTAGTGCACCTCTCGCCGCGGTCCTATCAGAGACTGGAATCGCTTGTTCTGTCAGTTGGCAGCTCACTTCCCCGATCCTCTCCGACCGCTAGTGCACCTCTCACCGCGGTCCTATCAGAGACTGGAATCTCTTGTTCTGTCAGTTGGCTGCTCACTTCCCCGGTCCTCTCCGACCGCTAGTGCACCTCTCACCGCGGTCCTATCAGAGACTGGAATCGCTTGTTCTGTCAGTTGGCAGCTCACTTCCCCGATCCTCTCTGACCGCTAGTGCACCTCTCGCCGCGGTCCTATCAGAGACTGGAATCTCTTGTTCTGTCAGTTGGCAGCTCACTTCCCCGATCCTCTCCGACCGCTAGTGCACCTCTCGCCGCGGTCCTATCAGAGACTGGAATCTCTTGTTCTGTCAGTTGGCAGCTCACTTCCCCGATCCTCTCCGACCGCTAGTGCACCTCTCGCCGTGGTCCTATCAGAGACTGGAATCGCTTGTTCTGTCAGTTGGCAGCTCACTTCCCCGATCCTCTCCGACCGCTAGTGCACCTCTCGCCGCGGTCCTATCAGAGACTGGAATCTCTTGTTCTGTCAGTTGGCAGCTCACTTCCCCGATCCTCTCCGACCGCTAGTGCACCTCTCGCCGTGGTCCTATCAGAGACTGGAATCGCTTGTTCTGTCAGTTGGCAGCTCACTTCCCCGATCCTCTCCGACCGCTAGTGCACCTCTCACCGCGGTCCTATCAGAGACTGGAATCTCTTGTTCTGTCAGTTGGCTGCTCACTTCCCCGGTCCTCTCCGACCGCTAGTGCACCTCTCACCGCGGTCCTATCAGAGACTGGAATCGCTTGTTCTGTCAGTTGGCAGCTCACTTCCCCGATCCTCTCTGACCGCTAGTGCACCTCTCGCCGCGGTCCTATCAGAGACTGGAATCGCTTGTTCTGTCAGTTGGCAGCTCACTTCCCCGATCCTCTCTGACCGCTAGTGCACCTCTCGCCGCGGTCCTATCAGAGACTGGAATCTCTTGTTCTGTCAGTTGGCAGCTCACTTCCCCGATCCTCTCCGACCGCTAGTGCACCTCTCGCCGCGGTCCTATCAGAGACTGGAATTGCTTGTTCTGTCAGTTGGCTGCTCACTTCCACGGTCCTCTCCGAACGTTAGTGCACCTCTCACCGTGGTCCTATCAGAGACTGGAATCGCTTGTTCTGTCAGTTGGCTGCTCACTTCCACGGTCCTCTACACGTTTCTCCGCCTAGTTGCTTGTTCAGCGGCTTCCTCAGGAGGTAATATCGATTAGAGCAGCATTTCCACTATTTATTGCAATCCCTTCCACCTTCGCGCATGCGACCGTCACACCGGGCCAAGCCTCTGTACCGATTATATTTCCGCTTTTTTTTTCAGCCGGCTCCGTTTACCAAGCCTCACTCTGATCTTATTTGTATAGGAGAACTTTATGCGGAAGTGTTACCAATCCATCTCCACGCCTCCGTTTGTATTAATACTGGAATAATATAATTTCACAGCGATTATTTATAGTTAGACATTCACTTTGTTTTGCAGTCCAGTATATCATTTGCATGCTATTCTTTTTAAATGTATAGAGAAATTGCTGCTAATAAAACATCTTTGGATGTACAGGTTGAGTATCCCGTATCCGCATATCCGTTCTTCGAATTATTCCAAAAAACGTGTTTTCTTCTTCCTTCTTTTTTTTTTTTTTTCCTTACACCCCTCCCCCTCCCCTGACCCTTTTTTTATGCTTACCTAGTCCCCCGGCATCCACGGCAGGCCTTCAGCTTCATTTCCGGCATCTCCAGCAGCGGTCCCAGGAGTGCATTGACGTCACCGGTGCGCCTGGGAACTCGCGCAATGCACTCCTGGGACCGCTGGAGACGCCAGAGATGAAGCTGAAGGCCTGCCATGGACACCGAGGGACCATCGGGGACTCACCAGAGGACAGGTAAGTATGTAAAAAATATATATATTCCAAAAAACGTAAAAATCCCTTATTCAAAATGCTCGTGGTCCCAAACATTTCGGATAAGGGATAAATCAACCTGTAGAGATTTTTATTTTTTTTTCCCTCCAGGGAAATTTTGACACACAATACATTAAACATATAATACACATATTTTATAGACAACATTTTATAAATAATCAATTATATACATAGAGCGAGATATGTTACTGTCCTAAATATACAGTACAATTTTTTTATATCTTTATTTTTATTGTTTCCAATTCCCCAATTATTGAATCAGCGCTCAATATCACTTTGTTTTTTTTCTGTTGCCAGACTCTTCCGTCCTCACCCACTCCTCTAGAACGGATTATCTTCAGCCGCCCGCTCTCTTGCCCCCTAAAGTACCTAGTTGGGGTTTTGGTCCTCTCTTCCACAGTGTGCGCTCCAAGTTAGAGAGCTTTGCTGAGATCTTTCTCACTCCAATTAAGAGTCGAAGGGAACCACAGGACTCTGAGAGTAGTGTCCAACAGGGGGAGCTAGAGCATCTCCCGGAACAAGACCAGAACGTTGCTGAACCTGCCACGGAAGATGGAAGTTCCCGGACCCCTGTATACCCCGCATCACGCTTGCTGGGAGATGAAGAGGAAGATAAACCTGTAACCCCTACCTTTCTGCTAGACATTGCCCGTCCACCCCTCCAGCGCTGCATGTCTGCTCCCCTGCTACACCTGACACCACACATGCGGAGGCACAGCTCCGATGCTTTGGAGAAGAGAATCGAGTCTTGTTCCAGTAGAAGACGGCAGCGACGGCACAGTCTGGGCACTGTAGAGGAATGCAGGAGTCAGTCATCCGTCTTCCTCACCTGCCTTAGGAAAGAGATGCATCCCTTTCTGCTGTGGCAGGGAAACGTATTGCAACATCCACATGGGTAAGAAATTGTTCTGGGATCTGCCACTAGCAGCCAGTGCTCCTACATATGACTCCTAATCAGCAGAGGCATCAATTCTTCTGTCAGGCTAGTGCCACGTCCCAGGAGTGTCCTGACCACTTTGCTCCAATTCCTGGTGTCCAGAAAGAATGGGGTTCTTCTTCAGTAGAGGGGCACTGTGAGGAAGAGTCTGTCGGGTAAGGGGGTGGCTGTAAGGAAGGTCCTTAGTCAGGTGAGGGGGGGCTGTGAGGAAGGGCCTTAGTCGGGTGAGGGGGGGACTGTGAGGAAGGGCCTTAGTCGGATGAGGGGGGGGGGGCTGTGAGGAAGGTCCTTAGTCGGGTGAGGGGGGGACTGTGAGGAAGTTCCTTAGTTGGGTGAGGGGGGGACTGTGAGGAAGGGCTTTAGTCAGGTGTGGGGGGGGTTGGCTGTGAGGAAGGCCCTTAGTCAGGTGAGGGGGGACTGTGAGGAAGGCCCTTAGTCAGGTGAGGGGGGACTGTGAGGAAGTTCCTTAGTTGGGTGAGGGGGGGGGGCTGTGAGGAAGGGTCTTAGTTGGGTGAGGGGGGGGCTGTGAGGAAGGGTCTTAGTGGGATGAGTGGGGGCGCTCTGAGGAAGGGTCTTAGTTGGGTGAGCTCTGAGGAAGGGTCTTAGTTGGGTGAGGGGTGGGCTCTGAGGAAGGGTCTTAGTTGGGTGAGGGGGTGGGCTCTGAGGAAGGGTCTTAGTTGGGTGAGGGGGTGGGCTCTGAGGAAGGGTCTTAGTTGGGTGAGGGGGGGCTCTAAGGAAGGGTCTTAGTTGGGTGAGGGGGGCTCTAAGGAAGGGTCTTAGTTGGGTGAGGGGGGGCTCTGAGGAAGGGTCTTAGTTGGGTGAGGGGGGGCTCTGAGGAAGGGTCTTAGTTGGGTGAGGGGTGGGCTCTGAGGAAGGGTCTTAGTTGGGTGAGGGGGGGCTGTGAGGAAGGGTCTTAGTTGGGTGAGGGGCGGCTGTGAGGAAGGGTCTTAGTTGGGTGAGGGGGTGGGCTCTGAGGAAGGGTCTTAGTTGGGTGAGGGGGGGCTCTGAGGAAGGGTCTTAGTTGGGTGAGGGGGGGCTCTGAGGAAGGGTCTTAGTTGGGTGAGGGGGTGGGCTCTGAGGAAGGGTCTTAGTTGGGTGAGGGGGGGCTCTGAGGAAGGGTCTTAGTTGGGTGAGGGGGGGCTCTGAGGAAGGGTCTTAGTTGGGTGAGGGGGGGCTCTGAGGAAGGGTCTTAGGTGAGGGGGGGCTCTGAGGAAGGGTCTTAGTTGGGTGAGGGGTGGGCTCTGAGGAAGGGTCTTAGTTGGGTGAGGGGTGGGCTCTGAGGAAGGGTCTTAGTTGGGTGAGGGTGGGCTCTGAGGAAGGGTCTTAGTTGGGTGAGGGGGTGGGCTCTGAGGAAGGGTCTTAGTTGGGTGAGGGGGGGCTCTGAGGAAGGGTCTTAGTTGGGTGAGGGGGTGGGCTCTGAGGAAGGGTCTTAGTTGGGTGAGGGGGGGCTCTGAGGAAGGGTCTTAGTTGGGTGAGGGGGGGCTCTGAGGAAGGGTCTTTGGGTGAGGGGGGGCTCTGAGGAAGGGTCTTAGTTGAGTGAGGGGGGGCTCTGAGGAAGGGTCTTAGTTGGGTGAGGGGGGCTTTGAGGAAGGGTCTTAGTTGGGTGCGAGCGGGGCTGTGAAGAAGGACCTTAATTGGGTGAGGGGGGGGGGGCTGTGAGGAAGGAGCCATAGTTGGGTGAGGGGGGACTGTGACGAAGGGCCATAGTCGGATGAGGGGGGGTGCAGTGAGAAAGGGCCATAGTCTGGTGAGGGGGGGACTGTGAGGAAGGGCCATAGTCTGGTGATAGGGTGGGACTGTGAGGAAGTTCCTTAGTTGGGTAGGGGGAGGATCTGTGATGAAGTTCCTTAGGTGGGTGGGGAAGGGACTGTGAGGAAGGGCCTTAGTGGGGGGGGGGGCTGTGAGGAAGGACCTTAATTGGGTGAGGGAGGCTGTGAGAAGGGGCTTTGGGCAATGTGAGGAAGGGTGTTGTAAGGAGAATGGAAGCCTTGTTCTCCTTGTGTCTGTGCCTTTGTCGCTGTCTTTCCTTCCTTTTGTTGCTGTGTCTTTTTAACTTGCCCTCGGTCATGGTGTCTCTCTTGACATCCAGGGGTCTCTGCCCTTTGCTGTTGCAGGTTGCTCGCTTTCCGTGTTTCTGCTGTCCATGTCTCTCCTTTGCTGTGGCAGGTCGCTGGCTCTCTGTGTCTCTGCCCTTTGTTGTGGCAGGTCGCTGGCTCTCCGTGTCTCTGCCCTTTGCTGTGGCAGGTCGCTGGCTCTCCGTGTCTTTGCCCTTTGCTGTGGCAGGTCACTGGCTCTCCGTGTCTCTGCCCTTTGCTGTGGCAAGTTGCTTGCTGTCCGTGTGTCTTCGCCTGTCTCTTGCACCCAGCCTCATAGTCTGTCTCCACACCCCTGTGTTTTGATCCCATCCATCCAGTTCCGTCCACAATGAGAGGCCACCACCCAGTCTCTGTCCGGACAGGGGTAGCAGGAGAGAGCAGGGCGCCAGTGAATGTGAAGACCAGGTAGCAGAGGAACCTCCTCCTGATTCTGAGGTTAAGGTGAGACATGGAGGGCAGAGGTGGCTTCTTGTAGAGGCCATGATGATGGTAATATACTGTGGACATAACTGTTTATCCCCCCTCCAGATACAGGAGATATCTCATTGTACCAAAGAGAGTAAAGTCTCCAATATTCAGATACGGAAAAGAGCAATAAAACAAGAAGGGAATCTGACGCCGCTGGGCCTTCCGAAACGTGCGCGGTAAGAGGCAGGGACCTCCGCTGTGTGTGTCTCTCTGTGCCTGGTGCTGGTAAGGGAAGAGATCTAGTCTGAGGTAGCAGGTGAGGGGTGTGTGTGTGTGTGTACCTGCCTTTTGCTGGTAAGGGAAGAGATCCTACTTGACGAAGCGGGCGAGGGCTGTGTGAGACAGAGATCCCCCATGGGGGGGATACAGGCGCTTGAATGGGTTATATTTTAAAGATGCTGTGTGGTGGTTGGCTCAAATAGAGCAATGAGTTCCTGGAGTGGAGAATCATTATCCTGGAGGGAGTTCTTGGCAACATAAGAGATGAATCTGGTGGGGCGATGCAAGAACTTGGGGTCCTGTGGTTCGGGGTGAATCTTGGGTATCTGTGTATCAAGGAGAGGCTGGTAGGTTGGTACACCTGGGGTGTTTCACCAGTTAAACTTTCTTTTCAAAAGGTGCTCTAATGTTTCCACTGGATCTATATTTATCCTATATCCAATATGGCTGCTGATTGTTTGCAGCTGTGAGGCCACGTGGTTTTTAGCTTTTATTTCATCAAAAAACAATAAACGCACCCCCTGGTTATTATTATGGAGACAGACACCAATAGATATAACACACCAGATTTAGCTAAAAAGTTCTTATTCATGCGGTCATGTGACCTTTCTGGGAGGTCACATGATCGCTATGTTTACTTATTGAAGTTATATTATATAATGTGAATTTTGTATGGCCATTGTTCAAATATATAGATTTTTAGCGTTGTGTATTGACGTGGTTACGTGACAGCGATGATGCGGCGGCCATGGGACTGTGAGGGGCGGTTCCTTATGGTCTCGCGCCCACAGCTGTGTCATATGGGGCTCTGTGATTTGTCCTGGTCACGTGACCATGATGTATTGCTAGGAGGAGGGACGATGGAGGAGGAGGAGAAGCTTTGTCATGCACACATTGTGCTCCACTCCTATTGTGGGCAAAGATCATCCACGTCACGGGCAGAGCACATTAATTAGACTATTTGCTAAACTTAATGTAAACAAATGGTTTTAATCCACATCATATACATATATCCATTTACCTAAAGCTCATTGTATAGATTATCATAAGAATTGTGGACTGATTATCCTTATTCACGCTTTTTATAAAGATTTACAATATGTTCATAGAGGAATTAAACATCATCAATATTAGATATGTCACAATCGTCATCGAAATAATTGAACAGTTAAAATAAAAAAAATACACAAACTACAATAATAATAATACAAAGATATAAATTGAATTTGTAGTTATTTGTGGAGCAGAATTTGCTATTAGAGAATGCTAAAACTATTGCAAAGCATGCTGGGATGTGTAGTTTCACAACATCTGGAGGGCCAACGTTGGACACGCCTGCTCTACATATTCAGAATTATGCATTTATGGAATGGTCATTTTTTTTGTAATATTTAATCAATAAATTATTCCATTATTATTTATTTGTGAGAAACTTCTTCTAAGAAGTCCCAGGATGAGGCTATGCGTGGCCATCATGTCATCGGGGTCATGTGACCAGGACAAATTACAGAGCCCCATGCGATGCCGCTGTGGGTGCGAGGTCGCAGTGTCATGAGACCATAAGGAACCGCCCCCTCACAGTGCCTGATTCTAGGCAAGTGCAGTCGCATCATCCTGATCAGAGATCCATCATATCACAGAGTCCAGCGCCGCATCGTCGCTGTTCGCAGCAATACACTGCGTTAAACTCTATTTATATATTTGAACAATGGCCATACAAAATATGAGACTGTCTACGAGCGTTATTAAGCACTAAGGGAAGGATTCCAACTGCTACAAGAATTCACATTATATAATATAACTTCAATAAGTAAACATAGCGATCATGTGACCTCCCAGAAAGGTCACATGAATAAGAACTTTTTAGCTAAATCTGGTGTGTTATATCTATTGGTGTCTGTCTCCATAATAATAACCATGTGGTGCGTTTATTGTTTTTTGATGACATAAAAGCGAAAAACCACGTGGCCTCACAGCTGCAAACATTCAGCAGCCATATTGGATATAGGATAAATATAGATCCAGTGGAAACATTAGAGCACCTTTTGAAAAGCCAGTTCAACTGGTGAAACACGCCAGGTGTACCAGCCTCTCCTTGATACACAGATACCCGAGATTCACCCCGAACCACAGGACCCCAAGTTCTTGCATCGCCCCACCAGATTCATCTCTTACGTTCCCAGGAACTCCCTCCAGGATAATGATTCTCCACTCCAGGAACTCAGGGGCAGATTTATTAAGCTTGGAGAAGAGATAAACTGGAGATAAAGCGGAGAAAAGGTAAAAGGAGATAATGCGCCAGCCAATCAGCTGTGTTTGAAAAAGACAGTTGGGAGTTGATTGGCTGGTGCTTTATCTCCTTTTACCTTATCTCCGCTTTATCTCCAGTTTATCTCTTCTCCAAGCTTAATAAAACTGCCCCTCATTGCTCTATTTGAGCCAACCACCATTGAGATCTGCGTGTTAAGGTGGCCATACACACGCAGATTTATCGTCAGATCTGGCTGGTTGGAGCAGACGCATGGTTATGGATGAGAGCAAATGACAGTTGACCATTTGCTTGGAAATACTGGAAACCTGACAAAGTGTCACTCAGATATTACCATGTGTTTGCTCCGATCAGCCAGATCTGAAGATAAATCTTACTAGTGTATGGGCACCTTAAGACTGTGCAATTTGAGGGGAATGATAGGTCAAGTGGTCAATCTAGGAACGGGACTGCACCATACAATAATCTATCCACGTGAGAGACTATAAAAAGTACCACGCCAACTATTCATGGTTATAATCAAAGCTTTATTCATGTTTTTACAAAAAATATATATATATATTATTTTATTTATAGTTTTATTATTATTTTAAATAAATATATTATTGTTTTAATGCAATTATCCCATGGTAATTAATTCATGTAATCCTTCCTCAAAACCAGCGCAGCGTTTTCTTTGTGTGTGTGTGTGTGTGTGTGCGCGCCTGGTGCTAGTAACGGAAAAGATCTCACCTGAGGTAGCGGGCGAGGGCTGTGTGTGTGTGTGTGTGTGTGTGTGCCTGGTGCTAGTAACGGAAAAGATCTCACCTGAGGTAGCGGGCGAGGGCTGTGTGTGTGTGTGTGTGCCTGGTGCTAGTATCGGAAAAGATCTCACCTGAGGTAGCGGGCGAGGGCTGTGTGTGTGTGCCTGGTGCTAGTATCGGAAAAGATCTCACCTGAGGTAACGGGCGAGGGCTGTGTGTGTGTGTGTGTGCCTGGTGCTAGTATCGGAAAAGATCTCACCTGAGGTAGCGGGCGAGGGCTGTGTGTGTGTGTGTGCCTGGTGCTAGTATCGGAAAAGATCTCACCTGAGGTAGCGGGCGAGGGCTGTGTGTGTGTGTGTGCCTGGTGCTAGTATCGGAAAAGATCTCACCTGAGGTAGCGGGCGAGGGCTGTGTGTGTGTGTGTGTGTGTGTGCCTGGTGCTAGTATCGGAAAAGATCTCACCTGAGGTAGCGGGCGAGGGGTGTGTGTGTGTGTGTGCGTGTGTGCGCGCGCCTGGTGCTAGTATCGGAAAAGATCTCACCTGAGGTAGCGGGCGAGGGCTGTGTGTGTGTGTGTGTGTGTGCGCCTGGTGCTAGTATCGGAAAAGATCTCACCTGAGGTAGCGGGCGAGGGCTGTGTGTGTGTGTGTGTGTGTGTGTGCCTGGTGCTAGTAACAGAAAAGATCTCACCTGAGGTAGCGGGCGAGGGCTGTGTGTGTGTGTGTGTGTGTGTGTGTGTGTGCCTGGTGCTAGTAACAGAAAAGATCTCACCTGAGGTAGCGGGCGAGGGCTGTGTGTGTGTGTGTGTGTGCCTGGTGCTAGTATCGGAAAAGATCTCACCTGAGGTAGCGGGCGAGGGCTGTGTGTGTGTGTGTGTGCCTGGTGCTAGTAACAGAAAAGATCTCACCTGAGGTAGCGGGCGAGGGCTGTGTGTGTGTGTGTGTGCCTGGTGCTAGTAACAGAAAAGATCTCACCTGAGGTAGCGGGCGAGGGCTGTGTGTGTGTGTGTGTGTGTGTGTGCCTGGTGCTAGTAACAGAAAAGATCTCACCTGAGGTAGCGGGCGAGGGCTGTGTGTGTGTGTGTGTGTGTGTGTCTGGTGCTAGTAACAGAAAAGATCTCACCTGAGGTAGCGGGCGAGGGCTGTGTGTGTGTGTGTGTGTGTGTGCCTGGTGCTAGTATCGGAAAAGATCTCACCTGAGGTAGCGGGCGAGGGCTGTGTGTGTGTGTGTGCCTGGTGCTAGTAACAGAAAAGATCTCACCTGAGGTAGCGGGCGAGGGCTGTGTGTGTGTGTGTGTGTGTGTGTGTCTGTGTCTGGTGCTAGTAACAGAAAAGATCTCACCTGAGGTAGCGGACGAGGGCTGTGTGTGTGTGTGTGTGTGTGTGTGTGTGTGTGTGTCTGTGTCTGGTGCTAGTAACAGAAAAGATCTCACCTGAGGTAGCGGGCGAGGGCTGTGTGTGTGTGTGTGTGTGTGTGTGTGTGTGTGCCTGGTGCTAGTATCGGAAAAGATCTCACCTGAGGTAGCGGGCGAGGGCTGTGTGTGTGTGTGTGTGCCTGGTGCTAGTAACAGAAAAGATCTCACCTGAGGTAGCGGGCGAGGGCTGTGTGTGTGTGTGTGTGTGTTCCTGGTGCTAGTAACAGAAAAGATCTCACCTGAGGTAGCGGGCGAGGGCTGTGTGTGTGTGTGTGTGTCTGTGTCTGGTGCTAGTAACAGAAAAGATCTCACCTGAGGTAGCGGGCGAGGGGTGTGTGTGTGTGTGTGTGTGTGTGTGTGCCTGGTGCTAGTAACAGAAAAGATCTCACCTGAGGTAGCGGGCGAGGGCTGTGTGTGTGTGTGTGTGTCTGTGTCTGGTGCTAGTAACAGAAAAGATCTCACCTGAGGTAGCGGGCGAGGGCTGTGTGTGTGTGTGTGTGTGTGTGTGTGTGTGCCTGGTGCTAGTATCGGAAAAGATCTCACCTGAGGTAGCGGGCGAGGGCTGTGTGTGTGTGTGTGTGTGCCTGGTGCTAGTAACAGAAAAGATCTCACCTGAGGTAGCGGGCGAGGGCTGTGTGTGTGTGTGTGTGCCTGGTGCTAGTAACAGAAAAGATCTCACCTGAGGTAGCGGGCGAGGGCTGTGTGTGTGTGTGTGTGTTCCTGGTGCTAGTAACAGAAAAGATCTCACCTGAGGTAGCGGGCGAGGGCTGTGTGTGTGTGTGTGTGTGTGTTCCTGGTGCTAGTAACAGAAAAGATCTCACCTGAGGTAGCGGGCGAGGGCTGTGTGTGTGTGTGTGTGTGTGTGTGCCTGGTGCTAGTAACGGAAAAGATCTCACCTGAGGTAGCGGGCGAGGGCTGTGTTTGCTCCGATCTGGCTGATCGGAGCAAACACATGGTAATATCTGAGTGACACTTTGTCAGGTTTCCAGTATTTCCAAGCAAATGGTCAACTGTCATTTGCTCTCATCCATAACCATGCGTCTGCTCCAACCAGCCAGATCTGACGATAAATCTGCGTGTGTATGGCCACCTTAACACGCAGATCTCAATGGTGGTTGGCTCAAATAGAGCAATGAGGGGCAGATTTATTAAGCTTGGAGAAGAGATAAACTGGAGATAAAGCGGAGAAAAGGTAAAAGGAGATAATGCGCCAGCCAATCAGCTGTGTTTGAAAAAGACAGTTGGGAGTTGATTGGCTGGTGCTTTATCTCCTTTTACCTTATCTCCGCTTTATCTCCAGTTTATCTCTTCTCCAAGCTTAATAAATCTGCCCCTCATTGCTCTATTTGAGCCAACCACCATTGAGATCTGCGTGTTAAGGTGGCCATACACACGCAGATTTATCGTCAGATCTGGCTGGTTGGAGCAGACGCATGGTTATGGATGAGAGCAAATGACAGTTGACCATTTGCTTGGAAATACTGGAAACCTGACAAAGTGTCACTCAGATATTACCATGTGTTTGCTCCGATCAGCCAGATCTGAAGATAAATCTTACTAGTGTGTGGGCACCTTAAGACTGTGCAATTTGAGGGGAATGATAGGTCAAGTGGTCAATCTAGGAACGGGACTGCACCATACAATAATCTATCCACGTGAGAGACTATAAAAAGTACCACGCCAACTATTCATGGTTATAATCAAAGCTTTATTCATGTTTTTACAAAAAATATATATATATATTATTTTATTTATAGTTTTATTATTATTTTAAATAAATATATTATTGTTTTAATGCAATTATCCCATGGTAATTAATTCATGTAATCCTTCCTCAAAACCAGCGCAGCGTTTTCTTTGTGTGTGTGTGTGTGTGTGTGCGCGCCTGGTGCTAGTAACGGAAAAGATCTCACCTGAGGTAGCGGGCGAGGGCTGTGTGTGTGTGTGTGTGTGTGTGTGTGTGTGTGTGTGTGCCTGGTGCTAGTAACGGAAAAGATCTCACCTGAGGTAGCGGGCGAGGGCTTTGTGTGTGTGTGTGTGCCTGGTGCTAGTATCGGAAAAGATCTCACCTGAGGTAGCGGGCGAGGGCTGTGTGTGTGTGCCTGGTGCTAGTATCGGAAAAGATCTCACCTGAGGTAGCGGGCGAGGGCTGTGTGTGTGTGTGTGCCTGGTGCTAGTATCGGAAAAGATCTCACCTGAGGTAGCGGGCGAGGGCTGTGTGTGTGTGTGTGCCTGGTGCTAGTATCGGAAAAGATCTCACCTGAGGTAGCGGGCGAGGGCTGTGTGTGTGTGTGTGTGTGTGTGCCTGGTGCTAGTATCGGAAAAGATCTCACCTGAGGTAACGGGCGAGGGCTGTGTGTGTGTGTGTGTGTGTGCCTGGTGCTAGTATCGGAAAAGATCTCACCTGAGGTAGCGGGCGAGGGGTGTGTGTGTGTGTGTGTGTGTGTGCGCGCGCCTGGTGCTAGTATCGGAAAAGATCTCACCTGAGGTAGCGGGCGAGGGCTGTGTGTGTGTGTGTGTGTGCGCCTGGTGCTAGTATCGGAAAAGATCTCACCTGAGGTAGCGGGCGAGGGCTGTGTGTGTGTGTGCCTGGTGCTAGTAACAGAAAAGATCTCACCTGAGGTAGCGTGCGAGGGCTGTGTGTGTGTGTGTGTGTGTGTGTGTGTGTGCCTGGTGCTAGTAACAGAAAAGATCTCACCTGAGGTAGCGGGCGAGGGCTGTGTGTGTGTGTGTGTGTGTGTGCCTGGTGCTAGTATCGGAAAAGATCTCACCTGAGGTAGCGGGCGAGGGCTGTGTGTGTGTGTGTGTGCCTGGTGCTAGTAACAGAAAAGATCTCACCTGAGGTAGCGGGCGAGGGCTGTGTGTGTGTGTGTGTGCCTGGTGCTAGTAACAGAAAAGATCTCACCTGAGGTAGCGGGCGAGGGCTGTGTGTGTGTGTGTGTGTGTGTGTGTGCCTGGTGCTAGTAACAGAAAAGATCTCACCTGAGGTAGCGGGCGAGGGCTGTGTGTGTGTGTGTGTGTGTGTGTGTCTGGTGCTAGTAACAGAAAAGATCTCACCTGAGGTAGCGGGCGAGGGCTGTGTGTGTGTGTGTGTGTGTGCCTGGTGCTAGTATCGGAAAAGATCTCACCTGAGGTAGCGGGCGAGGGCTGTGTGTGTGTGTGTGCCTGGTGCTAGTAACAGAAAAGATCTCACCTGAGGTAGCGGGCGAGGGCTGTGTGTGTGTGTGTGTGTGTGTGTGTCTGTGTCTGGTGCTAGTAACAGAAAAGATCTCACCTGAGGTAGCGGACGAGGGCTGTGTGTGTGTGTGTGTGTGTGTGTGTGTGTGTGTGTCTGTGTCTGGTGCTAGTAACAGAAAAGATCTCACCTGAGGTAGCGGGCGAGGGCTGTGTGTGTGTGTGTGTGTGTGTGTGTGTGTGTGTGTGTGCCTGGTGCTAGTATCGGAAAAGATCTCACCTGAGGTAGCGGGCGAGGGCTGTGTGTGTGTGTGTGTGCCTGGTGCTAGTAACAGAAAAGATCTCACCTGAGGTAGCGGGCGAGGGCTGTGTGTGTGTGTGTGTGTGTGTGTTCCTGGTGCTAGTAACAGAAAAGATCTCACCTGAGGTAGCGGGCGAGGGCTGTGTGTGTGTGTGTGTGTGTGTGTGTGTCTGTGTCTGGTGCTAGTAACAGAAAAGATCTCACCTGAGGTAGCGGGCGAGGGGTGTGTGTGTGTGTGTGTGTGCCTGGTGCTAGTAACAGAAAAGATCTCACCTGAGGTAGCGGGCGAGGGCTGTGTGTGTGTGTGTGTGTCTGTGTCTGGTGCTAGTAACAGAAAAGATCTCACCTGAGGTAGCGGGCGAGGGCTGTGTGTGTGTGTGTGTGTGTGTGTGTGTGTGTGTGTGTGTGTGCCTGGTGCTAGTATCGGAAAAGATCTCACCTGAGGTAGCGGGCGAGGGCTGTGTGTGTGTGTGTGTGTGCCTGGTGCTAGTAACAGAAAAGATCTCACCTGAGGTAGCGGGCGAGGGCTGTGTGTGTGTGTGTGTGCCTGGTGCTAGTAACAGAAAAGATCTCACCTGAGGTAGCGGGCGAGGGCTGTGTGTGTGTGTGTGTTCCTGGTGCTAGTAACAGAAAAGATCTCACCTGAGGTAGCGGGCGAGGGCTGTGTGTGTGTGTGTGTGTGTGTTCCTGGTGCTAGTAACAGAAAAGATCTCACCTGAGGTAGCGGGCGAGGGCTGTGTGTGTGTGTGTGTGTGTGCCTGGTGCTAGTAACGGAAAAGATCTCACCTGAGGTAGCGGGCGAGGGCTGTGTGTGTGTGTGTGTGTGTGTGTGTGTGCCTGGTGCTAGTATCGGAAAAGATCTCACCTGAGGTAGCGGGCGAGGGCTGTGTGTGTGTGTGTGTGCCTGGTGCTAGTATCGGAAAATATCTCACCTGAGGTAACGGGCGAGGGCTGTGTGTGTGTGTGTGTGTGTGTGTGCCTGGTGCTATTATCGGAAAAGATCTCACCTGAGGTAGCGGGCGAGGGCTGTGTGTGTGTGTGTGTGTGCCTGGTGCTAGTATCGGAAAAGATCTCACCTGAGGTAGCGGGCGAGGGCTGTGTGTGTGTGTGTGTGTGTGCCTGGTGCTAGTATCGGAAAAGATCTCACCTGAGGTAGCGGGCGAGGGCTGTGTGTGTGTGTGTGTGTGTGTGTGCCTGGTGCTAGTATCGGAAAAGATCTCACCTGAGGTAGCGGGCGAGGGCTGTGTGTGTGTGTGTGTGTGTGTGTGTGTGCCTGGTGCTAGTATCGGAAAAGATCTCACCTGAGGTAGCGGGCGAGGGGTGTGTGTGTGTGTGTGCGTGTGTGCGCGCGCCTGGTGCTAGTATCGGAAAAGATCTCACCTGAGGTAACGGGCGAGGGCTGTGTGTGTGTGTGTGTGTGTGTGTGTGCCTGGTGCTAGTATCGGAAAAGATCTCACCTGAGGTAGCGGGCGAGGGGTGTGTGTGTGTGTGTGCGTGTGTGCGCGCGCCTGGTGCTAGTATCGGAAAAGATCTCACCTGAGGTAGCGGGCGAGGGCTGTGTGTGTGTGTGTGTGTGTGCGTGTGCGCCTGGTGCTAGTATCGGAAAAGATCTCACCTGAGGTAGCGGGCGAGGGCTGTGTGTGTGTGTGTGTGTGTGCCTGGTGCTAGTAACAGAAAAGATCTCACCTGAGGTAGCGGGCGAGGGCTGTGTGTGTGTGTGTGTGTGTGTGTGTGTGTGCCTGGTGCTAGTAACAGAAAAGATCTCACCTGAGGTAGCGGGCGAGGGCTGTGTGTGTGTGTGTGTGTGTGTGTGCCTGGTGCTAGTATCGGAAAAGATCTCACCTGAGGTAGCGGGCGAGGGCTGTGTGTGTGTGTGCGCCTGGTGCTAGTAACAGAAAAGATCTCACCTGAGGTAGCGGGCGAGGGCTGTGTGTGTGTGTGTGTGTGTGTGTGCCTGGTGCTAGTATCGGAAAAGATCTCACCTGAGGTAGCGGGCGAGGGCTGTGTGTGTGTGTGTGTGCCTGGTGCTAGTAACAGAAAAGATCTCACCTGAGGTAGCGGGCGAGGGCTGTGTGTGTGTGTGTGTGTGTTCCTGGTGCTAGTAACAGAAAAGATCTCACCTGAGGTAGCGGGCGAGGGCTGTGTGTGTGTGTGTGTGTCTGTGTCTGGTGCTAGTAACAGAAAAGATCTCACCTGAGGTAGCGGGCGAGGGGTGTGTGTGTGTGTGTGTGTGTGTGTGTGCCTGGTGCTAGTAACAGAAAAGATCTCACCTGAGGTAGCGGGCGAGGGCTGTGTGTGTGTGTGTGTGTCTGTGTCTGGTGCTAGTAACAGAAAAGATCTCACCTGAGGTAGCGGGCGAGGGCTGTGTGTGTGTGTGTGTGTGTGTGTGTGTGTGCCTGGTGCTAGTATCGGAAAAGATCTCACCTGAGGTAGCGGGCGAGGGCTGTGTGTGTGTGTGTGTGTGCCTGGTGCTAGTAACAGAAAAGATCTCACCTGAGGTAGCGGGCGAGGGCTGTGTGTGTGTGTGTGTGCCTGGTGCTAGTAACAGAAAAGATCTCACCTGAGGTAGCGGGCGAGGGCTGTGTGTGTGTGTGTGTGTTCCTGGTGCTAGTAACAGAAAAGATCTCACCTGAGGTAGCGGGCGAGGGCTGTGTGTGTGTGTGTGTGTGTGTTCCTGGTGCTAGTAACAGAAAAGATCTCACCTGAGGTAGCGGGCGAGGGCTGTGTGTGTGTGTGTGTGTGTGTGTGCCTGGTGCTAGTAACGGAAAAGATCTCACCTGAGGTAGCGGGCGAGGGCTGTGTTTGCTCCGATCTGGCTGATCGGAGCAAACACATGGTAATATCTGAGTGACACTTTGTCAGGTTTCCAGTATTTCCAAGCAAATGGTCAACTGTCATTTGCTCTCATCCATAACCATGCGTCTGCTCCAACCAGCCAGATCTGACGATAAATCTGCGTGTGTATGGCCACCTTAACACGCAGATCTCAATGGTGGTTGGCTCAAATAGAGCAATGAGGGGCAGATTTATTAAGCTTGGAGAAGAGATAAACTGGAGATAAAGCGGAGAAAAGGTAAAAGGAGATAATGCGCCAGCCAATCAGCTGTGTTTGAAAAAGACAGTTGGGAGTTGATTGGCTGGTGCTTTATCTCCTTTTACCTTATCTCCGCTTTATCTCCAGTTTATCTCTTCTCCAAGCTTAATAAATCTGCCCCTCATTGCTCTATTTGAGCCAACCACCATTGAGATCTGCGTGTTAAGGTGGCCATACACACGCAGATTTATCGTCAGATCTGGCTGGTTGGAGCAGACGCATGGTTATGGATGAGAGCAAATGACAGTTGACCATTTGCTTGGAAATACTGGAAACCTGACAAAGTGTCACTCAGATATTACCATGTGTTTGCTCCGATCAGCCAGATCTGAAGATAAATCTTACTAGTGTGTGGGCACCTTAAGACTGTGCAATTTGAGGGGAATGATAGGTCAAGTGGTCAATCTAGGAACGGGACTGCACCATACAATAATCTATCCACGTGAGAGACTATAAAAAGTACCACGCCAACTATTCATGGTTATAATCAAAGCTTTATTCATGTTTTTACAAAAAATATATATATATATTATTTTATTTATAGTTTTATTATTATTTTAAATAAATATATTATTGTTTTAATGCAATTATCCCATGGTAATTAATTCATGTAATCCTTCCTCAAAACCAGCGCAGCGTTTTCTTTGTGTGTGTGTGTGTGTGTGTGCGCGCCTGGTGCTAGTAACGGAAAAGATCTCACCTGAGGTAGCGGGCGAGGGCTGTGTGTGTGTGTGTGTGTGTGTGTGTGTGTGTGTGTGTGCCTGGTGCTAGTAACGGAAAAGATCTCACCTGAGGTAGCGGGCGAGGGCTTTGTGTGTGTGTGTGTGCCTGGTGCTAGTATCGGAAAAGATCTCACCTGAGGTAGCGGGCGAGGGCTGTGTGTGTGTGCCTGGTGCTAGTATCGGAAAAGATCTCACCTGAGGTAGCGGGCGAGGGCTGTGTGTGTGTGTGTGCCTGGTGCTAGTATCGGAAAAGATCTCACCTGAGGTAGCGGGCGAGGGCTGTGTGTGTGTGTGTGCCTGGTGCTAGTATCGGAAAAGATCTCACCTGAGGTAGCGGGCGAGGGCTGTGTGTGTGTGTGTGTGTGTGTGCCTGGTGCTAGTATCGGAAAAGATCTCACCTGAGGTAACGGGCGAGGGCTGTGTGTGTGTGTGTGTGTGTGCCTGGTGCTAGTATCGGAAAAGATCTCACCTGAGGTAGCGGGCGAGGGGTGTGTGTGTGTGTGTGTGTGTGTGCGCGCGCCTGGTGCTAGTATCGGAAAAGATCTCACCTGAGGTAGCGGGCGAGGGCTGTGTGTGTGTGTGTGTGTGCGCCTGGTGCTAGTATCGGAAAAGATCTCACCTGAGGTAGCGGGCGAGGGCTGTGTGTGTGTGTGCCTGGTGCTAGTAACAGAAAAGATCTCACCTGAGGTAGCGTGCGAGGGCTGTGTGTGTGTGTGTGTGTGTGTGTGTGTGTGCCTGGTGCTAGTAACAGAAAAGATCTCACCTGAGGTAGCGGGCGAGGGCTGTGTGTGTGTGTGTGTGTGTGTGCCTGGTGCTAGTATCGGAAAAGATCTCACCTGAGGTAGCGGGCGAGGGCTGTGTGTGTGTGTGTGTGCCTGGTGCTAGTAACAGAAAAGATCTCACCTGAGGTAGCGGGCGAGGGCTGTGTGTGTGTGTGTGTGCCTGGTGCTAGTAACAGAAAAGATCTCACCTGAGGTAGCGGGCGAGGGCTGTGTGTGTGTGTGTGTGTGTGTGTGTGCCTGGTGCTAGTAACAGAAAAGATCTCACCTGAGGTAGCGGGCGAGGGCTGTGTGTGTGTGTGTGTGTGTGTGTGTCTGGTGCTAGTAACAGAAAAGATCTCACCTGAGGTAGCGGGCGAGGGCTGTGTGTGTGTGTGTGTGTGTGCCTGGTGCTAGTATCGGAAAAGATCTCACCTGAGGTAGCGGGCGAGGGCTGTGTGTGTGTGTGTGCCTGGTGCTAGTAACAGAAAAGATCTCACCTGAGGTAGCGGGCGAGGGCTGTGTGTGTGTGTGTGTGTGTGTGTGTCTGTGTCTGGTGCTAGTAACAGAAAAGATCTCACCTGAGGTAGCGGACGAGGGCTGTGTGTGTGTGTGTGTGTGTGTGTGTGTGTGTGTGTCTGTGTCTGGTGCTAGTAACAGAAAAGATCTCACCTGAGGTAGCGGGCGAGGGCTGTGTGTGTGTGTGTGTGTGTGTGTGTGTGTGTGTGTGTGCCTGGTGCTAGTATCGGAAAAGATCTCACCTGAGGTAGCGGGCGAGGGCTGTGTGTGTGTGTGTGTGCCTGGTGCTAGTAACAGAAAAGATCTCACCTGAGGTAGCGGGCGAGGGCTGTGTGTGTGTGTGTGTGTGTGTGTTCCTGGTGCTAGTAACAGAAAAGATCTCACCTGAGGTAGCGGGCGAGGGCTGTGTGTGTGTGTGTGTGTGTGTGTGTGTCTGTGTCTGGTGCTAGTAACAGAAAAGATCTCACCTGAGGTAGCGGGCGAGGGGTGTGTGTGTGTGTGTGTGTGCCTGGTGCTAGTAACAGAAAAGATCTCACCTGAGGTAGCGGGCGAGGGCTGTGTGTGTGTGTGTGTGTCTGTGTCTGGTGCTAGTAACAGAAAAGATCTCACCTGAGGTAGCGGGCGAGGGCTGTGTGTGTGTGTGTGTGTGTGTGTGTGTGTGTGTGTGTGTGTGCCTGGTGCTAGTATCGGAAAAGATCTCACCTGAGGTAGCGGGCGAGGGCTGTGTGTGTGTGTGTGTGTGCCTGGTGCTAGTAACAGAAAAGATCTCACCTGAGGTAGCGGGCGAGGGCTGTGTGTGTGTGTGTGTGCCTGGTGCTAGTAACAGAAAAGATCTCACCTGAGGTAGCGGGCGAGGGCTGTGTGTGTGTGTGTGTTCCTGGTGCTAGTAACAGAAAAGATCTCACCTGAGGTAGCGGGCGAGGGCTGTGTGTGTGTGTGTGTGTGTGTTCCTGGTGCTAGTAACAGAAAAGATCTCACCTGAGGTAGCGGGCGAGGGCTGTGTGTGTGTGTGTGTGTGTGCCTGGTGCTAGTAACGGAAAAGATCTCACCTGAGGTAGCGGGCGAGGGCTGTGTGTGTGTGTGTGTGTGTGTGTGTGTGCCTGGTGCTAGTATCGGAAAAGATCTCACCTGAGGTAGCGGGCGAGGGCTGTGTGTGTGTGTGTGTGCCTGGTGCTAGTATCGGAAAATATCTCACCTGAGGTAACGGGCGAGGGCTGTGTGTGTGTGTGTGTGTGTGTGTGCCTGGTGCTATTATCGGAAAAGATCTCACCTGAGGTAGCGGGCGAGGGCTGTGTGTGTGTGTGTGTGTGCCTGGTGCTAGTATCGGAAAAGATCTCACCTGAGGTAGCGGGCGAGGGCTGTGTGTGTGTGTGTGTGTGTGCCTGGTGCTAGTATCGGAAAAGATCTCACCTGAGGTAGCGGGCGAGGGCTGTGTGTGTGTGTGTGTGTGTGTGTGCCTGGTGCTAGTATCGGAAAAGATCTCACCTGAGGTAGCGGGCGAGGGCTGTGTGTGTGTGTGTGTGTGTGTGTGTGTGCCTGGTGCTAGTATCGGAAAAGATCTCACCTGAGGTAGCGGGCGAGGGGTGTGTGTGTGTGTGTGCGTGTGTGCGCGCGCCTGGTGCTAGTATCGGAAAAGATCTCACCTGAGGTAACGGGCGAGGGCTGTGTGTGTGTGTGTGTGTGTGTGTGTGCCTGGTGCTAGTATCGGAAAAGATCTCACCTGAGGTAGCGGGCGAGGGGTGTGTGTGTGTGTGTGCGTGTGTGCGCGCGCCTGGTGCTAGTATCGGAAAAGATCTCACCTGAGGTAGCGGGCGAGGGCTGTGTGTGTGTGTGTGTGTGTGCGTGTGCGCCTGGTGCTAGTATCGGAAAAGATCTCACCTGAGGTAGCGGGCGAGGGCTGTGTGTGTGTGTGTGTGTGTGCCTGGTGCTAGTAACAGAAAAGATCTCACCTGAGGTAGCGGGCGAGGGCTGTGTGTGTGTGTGTGTGTGTGTGTGTGTGTGCCTGGTGCTAGTAACAGAAAAGATCTCACCTGAGGTAGCGGGCGAGGGCTGTGTGTGTGTGTGCGCCTGGTGCTAGTAACAGAAAAGATCTCACCTGAGGTAGCGGGCGAGGGCTGTGTGTGTGTGTGTGTGTGTGTGTGTGTGCCTGGTGCTAGTATCGGAAAAGATCTCACCTGAGGTAGCGGGCGAGGGCTGTGTGTGTGTGTGCCTGGTGCTAGTATCGGAAAAGATCTCACCTGAGGTAGCGGGCGAGGGCTGTGTGTGTGTGTGTGTGTGTGTGTGTGCCTGGTGCTAGTATCGGAAAAGATCTCACCTGAGGTAGCGGGCGAGGGCTGTGTGTGTGTGTGTGTGTGTGTGTGTGTGTGTGTGTGCCTGGTGCTAGTAACAGAAAAGATCTCACCTGAGGTAGCGGGCGAGGGCTGTGTGTGTGTGTGTGTGTGTGTGTGTGTGCCTGGTGCTAGTAACAGAAAAGATCTCACCTGAGGTAGCGGGCGAGGGCTGTGTGTGTGTGTGTGTGTGTGTGCCTGGTGCTAGTATAGGAAAAGATCTCACCTGAGGTAGCGGGCGAGGGCTGTGTGTGTGTGTGTGTGTGTCTGTGTCTGGTGCTAGTAACAGAAAAGATCTCACCTGAGGTAGCGGGCGAGGGCTGTGTGTGTGTGTGTTCCTGGTGCTAGTAACAGAAAAGATCTCACCTGAGGTAGCGGGCGAGGGCTGTGTGTGTGTCTGTGTGCCTGGTGCTAGTAACAGAAAAGATCTCACCTGAGGTAGCGGGCGAGGGCTGTGTGTGTGTGTGTGTGTGTGTGTGTGTGTGTGTGTGTGTGTGTGTCTGTGTCTGGTGCTAGTAACAGAAAAGATCTCACCTGAGGTAGCGGGCGAGGGCTGTGTGTGTGTGTGTGTGTGTGTGTGCCTGGTGCTAGTATCGGAAAAGATCTCACCTGAGGTAGCGGGCGAGGGCTGTGTGTGTGTGCCTGGTGCTAGTAACAGAAAAGATCTCACCTGAGGTAGCGGGCGAGGGCTGTGTGTGTGTGTCTGGTGCTAGTAACAGAAAAGATCTCACCTGAGGTAGCGGGCGAGGGCTGTGTGTGTGTGTGTGTGTGTGTCTGTGTCTGTGTCTGGTGCTAGTAACAGAAAAGATCTCACCTGAGGTAGCGGGCGAGGGCTGTGTGTGTGTGTGTGTGTGTGTGTGTGTTCCTGGTGCTAGTAACAGAAAAGATCTCACCTGAGGTAGCGGGCGAGGGCTGTGTGTGTGTGTGTGTGTGTGTGTGTGTGTGTGTGTGTGTGTGTGTGTGTGTGTGTGTGTGCCTGGTGCTAGTAACAGAAAAGATCTCTGAATCCTGGTTTAACCAGGTGGTTGGTAGAGTCTTTCTGTCTGAATCCACTGGGGCCTAGATATGTTTGTAGGCAGAGGGACTGGGACCACATGAAGCTGTATGAGGTTAGTGCAGAGAAGACTGTATGCACCGAGGCACGTTACTGCATCAGGTGACCCTGGGTCACGTGGAAGCTGGAGGCCTGGCTGGGACTGGCTAAGGTGGTAACTGAGCGAACCAGATTGGGTTCGGTGCTGCTACTGGGCAGGTTACAGCTGAGGAAAAGACACCTCAGGGGAACCATGTGTGTTCGCTGTACACAACTGAAATAGTGTTTTCTACAATCCGGATTCAGTAGGTGACTGGAACTCGCACACAAAGAAAAAAATGTTTTAATCATTCAGAAGTTAATTTCTCAGAGATTTAGGATATCTGCCGAGAAATGAAAAGTGAACACCCCACAAGGGTGGAATGCAACTGGCTATTTACAGATATGAGCTGAACGCTGCAGAACCTGAGAATGCCAGACAAGGCCCCTGGTGTAGATCAACTGGGAACAGCCAGGAGTTAGTCGCTGTAGACTTCAGGAGCAGGTTCCAGCAGGTGGAGGACATATTCTCACTGACGTACAGGCTGTACTGAGCTTCAGAGACCAGTAACCACTGTAGATAATCTGAGCTTTTAGCTGGAAATACAAGAATAAAGTGTAGCTTGGAAATACCTGCAGTGTTGATACTTGCGTGGAAATAACCCAGGAATCCCAGGGAGACTGCAGGCAAGCTGCGCACTAAGACGTCTGTAATAACGGATATTGCTCTGGCAATGAGCTGCTGACCTGGAAGGTGTTACTTAGGAGCTGCAGGCTTGTCAGCTGGTTCAAGGAAGCACTCTGACTGGAGGAGATGTGGTCATCTGGCAAAATGGTGACATCCATGCACCAGCTCCATAATACAACTTGCCTATGGAACAGATAAATGAGGACTCACTTTGTGCATGAAATACGTTTGAAAGTCCATTTTATGACACGGATTGAGGTTCTCCTGCTAATGGGGTCTTTAATATGGAGGCAAGTGTCCTTTCTGTACTCCATTTCGTTGCTGGGAACAAAGGTTGCCTTTTGCTTTATTCACTCGAAGCCTTTACACGTCCTGGCCAGAGTAGTCCTTTTCTAGACAGGCAGATATTCATTCACATGCACACCTGCCGTCGGTCTGGTGGCTTCACTTACTTGCCCAAAGGTTGTCCTTTCTATTCCGGGAACCAGATTAGCCAGCCTCTCTGGTTGGGGTGCAGTGACACTGGGCCTCATCGTAAACCGCCTGATATTATGGGTGGTCATGAACACCTGAGCCAGGAATGTACAGAAGGGCAGGCTGCTTCAGTCCGACAATGATAAGTCAGATCACCGTGATGGAGATTATAGCATTAACTATCATTATCCCTCATTCATTCAGACTATCTAGACTGATCAGATTTAATGCACGAGAGGCTATTGTAATCACACATAGATTTGATATAATCTATATATGATCCTTCATCCCTTTTATGTATGCATGCTGTTATTCCGTGGCACCTGGGCTAGCTGTGGATCAGCTATTGTGAGCGAGCTGGATCTTTTCCACACACGTATTGTGTCTGATCGTTCCCGAGATCACTCTTGTGTGATATTTTACACTGAAGCTTTCATCCATGTTGTTATCACTGTATCTTGGTGCACTTCTTCTGCTGGTTCCTTCCTTGAAAATAACTGGTGGGAATTCTTTACCAGATATCGGTGTCAAGATCTCCATTCTGCCGCTCTTCTGTGTCCGTCCTCTTTGTATTCATGTTGTGACATTTACCAGACAAGATCTTGTTTTGTCTTAAAGGTTACAGAAAGAAGACTTTAGCCTGGAAGAGATCTACACAAACAAGAACTACCACACTCCTACAGAGAAAAGGTCAGAACCCTGGGATGGTACAGTAGTAAATGGCTTGTTACATGAGTGCAAGCATATGGGGGATAAGGCCAGCCAGAGGCGAGGAGTTGGGGCCTGAAGGAGCGTTCATACATCTGGCTGTGACTGTGGATGTTTGGTGAGAGGGGAGGTGGGGGGTCAGAGGAGCATTCATACACCTGGCTGTGATGGTGGTGGTTTGGTGAGAGGGGAGTTGGGGCCTGAAGGAGCATTCATACATCTGGCTGTGATGGTGGTGGTTTGGTGAGAGGGGAGGTGGGGGTCCGTGCAGCGTTCATACATCTGGCTGTGACTGTGGAGGTTTAATGAGAGGGAGGTGGGGGGTCGGAGGAGCATTCATACACCTGGCTGTGATGGTGGAGGTTTGGAGAGAGGGGAGGTGGGGGGTCGGAGCATTCATACACCTGGCTGTGATGGTGGAGTTGTGGTTAGAGGGGAGGTGGGGGGGTCGGAGGAGCATTCATACACCTGGCTGTGACGGTGGAGGTTTGGTGAGAGGGGAGGTGGGGGGTCAGAGGAGCATTCATACACCTGGCTGTGACGGTGGAGGTTTGGAGAGAGGGGAGGTGGGGGGTCAGAGGAGCATTCATACACCTGGCTGTGACTGTGGACGTTTGGTGAGAGGGGAGGTTGGGCCCGAATGAGCATTTATACACCTGGCTGTGATGGTGGAGGTTTGGTGAGAGGGGAGGTGGGGGGTCGGAGGAGCATTCATACACCTGGCTGTGATGGTGGAGGTTTGGAGAGAGGGGAGGTGGGGGGTCGGAGGAGCATTCATACACCTGGCTGTGATGGTGGAGGTTTGGAGAGAGGGGAGGTGGGGGGTCGGAGCATTCATACACCTGGCTGTGATGGTGGAGTTGTGGTTAGAGGGGAGGTGGGGGGGTCAGAGGAGCATTCATACACCTGGCTGTGATGGTGGAGGTTTGGAGAGAGGGGAGGTGGGGGGTCAGAGGAGCATTCATACACCTGGCTGTGACTGTGGACGTTTGGTGAGAGGGGAGGTGGGGGTCGGCGCAGCATTCATACACCTGGCTGTGACGGTGGAGGTTTGGTGAGAGGGCAGGCGGGGGGTCGGCGCAGCATTCATACACCTGGCTGTGACGGTGGAGGTTTGGTGAGAGGGGAGGTGGGGGGTCAGAGGAGCATTCATACACCTGGCTGTGATGGAGGAGGTTTGGAGAGAGGGGAGGTGGGGGGTCGGAGCATTCATACACCTGGCTGTGATGGTGGAGTTGTGGTTAGAGGGGAGGTGGGGGGGTCGGAGGAGCATTCATACACCTGGCTGTGATGGTGGAGGTTTGGAGAGAGGGGAGGTGGGGGGGTCGGAGGAGCATTCATACACCTGGCTGTGACGGTGGAGGTTTGGTGAGAGGGGAGGTGGGGGGACAGAGGAGCATTCATACACCTGGCTGTGACGGTGAAGGTTTGGTGAGAGGGGAGGTGGGGGGGGGTCAGAGGAGCATTCATACACCTGGCTGTGACTGTGGACGTTTGGTGAGAGGGGAGGTGGGGGTCGGCGCAGCATTCATACACCTGGCTGTGACTGTGGAGGTTTGGTGAGAGGGCAGGTGGGGGTCGGCGCAGCATTCATACACCTGGCTGTGACGGTGGAGGTTTGGTGAGAGGGCAGGTGGGGGTCGGCGCAGCATTCATACACCTGGCTGTGACGGTGGAGGTTTGGTGAGAGGGGGGTCTGCAGCATTCATACACCTGGCTGTGGCGGTGGAGGTTTGGTGAGAGGGGGGTCCGCAGCATTCATACACCTGGCTGTGGCGGTGAAGGTTTGGTGAGAGGGGGGTCCGCAGCATTCATACACCTGGCTGTGGCGGTGGAGGTTTGGTGAGAGGGGGGTCCGCAGCATTCATACACCTGGCTGTGGCGGTGGAGGTTTGGTGAGAGGGGGGTCCGCAGCATTCATACACCTGGCTGTGGCGGTGGAGGTTTGGTGAGAGGGGGGTCCGCAGCATTCATACACCTGGCTGTGACGGTGGAGGTTTGGTGAGAGGGCAGGTGGGGGTCGACGCAGCATTCATACACCTGGCTGTGACGGTGGAGGTTTGGTGAGAGGGGGGTCCGCAGCATTCATACACCTGGCTGTGACGGTGGAGGTTTGGTGAGAGGGGGGTCCGCAGCATTCATACACCTGGCTGTGGCGGTGGAGGTTTGGTGAGAGGGCAGGTGGGGGTCGACGCAGCATTCATACACCTGGCTGTGACGGTGAAGGTTTGGTGAGAGGGGGGTCCGCAGCATTCATACACCTGGCTGTGGCGGTGGAGGTTTGGTGAGAGGGGGGTCCGCAGCATTCATACACCGGGCTGTGGCGGTGGAGGTTTGGTGAGAGGGGGGTCCGCAGCATTCATACACCTGGCTGTGACGGTGGAGGTTTGGTGAGAGGGGGGTCGGCGCAGCATTCATACACCTGGCTGTGGCGGTGAAGGTTTGGTGAGAGGGGGGTCCGCAGCATTCATACACCTGGCTGTGGCGGTGGAGGTTTGGTGAGAGGGGGGTCCGCAGCATTCATACACCTGGCTGTGGAGGTTTGGTGAGAGGGGAGGAGGGGCCAGAGAAGAATGAACAGTCTGAATGTGGCGGTGAAAGCCAGACAAGCCAACCCATTGTTTGTGGAACAGGTTTGGGGAGTGGGTAATCCTGCCGCAGAGGGTCTGCTTCCATTTTCTAGAGCAGATGTTGGAATGCTTTTTTTTTGGGGGGGGGACCACTACATTATAGCAGACTAACCAGAGTAGGTTCTATCAAATGTATTTATTATATTTGGTAAATGACCCTAGAGAAAGATGGGGAGGAAAGAAGTTCACCCCTTACATGTCTCCCGTGTTTTCCGTTGACCATTCCATTTATTCTTCATATACAGAAAATTTGAGACTATATTTGAGGAACCGGTAATGAAGGGTGGTGCCCTTATCCTTACGAGTCAGCGTCCATTACGACGGATTATGGTATTTAAGGATGGTGGTGCTGGTCCACGCAAACGTCGGAGGAAGGGGAAAGGATCTGGTCGCACCCGTCGATGTAAAACCACCCCTGCCGGAGAAAAAGTGGACTTTGAACTTTTACTGCAACACAAAATGAGCCAGTTAGAGGCGGCATTGCAAGAAGAGGAAATGGCCGAGTATTAGGAAAGAAAAAAAGATGGAGTAGCGCTGTGTTAGATAATACTACTGTTTATTTAAAAACAATTTATTCCATAATAATAATCAAATCATGTTGGCCAACAATTATGACAGACAAACGGGACTTACAAACATATACCAAAAGGGATATTCTCCGAAATCTATCACTCCTTTCAGAATACTTTTGTTAATAGTTGTTAGATGTAAACTAGTTTTTAGTGTAAATTAGTATAATACAGTCCCCACATTTATGTGCACACATTTTGTGGTTAATACTTATGGGAATAGGGGTCCAGCCTGCAGCTCACAACGATCCACTCCGACCTCTGAGAATTGGTCTAATCTGAGGTATGTACCATTGGTTCTGTCTCAATTGCGGCTTACTCTCCCCAAATCCTCAATGCATTTCTCCACCTGGTTACCCTCTCAGCGGGTTCCTCGGGAGGTTTGATGACACAGCAGCGCTTCCGCTTCTTTATAGCGGTCACTTTTTCGCGTTTCTGCTTTCGCGCATGTGCCCTCCAGACCGGGTCAAGCCTTTCTCTCAGGTCTATAGCGGTCACTTCCGCATGTCTCTATTTTCTATATGTTTGTAATGGTGCCCATACACGTTCTGATGCGGGCGGTGCGATCTGTGCTTTGAAGTGCGCGCTCCCGCTGCAATTCATCGCACAGTACAAAAAGTATGTGCTGCACATACTTATTATCACATTGCATTGCATGCACAACGCATGCAATGCGTGCTAGTTAAGCTGAAAACGCCCGCATCGGGACACCTTAAGTCCTGTTTGTCTGTCATAATTGTTGGTCAACATGATTTGATTATTATTATGGAATAAATTGTTTTTAAATAAATAGTAGTATTATCTAACACAGCGCTACTCCATCTTTTTTATTTTGGGTATCTATTTAGTTAAAGGGGTTTGGTAATACCCCTTTTAGGGTGACAGCTGCAGTGTTGGATAAATTACAATCAGTGCTCCGTATCCTACTGTTGGAGTATTAGGAAAGCGTGGCTCTGCGCACAAGTGTCCTTATGTTACATCGTGCCCGGACGTCTGTCTGTGTATATACTGTATGTCTGTAAATGCTCCTTTGCCTTAATCTTCCCCCGAAAGCTTATCCGAGGGAGAAGACTGCGTTTAACTTATCCTTGTTCACAAATAAATAATTTGCTAACTTTCCCTGATTCTCCATCTGGTGTCGTACTGCAAATCCTAGACGTCCACCAGATATCCCACCACATTTCTCAGATGCTGGTCACACATACCTGTATGATGCTAATTGAGGAATAATGGGGAGTGACACAGCCAGTGAGGGGTATAGAAAATGTACAGATATGCACTAGATGTATCCTGATGGGGGACACGGACACATGGGGAACATATATTACTGATCTGTACAGCACCCAGGCAGCCATTCAGCAGCACCACTTGGTGATTACACAGCCAGATAGGTAGCCAGTAACAGTACAGATATAGGACATGTACAGATATACACTAGATGTATCCTGATGGGGGACACGGACATGGGGAACATATATTACTGCTCTGTACAGCACCCAGGCAGTCATTCAGCAGCACCACTTGGTGATTACACAGCCAGATAGGTAGCCAGTAACAGTACAGATATAGGACATGTACAGATATACACTAGATGTATCCTGATGGGGGACACGGACATGGGGAACATATATTACTGAGCTGTACCGCACCAGGCAGCCATTCAGCAGCACCACTTGGTGATTACACAGCCAGATAGGTAGCCAGTAACAGTACAGATATAGGACATGTACATATATGCACTAGATGTATCCTGATGGGGGACACGGACATGGGGAACATATATTACTGATCTGTACAGCACCAGGCAGCCATTCAGCAGCACCACTTGGTGATTTCACCAGCCAGATAGGTAGCCAGTAACAGTACAGATATAGAACACTTACAGATATGCACTAGATGTATCCTGATGGGGGACACGGACATGGGGAACATATATTACTGCTCTGTACAGCACCCAGGCAGCCATTCAGCAGCACCACTTGGTGATTACACAGCCAGATAGGTAGCCAGTAACAGTACAGATATAGGACACGTACAGATATACACTAGATGTATCCTGATGGGGGACACGGACATGGGGAACATATATTACTGCTCTGTACAGCACCCAGGCAGCCATTCAGCAGCACCACTTGGTGATTACACCAGCCAGATAGGTAGCCAGTAACAGTACAGATATAGGACACGTACAGATATACACTAGATGTATCCTGATGAGGGACACGGACACATGGGGAACATATATTACTGATCTGTACAGCACCAGGCAGCCATTCAGCAGCACCACTTGGTGATTACACAGCCAGATAGGTAGCCAGTAACAGTACAGATATAGGACACGTACAGATATACACTAGATGTATCCTGATGGGGGCCACGGACATGGGGAACATATATTACTTATCTGTACAGCACCCAGGCAGCCATTCAGCAGCACCACTTGGTGATTGCACCAGCCAGATAGGTAGCCAGTAACAGTACAGATATGGGACATGTACAGATATGCACTATATGTATCCTGATGGGGGACACGGACATGGGGAACATATATTACTTATCTGTACAGCACCCAGGCAGCCATTCAGCAGCACCACTTGGTGATTTCACCAGCCAGATAGGTAGCCAGTAACAGTACAGATATAGAACACTTACAGATATGCACTATATGTATCCTGATGAGGGACACGGACACATGGGGAACATATATTACTGATCTGTACAGCACCAGGCAGCCATTCAGCAGCACCACTTGGTGATTACACAGCCAGATAATTAGCCAGTTACTGTACAGATATAGGACATGTACAGATATGCACTAGATGTAGCCTGATGGGGACACGGACATGGGGAACATATATTACTGATCTGTACAGCACCAGGCAGCCATTCAGCAGCACCACATGGTGATTACACAGCCAGATCGGTAGATAGTAACAGTACAGATATAGGACATGTACAGATATGCACTAGATGTATCCTGATGGGGACACGGACACATGGGGAACATATATTACTGCTCTGTACAGCACCCAGGCAGCCATTCAGCAGCACCACTTGGTGATTACACAGCCAGATAGGTAGCCAGTAACAGTACAGATATAGGACATGTACATATATACACTAGATGTATCCTGATGGAGGACACGGACATGGGGAACATATATTACTGATCTGTACAGCACCAGGCAGCCATTCAGCAGCACCACTTGGTGATTACACAGCCAGATAGGTAGCCAGTAACAGTACAGATATAGGACACGTACAGATGAACACTAGATGTATCCTGATGGGGGACACGGACATGGGGAACATATATTACTGATCTGTACAGCACCAGGCAGCCATTCAGCAGCACCACATGGTGATTACACAGCCAGATCGGTAGATAGTAACAGTACAGATATAGGACATGTACAGATATGCACTAGATGTATCCTGATGGGGACACGGACACATGGGGAACATATATTACTGCTCTGTACAGCACCCAGGCAGCCATTCAGCAGCACCACTTGGTGATTACACAGCCAGATAGGTAGCCAGTAACAGTACAGATATAGGACATGTACATATATACACTAGATGTATCCTGATGGAGGACACGGACATAGGGAACATATATTACTGATCTGTACAGCACCAGGCAGCCATTCAGCAGCACCACTTGGTGATTACACAGCCAGATAGGTAGCCAGTAACAGTACAGATATAGGACACGTACAGATGAACACTAGATGTATCCTGATGGGGGACACGGACATGGGGAACATATATTACTGCTCTGTACAGCACCAGGCAGCCATTCAGCAGCACCACTTGGTGATTACACCAGCCAGATAATTAGCCAGTAACTGTACAGATATAGGACATGTACAGATATACACTAGATATATCCTGATGGAGGACACAGACATGGGGAACATATATTACTGATCTGTACAGCACCAGGCAGCCATTCAGCAGCACCACATGGTGATTACACAGCCAGATAGGTAGCCAGTAACAGTACAGATATAGGACATGTACAGATATACACTAGATGTATCCCGATGGGGGACATGGGGAACATATATTACTGATCTGTACAGCACCAGGCAGCCATTCAGCAGCACCACTTGGTGATTACACAGCCAGATAGGTAGCCAGTAACAGTACAGATATGGGACATGTACAGATATACACTAGATGTATCCTGATGGGGGACACGGACATGGGGAACATATATTACTGATCTGTACAGCACCCAGGCAGCCATTCAGCAGCACCACTTGGTGATTACACAGCCAGATAGGTAGCCAGTAACAGTACAGATATAGGACACGTACAGATATATACTAGATGTATCCTGATGGACACGGACATGGAGAACATATATTACTGATCTGTACAGCACCCAGGCAGCCATTCAGGTGATTACACAGCCAGATCGGTAGCCAGTAACAGTACAGATATAGGACATGTACATATATACACTAGATGTATCCTGATGGAGGACACAGACATGGGTAACATATATTACTGATCTGTACAGCACCCAGGCAGCCATTCAGCAGCACCACTTGGTGATTACACAGCCAGATAGGTAGCCAGTAACAGTACAGATATAGGACATGTACAGATATACACTAGATGTATCCTGATGGGGGATACGGACATGGGTAACATATATTACTGATCTGTACAGCACCCAGGCAGCCATTCAGCAGCACCACTTGGTGATTACACAGCCAGATCGGTAGCCAGTAACAGTACAGATATAGGACATGTACAGATATACACTAGATGTATCCTGATGGGGACACGGACATGGGGAACATATATTACTGATCTGTACAGCACCCAGGCAGCCATTCAGCAGCACCACTTGGTGATTACACAGCCAGATAGGTAGCCAGTAACAGTACAGATATAGGACATGTACATATATACACTAGATGTATCCTGATGGGAGACACGGACATGGGGAACATATATTACTGATCTGTACAGCACCAGGCAGCCATTCAGCAGCACCACTTGGTGATTACACAGCCAGATAGGTAGCCAGTAACAGTACAGATATAGGACACGTACAGATATACACTAGATGTATCCTGATGGGGGACACGGACATGGGGAACATATACTACTGCTCTGTACAGCACCCAGGCAGCCAGTCAGCAGCACCACTTGGTGATTACACCAGACAGATAGGTAGCCAGTAACAGTACAGATATAGGACATGTACAGATATACACTAGATGTATCCTGATGGGGGACACGGACATGGGGAACATATATTACTGATCTGTACAGCACCAGGCAGCCATTCAGCAGCACCACTTGGTGATTACACCAGACAGATAGGTAGCCAGTAACAGTACAGATATAGGACATGTACAGATATACACTAGATGTATCCTGATGGGGACACGGACATGGGGAACATATATTACTGCTCTGTACAGCACCAGGCAGCCATTTAGCAGCACCACTTGGTGATTACACCAGACAGATAGGTAGCCAGTAACAGTACAGATATAGGACATGTACAGATATACACTAGATGTATCCTGATGGAGGACACAGACATGGGGAACATATATTACTGATCTGTACAGCACCAGGCAGCCATTCAGCAGCACCACTTGGTGATTACACCAGACAGATAGGTAGCCAGTAACAGTACAGATATAGGACATGTACAGATATACACTAGATGTATCCTGATGGAGGACACAGACATGGGGAACATATATTACTGATCTGTACAGCACCCAGGTAGCCATTCAGCAGCACCACTTGGTGATTGCACCAGCCAGATAGGTAGCCAGTAACAGTACAGATATAGGACATGTACAGATATACACTAGATGTATCCTGATGGGGACATGGACATGGGGAACATATATTACTGATTTGTACAGCACCCAGGTAGCCATTCAGCAGCACCACTTGGTGATTACACAGCCAGATAGGTAGCCAGTAACAGTACAGATATAGGACACGTACAGATTACAGATATACACTAGATGTATCCTGATGTGGGACACGGACATGGGGAACATATATTACTGATCTGTACAGCACCCAGGCAGCCATTCAGCAGCACCACTTGGTGATTACACAGCCAGATAGGTAGCCAGTAACAGTACAGATATAGGACATGTACAGATATGCACTAGATGTATCCTCATGGGGGACACGGACATGGGGAACATATATTACTGATCTGTACAGCACCCAGGCAGCCATTCAGCAGCACCACTTGGTGATTACACAGCCAGATAGGTAGCCAGTAACAGTACAGATATAGGACATGTACAGATATACACTAGATGTATCCTGATGGGGGACACGGACATGGGGAACATATATTACTGATTTGTGCAGCACCCAGGCAGCCATTCAGCAGCACCACTTGGTGATAACACAGCCAGATAGGTAGCCAGTAACAGTACAGATATACACTAGATGTATCCTGATGAGGGACACGGACATTGGGAACATATTATTACTGATCTGTACAGCACCAGGCAGCCATTCAGCAGCACCACTTGGTGATAACACAGCCAGATAGGTAGCCAGTAACAGTACAGATATAGGACACATACAGATATACACTAGATGTATCCTGATGGGGGACACGGACATGGGGAACATATATTACTGATTTGTACAGCACCCAGGCAGCCATTTAGCAGCACCACTTGGTGATTACACCAGATAGGTAGCCAGTAACATTACAGATATAGGACATGTACAGATATATACTAGATGTATCCTGATGGGGGTACTGACATGGGGAACATATATTAGTGAGCTGTACAGCACCAGGCAGCCATTCAGCAGCACCACTTGGTGATTACACAGCCAGATAGGTAGCCAGTAACAGTACAGATATAGGACATGTACAGATATACACTAGATGTATCCTGATGGGGGTACTGACATGGAGAACATATATTACTGATCTGTACAGCACCCAGGCAGCCATTTAGCAGCACCACTTGGTGATTACACCAGCCAGATAGGTAGCCAGTAACAGTACAGATATACACTAGATGTATCCTGATGGGGGACACGGACATGGAGAACATATATTACTGATTTGTACAGCATCCAGGCAGCCATTCAGCAGCACCACATGGTGATTACACCAGCCAGATAGGTAGCCAGTAACATTACAGATATAGGACATGTACAGATATACACTAGATGTATCCTGATGGGGGACATGGGGAACATATATTACTGATCTGTACAGCACCAGGCAGCCATTCAGCAGCACCACTTGGTGATTACACAGCCAGATAGGTAGCCAGTAACAGTACAGATATAGGACATGTACAGATATACACTAGATGTATCCTGATGGGGGTACTGACATGGAGAACATATATTACTGATCTGTACAGCACCAGGCAGCCATTCAGCAGCACCACTTGGTGATTACACAGCCAGATAGGTAGCCAGTAACAGTACAGATATAGGACACATACAGATATACACTAGATGTATCCTGATGGGGGACATGGGGAACATATATTACTGATCTGTACAGCACCCAGGCAGCCATTCAGCAGCACCACTTGGTGATTACACAGCTAGATAGGTAGCCAGTAACAGTACAGATATAGGACATGTACAGATATACACTAGATGTATCCTGATGGGGGCACTGACATGGGGAACATATAATACTGATCTGTACAGCACCAGGCAGCCATTCAGCAGAACCACATAGTGATTACACAACCAGATAGGTAGCCAGTAACAGTACAGATATAGGACATGTACAGATATACACTAGATGTATCCTGATGGGGGCACTGACATGGGGAACATATATTACTGATCTGTATTGCACCAGGCAGCCATTCAGCAGCACCACTTGGTGATTACATAAGCCAGATAGGTAGCCAGTAACAGTACAGATATAGGACACATACAGATAAATATATACTAGATGTATCCTGATGGGGAACATATATTACTGATCTGTACAGCACCCAGGCAGCCATTCAGCAGCGCCACTTGGTGATTACACAGCCAGATAGGTAGCCAGTAACAGTACAGATATAGGACCCGTACATATATACTAGATGTATCCTGATGGGGGCACTGACATGGGGAACATATAATACTGATCTGTACAGCACCAGGCAGCCATTCAGCAGAACCACATAGTGATTACACAACCAGATAGGTAGCCAGTAACAGTACAGATATAGGACATGTACAGATATACACTAGATGTATCCTGATGGGGGACACGGACACATGGGGAACATATATTACTGATATGTACTGCACCCAGGCAGCCATTCAGCAGCACCACTTGGTGATTACACAGCCAGATAGGTAGCCAGTAACAGTACAGATATAGGACACATACAGATATACACTAGATGTATCCTGATGGGGGACACGGACATGGGGAACATATATTACTGATCTGTACAGCACCCAGGCAGCCATTCAGCAGCACCACTTGGTGATTACACAGCCAGATAGGTAGATAGTAACAGTACAGATATAGGACATGTACAGATATATACTAGATCAGGTATGTCCAAACTATGGCCCTCCAGCTGTTGTGAAATTACAAGTCCCATCATGCCTTGCCACAGTTTTGCTATTAGAGAATGCTAAAACTATGACTAGGAATGCTGGGATGTGTAGTTTCACAACAGCTGGAGGGCCACAGTTTGGACATTGTTGTACTAGATGGATCCTCATGAGGGACACGGACATGGGAAACGTATAGTTACTGATCTGTACAGCACCCAGGCAGCCATTCAGCAGCACCACTTGGTGATTACACAGCCAGATAGGTAGCCAGTAACAGTACAGATATAGGACACGTACAGATATACACTAGATGTATACTGATGGGGGACACGGACATGGGGAACATACATTACTGATCTGTACAGCACCCAGGCAGCCATTCAGCAGCACCACTTGGTGATTACACAGCCAGATAGGTAGCCAGTAACAGTACAGATATAGGACATGTACAGATATACACTAGATGTATACTGATGGGGGACACGGACATGGGGACATATATTACTGATCTGTCCAGCACCAGGCAGCCATTCAGCAGCACCACTTGGTGATTACACAGCCAGATAGGTAGCCAGTAACAGTACAGATATAGGACACGTACAGATATACACTAGATGTATACTGATGGGGGACACGGACATGGGGAACATACATTACTGATCTGTACAGCACCCAGGCAGCAAATCAGCAGCACCACTTGGTGATTACACTGCCAGATATGTAGCCAGTAACAGTACAGATATAGGACATGTACAGATATACACTAGATGTATCCTGATGGGGGACACGGACACATGGGGAACATATATTACTGATATGTACAGCACCCAGGCAGCCATTCAGCAGCACCACTTGGTGATTACACCAGCCAGATAGGTAGCCAGTAACAGTACAGATATAGGACATGTACAGATATACACTATATGTATCCTGATGGGGGCACTGACATGGGGAACATATATTACTGATCTGTACAGCACCAGGCAGCCATTCAGCAGAACCACATAGTGATTACACAACCAGATAGGTAGCCAGTAACAGTACAGATATAGGACATGTACAGATATACACTAGATGTATCCTGATGGAGGACACGGACATGGGGAACATATATTACTGATCTGTACAGCACCCAGGCAGCCATTCAGCAGCACCACTTGGTGATTACACAGCCAGATAGGTAGCCAGTAACAGTACAGATATAGGACATGTACAGATATACACTAGATGTATCCTGATGAGGGACACGGACATGGGGAACATATATTACTGATCTGTACAGCACCAGGCAGCCATTCAGCAGCACCACTTGGTGATTACACCAGACAGATAGGTAGCCAGTAACAGTACAGATATAGGACATGTACATATATACACTAGATGTATCCTGATGGAGGACACAGACATGGGGAACATATATTACTGATCTGTACAGCACCCAGGCAGCCATTCAGCAGCACCACTTGGTGATTACACAGCCAGATAGGTAGCCAGTAACAGTACAGATATAGGACATGTACAGATATACACTAGATGTATCCTGATGGAAGACACGGACATGGGGAACATATATTACTGATCTGTACAGCACCAGGCAGCCATTCAGCAGCACCACTTGGTGATTACACAGCCAGATAGGTAGCCAGTAACAGTACAGATATAGGACACGTACAGATATACACTAGATGTATCCTGATGGGGGACACGGACATGGGGAACATATACTACTGCTCTGTACAGCACCCAGGCAGCCAGTCAGCAGCACCACTTGTTGATTACACCAGACAGATAGGTAGCCAGTAACAGTACAGATATAGGACATGTACAGATATACACTAGATGTATCCTGATGGGGGACACGGACATGGGGAACATATATTACTGATCTGTACAGCACCAGGCAGCCATTCAGCAGCACCACTTGGTGATTACACAGCCAGATAGGTAGCCAGTAACAGTACAGATATAGGACACTTACAGATATACACTAGATGTATCCTGATGGGGACACGGACATGGGGAACATATATTACTGATCTGTACAGCACCAGGCAGCCATTCAGCAGCACCACTTGGTGATTACACCAGACAGATAGGTAGCCAGTAACAGTACAGATATAGGACATGTACAGATATACACTAGATGTATCCTGATGGGGACACGGACATGGGGAACATATATTACTGCTCTGTACAGCACCAGGCAGCCATTCAGCAGCACCACTTGGTGATTACACCAGACAGATAGGTAGCCAGTAACAGTACAGATATAGGACATGTACAGATATACACTAGATGTATCCTGATGGAGGACACAGACATGGGGAACATATATTACTGATCTGTACAGCACCAGGCAGCCATTCAGCAGCACCACTTGGTGATTACACCAGACAGATAGGTAGCCAGTAACAGTACAGATATAGGACATGTACAGATATACACTAGATGTATCCTGATGGAGGACACAGACATGGGGAACATATATTACTGATCTGTACAGCACCCAGGTAGCCATTCAGCAGCACCACTTGGTGATTGCACCAGCCAGATAGGTAGCCAGTAACAGTACAGATATAGGACATGTACAGATATACACTAGATGTATCCTGATGGGGACATGGACATGGGGAACATATATTACTGATTTGTACAGCACCCAGGTAGCCATTCAGCAGCACCACTTGGTGATTACACAGCCAGATAGGTAGCCAGTAACAGTACAGATATAGGACACGTACAGATATACACTAGATGTATCCTGATGTGGGACACGGACATGGGGAACATATATTACTGATCTGTACAGCACCCAGGCAGCCATTCAGCAGCACCACTTGGTGATTACACAGCCAGATAGGTAGCCAGTAACAGTACAGATATAGGACATGTACAGATATGCACTAGATGTATCCTCATGGGGGACACGGACATTGGGAACATATTATTACTGATCTGTACAGCACCAGGCAGCCATTCAGCAGCACCACTTGGTGATAACACAGCCAGATAGGTAGCCAGTAACAGTACAGATATAGGACACATACAGATATACACTAGATGTATCCTGATGGGGGACACGGACATGGGGAACATATATTACTGATTTGTACAGCATATACACTAGATGTATCCTGATGGGGGACACGGACATGGGGAACATATATTACTGATCTGTACAGCACCAGGCAGCCATTCAGCAGCACCACTTGGTGATTACACAGCCAGATAGGTAGCCAGTAACAGTACAGATATAGGACACTTACAGATATACACTAGATGTATCCTGATGGGGACACGGACATGGGGAACATATATTACTGATCTGTACAGCACCAGGCAGCCATTCAGCAGCACCACTTGGTGATTACACCAGACAGATAGGTAGCCAGTAACAGTACAGATATAGGACATGTACAGATATACACTAGATGTATCCTGATGGAGGACACAGACATGGGGAACATATATTACTGATCTGTACAGCACCAGGCAGCCATTCAGCAGCACCACTTGGTGATTACACCAGACAGATAGGTAGCCAGTAACAGTACAGATATAGGACATGTACAGATATACACTAGATGTATCCTGATGGAGGACACAGACATGGGGAACATATATTACTGATCTGTACAGCACCCAGGTAGCCATTCAGCAGCACCACTTGGTGATTACACAGCCAGATAGGTAGCCAGTAACAGTACAGATATAGGACACGTACAGATATACACTAGATGTATCCTGATGTGGGACACGGACATGGGGAACATATATTACTGATCTGTACAGCACCCAGGCAGCCATTCAGCAGCACCACTTGGTAATTACACAGCCAGATAGGTAGCCAGTAACAGTACAGATATAGGACATGTACAGATATGCACTAGATGTATCCTCATGGGGGACACGGACATTGGGAACATATTATTACTGATCTGTACAGCACCAGGCAGCCATTCAGCAGCAACACTTGGTGATAACACAGCCAGATAGGTAGCCAGTAACAGTACAGATATAGGACACATACAGATATACACTAGATGTATCCTGATGGGGGACACGGACATGGGGAACATATATTACTGATTTGTACAGCACCCAGGCAGCCATTTAGCAGCACCACTTGGTGATTACACCAGCCAGATAGGTAGCCAGTAACAGTACAGATATACACTAGATGTATCCTGATGGGGGACACGGACATGGAGAACATATATTACTGATCTGTACAGCATCCAGGCAGCCATTCAGCAGCACCACATGGTGATTACACCAGCCAGATAGGTAGCCAGTAACATTACAGATATAGGACATGTACAGATATATACTAGATGTATCCTGATGGGGGTGCTGACATGAGGAACATATATTAGTGAGCTGTACAGCACCAGGCAGCCATTCAGCAGCACCACTTGGTGATTACACAGCCAGATAGGTAGCCAGTAACAGTACAGATATAGGACATGTACAGATATACACTAGATGTATCCTGATGGGGGTACTGACATGGAGAACATATATTACTGATCTGTACAGCACCCAGGCAGCCATTTAGCAGCACCACTTGGTGATTACACCAGCCAGATAGGTAGCCAGTAACAGTACAGATATACACTAGATGTATCCTGATGGGGGACACGGACATGGAGAACATATATTACTGATTTGTACAGCATCCAGGCAGCCATTCAGCAGCACCACATGGTGATTACACCAGCCAGATAGGTAGCCAGTAACATTACAGATATAGGACATGTACAGATATATACTAGATGTATCCTGGTGGGGGTACTGACATGGGGAACATATATTAGTGAGCTGTACAGCACCAGGCAGCCATTCAGCAGCACCACTTGGTGATTACACAGCCAGATAGGTAGCCAGTAACAGTACAGATATAGGACATGTACAGATATACACTAGATGTATCCTGATGGGGGTACTGACATGGAGAACATATATTACTGATCTGTACAGCACCAGGCAGCCATTCAGCAGCACCACTTGGTGATTACACAGCCAGATAGGTAGCCAGTAACAGTACAGATATAGGACACATACAGATATACACTAGATGTATCCTGATGGGGGACATGGGGAACATATATTACTGATCTGTATAGCACCCAGGCAGCCATTCAGCAGCACCACTTGGTGATTACACCAGCCAGATAGGTAGCCAGTAACAGTACAGATATACACTAGATGTATCCTGATGGGGGACACGGACATGGAGAACATATATTACTGATTTGTACAGCATCCAGGCAGCCATTCAGCAGCACCACATGGTGATTACACCAGCCAGATAGGTAGCCAGTAACATTACAGATATAGGACATGTACAGATATATACTAGATGTATCCTGGTGGGGGTACTGACATGGGGAACATATATTAGTGAGCTGTACAGCACCAGGCAGCCATTCAGCAGCACCACTTGGTGATTACACAGCCAGATAGGTAGCCAGTAACAGTACAGATATAGGACATGTACAGATATACACTAGATGTATCCTGATGGGGGTACTGACATGGAGAACATATATTACTGATCTGTACAGCACCAGGCAGCCATTCAGCAGCACCACTTGGTGATTACACAGCCAGATAGGTAGCCAGTAACAGTACAGATATAGGACACATACAGATATACACTAGATGTATCCTGATGGGGGACATGGGGAACATATATTACTGATCTGTATAGCACCCAGGCAGCCATTCAGCAGCACCACTTGGTGATTACACAGCTAGATAGGTAGCCAGTAACAGTACAGATATAGGACATGTACAGATATACACTAGATGTATCCTGATGGGGGCACTGACATGGGGAACATATATTACTGATCTGTATTGCACCAGGCAGCCATTCAGCAGCACCACTTGGTGATTACACAGCCAGATAGGTAGCCAGTAACAGTACAGATATAGGACATGTACAGATATACACTAGATGTATCCTGATGGGGGCACTGACATGGGGAACATATAATACTGATCTGTACAGCACCAGGCAGCCATTCAGCAGAACCACATAGTGATTACACAACCAGATAGGTAGCCAGTAACAGTACAGATATAGGACATGTACAGATATACACTAGATGTATCCTGATGGGGGACACGGACACATGGGGAACATATATTACTGATATGTACAGCACCCAGGCAGCCATTCAGCAGCACCACTTGGTGATTACACAGCCAGATAGGTAGCCAGTAACAGTACAGATATAGGACACATACAGATATACACTAGATGTATCCTGATGGGGGACACGGACATGGGGAACATATATTACTGATCTGTACAGCACCCAGGCAGCCATTCAGCAGCACCACTTGGTGATTACACAGCCAGATAGGTAGATAGTAACAGTACAGATATAGGACATGTACAGATATATACTAGATCAGGTATGTCCAAACTATGGCCCTCCAGCTGTTGTGAAATTACAAGTCCCATCATGCCTTGCCACAGTTTTGCTATTAGAGAATGCTAAAACTATGACTAGGAATGCTGGGATGTGTAGTTTCACAACAGCTGGAGGGCCACAGTTTGGACATTGTTGTACTAGATGGATCCTCATGAGGGACACGGACATGGGAAACGTATAGTTACTGATCTGTACAGCACCCAGGCAGCCATTCAGCAGCACCACTTGGTGATTACACAGCCAGATAGGTAGCCAGTAACAGTACAGATATAGGACACGTACAGATATACACTAGATGTATACTGATGGGGGACACGGACATGGGGAACATACATTACTGATCTGTACAGCACCCAGGCAGCCATTCAGCAGCACCACTTGGTGATTACACAGCCAGATAGGTAGCCAGTAACAGTACAGATATAGGACATGTACAGATATACACTAGATGTATACTGATGGGGGACACGGACATGGGGACATATATTACTGATCTGTCCAGCACCAGGCAGCCATTCAGCAGCACCACTTGGTGATTACACAGCCAGATAGGTAGCCAGTAACAGTACAGATATAGGACACGTACAGATATACACTAGATGTATACTGATGGGGGACACGGACATGGGGAACATACATTACTGATCTGTACAGCACCCAGGCAGCAAATCAGCAGCACCACTTGGTGATTACACTGCCAGATATGTAGCCAGTAACAGTACAGATATAGGACATGTACAGATATACACTAGATGTATCCTGATGGGGGACACGGACACATGGGGAACATATATTACTGATATGTACAGCACCCAGGCAGCCATTCAGCAGCACCACTTGGTGATTACACCAGCCAGATAGGTAGCCAGTAACAGTACAGATATAGGACATGTACAGATATACACTATATGTATCCTGATGGGGGCACTGACATGGGGAACATATATTACTGATCTGTACAGCACCAGGCAGCCATTCAGCAGAACCACATAGTGATTACACAACCAGATAGGTAGCCAGTAACAGTACAGATATAGGACATGTACAGATATACACTAGATGTATCCTGATGGAGGACACGGACATGGGGAACATATATTACTGATCTGTACAGCACCCAGGCAGCCATTCAGCAGCACCACTTGGTGATTACACAGCCAGATAGGTAGCCAGTAACAGTACAGATATAGGACATGTACAGATATACACTAGATGTATCCTGATGAGGGACACGGACATGGGGAACATATATTACTGATCTGTACAGCACCAGGCAGCCATTCAGCAGCACCACTTGGTGATTACACAGCCAGATAGGTAGCCAGTAACAGTACAGATATAGGACATGTACAGATATGCACTAGATGTATCCTGATGGAGGACACAGACATGGAGAACATATATTACTGATCTGTACAGCACCAGGCAGCCATTCAGCAGAACCACATAGTGATTACACAACCAGATAGGTAGCCAGTAACAGTACAGATATAGGACATGTACAGATATACACTAGATGTATCCTGATGGGGACATGGACATGGGGAACATATATTACTGATCTGTACAGCACCCAGGCAGCCATTCAGCAGCACCACTTGGTGATTACACAGCCAGATAGGTAGCCAGTAACAGTACAGATATAGGACATGTACAGATATGCACTAGATGTATCCTGATGGAGGACACAGACATGGGGAACATATATTACTGATCTGTACAGCACCAGGCAGCCATTCAGCAGAACCACATAGTGATTACACAACCAGATAGGTAGCCAGTAACAGTACAGATATAGGACATGTACAGATATACACTAGATGTATCCTGATGAGGGACACGGACATGGGGAACATATATTACTGATCTGTACAGCACCAGGCAGCCATTCAGCAGCACCACTTGGTGATTACACCAGACAGATAGGTAGCCAGTAACAGTACAGATATAGGACACGTACAGATATATACTAGATGTATACTGATGGGGGACACGGACATGGGGACATATATTACTGATCTGTCCAGCACCAGGCAGCCATTCAGCAGCACCACTTGGTGATTACACAGCCAGATAGGTAGCCAGTAACAGTACAGATATAGGACACGTACAGATATACACTAGATGTATACTGATGGGGGACACGGACATGGGGAACATACATTACTGATCTGTACAGCACCCAGGCAGCAAATCAGCAGCACCACTTGGTGATTACACTGCCAGATATGTAGCCAGTAACAGTACAGATATAGGACATGTACAGATATACACTAGATGTATCCTGATGGGGGACACGGACACATGGGGAACATATATTACTGATATGTACAGCACCCAGGCAGCCATTCAGCAGCACCACTTGGTGATTACACCAGCCAGATAGGTAGCCAGTAACAGTACAGATATAGGACATGTACAGATATACACTATATGTATCCTGATGGGGGCACTGACATGGGGAACATATATTACTGATCTGTACAGCACCCAGGCAGCCATTCAGCAGCACCACTTGGTGATTACACAGCCAGATAGGTAGCCAGTAACAGTACAGATATAGGACATGTACAGATATACACTAGATGTATCCTGATGGGGGACACGGACATGGGGAACATATATTACTGATCTGTCCAGCACCAGGCAGCCATTCAGCAGCACCACTTGGTGATTACACAGCCAGATAGGTAGCCAGTAACAGTACAGATATAGGACATGTACAGATATACACTAGATGTATCCTGATGGGGGACACGGACATGGGGAACATACATTACTGATCTGTACAGCACCCAGGCAGCCATTCAGCAGCACCACTTGGTGATTACACCAGCCAGATAGGTAGCCAGTAACAGTACAGATATAGGAAATGTACAGATATACACTAGATGTATCCTGATGAGGGACACGGACATGGGGAACATATATTACTGATCTGTACAGCACCCAGGCAGCCATTCAGCAGCACCACTTGGTGATTACACCAGCCAGATAGGTAGCCAGTAACAGTACAGATATAGGACATGTACAGATATACACTAGATGTATCCTGATGGGGGACATGGGAAACGTATAGTTACTGATCTGTACAGCACCCAGGCAGCCATTCAGCAGCACCACTTGGTGATTGCGCCAGCCAGATAGGTAGCCATTAATAACAGTACAGATATAGGACACGTACAGATATATACTAGATGTATACTGATGGGGGACACGGACATGGGGAACATACATTACTGATCTGTACAGCACCCAGGCAGCCATTCAGCAGCACCACTTGGTGATTACACCAGCCAGATAGGTAGCCAGTAACAGTACAGATATAGGAAATGTACAGATATACACTAGATGTATCCTGATGAGGGACACGGACATGGGGAACATATATTACTGATCTGTACAGCACCCAGGCAGCCATTCAGCAGCACCACTTGGTGATTACACCAGCCAGATAGGTAGCCAGTAACAGTACAGATATAGGACATGTACAGATATACACTAGATGTATCCTGATGGGGGACATGGGAAACGTATAGTTACTGATCTGTACAGCACCCAGGCAGCCATTCAGCAGCACCACTTGGTGATTGCGCCAGCCAGATAGGTAGCCATTAATAACAGTACAGATATAGGACACGTACAGATATATACTAGACATATCCTGATGGGGAAATGGACATGGGGAACATATGTTTACCGAGCTGTACAGCACACAGGTCAGAGACCTTCCTGGCCAAAGCTATTGCCAGCAAGAAAACAGTCTTCCAGGTGAGCCAACACTGGTCCACTGACCGCAAGGGTTCAAAAGGTGTGCCCTGAAGAACAGACAAACCTAGTGAGAGGTCCTACGGGGCAACCAGGGGAACAAAGGGAGGCTGGATATGCAAGACAACCTGCAGGAATGTGCGGACATCCGGCAACAGTGCCAACCATCGACAGAACAAGATGGACAAAGCCGAAACTTGAAGCTTCAAGGAAGATCAGCGCAACCCAGCCTCCAGGCCCTTCTGCAAGAAGGACAGAACCCTAGCCCAGCGGTAAGTCCTGGGATTGAAGCGGCGAGTTCGACAACAGGTACAGTAAGCCCTCCAAATGCGATAAGCTCCCGCTGAGGAAGGTTTCCTCACCTTGAGTATGGTGGAGAGCACTCTCGAGTTAAAGCCACTGGCTCTTAACAGGGAGATCTCAACAACCACCCAGTCAAAGCCAGATGCCTCAAATCTGGGTGTAGACATGGACCCTGAGAGGGGTAGTTGAATCAGAGGGTCCACTGACAGGACCTGTAGATCCGAGAACCAGATACGTCTGGGCCAATGTGGAGCCACCAGAATCAACGTGCCCCTGGGTCGCGAGACCTGGACCCATACAGGGGGATTTTGTGGTTTTGGCGAGAGACCATCAAGTCCTCCTCAGGTAGGCTACACCATCGTAGCAGCATCTGGAACACCTCCGGGTGGAGGACCTATTCGCTGGCATCCAGGGTCTGACTGCTGAGGAAGTCCACTTAGCAATCTTTATCCTGGGAGTCCTGAATTGGGGAGAGAGCAGGGATCTTTTTCTCCGCCCACTGAAAGATGTGGGATGCTTCCGCCATGGTGACCCGACTGGGAGTGCCGCCCTGGTGGTTGATATAGCCACCGTTGTCGCAATGTCCGACTGGACTTGCACCGGATGACCCCTCAGCCAGGGTTCTGCTAGACAGAGGGCCCAAAAGACTGCCCTCAGTTCAAGGATGTTGATGGAGAGCTGGGCCTCCAGAGCGGTTTAGAGGCCCTGGAACGACCTCTGGCAAGTGACCGCCCCCAACCACGGAGGCTGGCATCTGTGGTGAGAAGAGTCCACTGGTGGATCCAGAATGGCTTCCCCAGAGTGGAGTTCTGGTCCAGGAGCCACCAGCAAAGGGAGAGACATACCTTTGGAGACCAAGTTAACATCTGGGCCCGGATGTTGTGGTAGGATCCTGACCACTTGGAGAAAATCTCCTGCTGTAGTGAGCGGGAGTGGAACTGAGCATATTCTTCCAGGTCGAAGGCCGATACCATCAAACCCAGGAAAGTAAGAAAAAAGTACCAGGTGCAATCAATTAGCAGCTGTTCCAATTAGGGTGTGTTACTTCCCTATATACAAATACATGGATGAAGAAAAAAGTGTGAGGAACAGCACTTCTGCTAAACTATAGTATGAATACACTGTACATGGCTAGGTAATATGAAGAGATAATTTTAATAATTAGCACAATATTAAAACATTGCATGCATTAATTAAAAAGAGCCATATAGTTTCTCATTGGTCTCATTGATGTATATGCTGCATCTCCAAATTATCAATCAAGGCTCTGAATAGGCGTCCCGTATGAAGTCAAATATCCAGCAAATGGAAACGGGGTCCAGGCAGATTTTGTATCAGTGTTTAAAAACTCGTAAGTATTTCAGCAAGAGGTCCACAAGCTGGAGAAAGTGGAGGCCAATCCCTCGCCGAGTTGACAGACGATACCTGGAAGTGTTCCTTTTGATTATACCAGTCCAGGTAATGGATGGTAAGTAGGAGTGCAGTAATGGTCCTGATTGAATAGGCTCAAGGATAAAAACAATAGTAGACTCAACGTGGAAGCACCCACATGTTCATCAGAAGCAGAAAAGTAGAGTGAATCACGTGTCCTGGGGCCAGTATAAGTACTGGTTGCAGAAAGTCAATCGCACAAGATTAAAAGTTTAGCAGGATAATTAAATAGATTGAACGACCCCCCCTAGAATATTGATCTGCAGTTTGATCTCTTCTGAAATTAAATGGGGGTGTGCTACCACTGGACAATATTTAGCTTAGTGAATCGGTTGATAAAAGAGTTGTCACGGTGTGATGCACCAAGAAGAAACGATACACATAAAAATGTACCTTTATTCATTAATAAATAAAAAATTGCGAAGTATGTCAAAACACACAAACAACAGATAAGTGGAACAAACACAGTGGGGATGTGGGTTAAAAAGTCTGCAGGTGTGGGCGTATTATATATGTGTGCCAATTAATTATACTATTAATGGCCTCCTATTGATTAACTTCTAGTGTTACAGTGAGTAAATTTACGAAACCATATGATTACTTTCCAGCAAGAAGTTAGGAGAAATTATGTGTATAGATCTTGCCTTGAAAATAATGCTATTTAAGCTGCCTGTTATTTGTATCAAATAGTAACAATAAGCAGTGGCGTAACATGAACTTTTTCTCCCCCAAGCCAAAAAAGTCTCTAGGCCAGTGGTTCCCAAACTGTGCGCCGTGGCTCCCTGGGGTGCCTCGGGACACATGCAGGGGTGCCCTGGGTTGGTAGTCCAGGACCAACTCAAATTATTAATGGTTAATTATTTATAAGCAAAACCAGTGCTGGTGGCTGCCAATCATAAAATGTGTACAAACAGAAGAAACTCCTGCCCTTTTCCACATAACTGACCATAAGAATCGCATATAAACCCAATCTAATTAAAATAAATTTGGACTAGGGGTGCCGTGAAAAAAAATCTTATACTCTAGGGTGCCGTGATTAAAAAAAGATTGGGAACCCCTGCTCTAGGCCCCCCCCCCCCCCCTAACATTAATTATATATTTTGTTTCCTACATGCTAATTGCCAGGGGTTTCTTGCTCATTGCCAAAGGTTAAATGCTTGTTGCCAGGGGCTACATGTGGTCACATGCTCATTGCCAGGGGTTACATGCTTATTGCAATGGAGGGAGGCAGTATATGGGCGGCTCGAGCTGTTCCCGCCCACTGCAAGGTAGTGCTCCCATTGATTAAGGCTATACATAGCTCGTATTGGCTGCTGGCTAAAGCTTTAACCAAAAGGAACACTACCTTGTGGCATGAGTCTCATGATGCGCTGCTGGGCCCGGCGCCCACACAGGCCCCGCTGCTGCTCGCTCCCCCAAGCGGCAGCAGGGGCTGCCTTACAGTAGTTACGCCACTGACAATAAGAATACTGTCTGAATAAACAAATCTTCAAAATTCAAGCGTGTACTTCTTATGTTTTTAAAAGACTACGTTGGCAACAATTGTTTTAATCAAGGAGTCTCACTGCATTAACTAGATGCTGTGTACCATTGAGGGATCATAAAAGGGATATATTCAACTTATGCAGAGGATAAACCTAACAGTCCCCTCTATCCCATTATATGTGAGCAGCGGTTACCACAGTCTGTGACCGCATTTACTGATGGAGATATTTTATCCTCTTATTTTATCACAGTGTCAAGTAATCGGGTAATGCAGTAAAATATAACTGGTCTGAATTGCGTTCCAGTAAATAGTCTCTGGTGTCACTTCATTAGTAGTTTCTATTATTATGTTCAGCACAGTATAGTATTGTGTGTCCGGTCAGGTAGGTACACCACTGAGAGTCTACGTGTTTCTGCCTGTCCCAAACACTGCATTGCGTATCTTAATCACATGGAGGTATATAGTTCTATCACATAGGCAATTTGTCTCTCACAGTGTTTCCATGGCCCTTATTCTGATCGGTGCGTACTTTCCCGAATTCCTACGGTGCTGTCCGCACGCAACGATGTGCGGTGGCGTGCGGACATCGTCCGTAGAAACTCCCACGGGTCCCCCGCATTCGGACGGACTCACTCTTTAAGAACAGGGCGTGTGTACGGACGACATACAAACCTTGCGTGTGCGGTGGACACGTACAGATTCTTGCAGGTCTTGCAGCGTAAGCACGGTCTTACCGCGTTAGAACGTACGGGAAGCTGGCCGTACGCACCGATGCGGAGTATTTACGCACAAATCAACACTATTCTCATAAGACCCAAATCTGTGCCATTACCCGCTTATGCAATTAGCCAGCCTCATTCAAAAGGGATTGTTTTTAATGGTCATCTATTATTTCTCTAATTGATCATTAAACACTTTACTACCACTTTACATTAACCCTTTCATCATGCTAAGTGCACAACGTTTTTTCTTGCCCCTTTACGCCCATGTGTTATCTATGAATATGTATATACATTTTGCACCTTATATAACTAAACACCATTATTTAAATATATATATTTATAGTTATATTTATACTGTAAAATAAAATAATAACACACATACCACTTTGAACTGTCAACACAAATATTTATTATAAATTTACAACAGAGTAAAAAACCAACAAAAAATCAAACAAGCAGGTCACAGACAGCCTCCACCTCTGCGACCATCACAATAAGGAGCTGCCGCAGCCTGAGTAGGGCCCCTCTTAATCTGGCGGCTTGTCTCTGTGGATCTGTGGGCATGTTAAAGGGGGAACAACATTAATTATGCTATTCAGGTTGACCTTGTACAGTCAATCTTAAGTACCTACAGCATTAAATTATAATCCTCATAATATGTATACGATAATCTTGTAAATTACTATACATATGGGAATCTCGCCACCTCATTTAAATAGTATCATTGGATGGAGAAGTCCCACTATATGTAGAAACCGGTTATAAAAATATAGTTATCACCAACCCTATGACTAACATAGAAAATGGGCGGAGGTACTCTGCTGAATTAACAGAACGTCTATTGGTGGGAATTGAATCCCGTGGTATATAGTCTGAGGATGAGCAACCAGTAGATTTGCCTTGAAAAAGTGGCATTGCGAAGCACGCGCCAGCCTGTCAGCAGGCGTGCAACGTCTTATGTGTGCCTTCACGTGTAGAATACAGTTGTTGATATGCCTTAACTGCTCTTGTTAGAGCAATATTCATTTATCAATGCTTCCTGCCATGTATATACCATTGTAATATAACTGTCCTTTAATTGAGTCTTACTGACAGAGAAGTCACATACGGACCCTGTCAGTGGTGCGCTCCCTGGGAGACACCGTTACTATTAGTGGCAGGACATAGCACCACTAAATGACACTGATTATGATACTGATTAATGAAGACAGTCTGCAATGTACATTATTGGAATAAAAGTAGACTGCTAACCGAGATTCACTGACAGGGAGTCACATACGGACCCGGTCAGCAGTGCGCTCCCCGGGAGACACTGTCATTATTAGTGGTAGGATATACCAGCACTAAACACTGTGAGTGATTGTATATTATATGCAGACTACATTAATAGCATTGCACTGATAACATGGAAACACTGTGAGAGACAAATTGCCTGTGAGATAGAACTATATACCTCCATGTGAGACAATTTACCCCAATAATAAACAAATCATCTTCACAGAAAACATATAAACATTTTACTCATTTCTTATTTCAAATCTTATTAGAAATCATATATTTTTTTAACAAAGAATCATAGATAAATGGATGTTAATGTTTTGTATATAATACTTGTAACCCAGTTGATGGGCCGGTCACATGACCCAAGTAGATCAGTTTTTTTTTTTTTTATCATTAGATTTTTATTGAGAAAATATTTCTTGTTTTAGTTGCACAAAATATCAACATATGATATAAGACAATTACAGTAATTGAGCAAATAGAAAGGAGGGATGGGGGTACAGAAAAAAGAAACAGGGCGAGATTGGGAGGGGGAGTATGGGGAAGGGGGAAGTACATCAGGTACACAATGTCTCAACAACAACAAGTTGTAAATATCCTACTTGGCAATCGACGGGTCAATCACAAGTCAGGGCAGGGGCCCTTGGGCTTAAACTAGGGGATCTGAGGGAAGACAAACTAATCGGGACGTTTTGCGTGGAGAGACAGCCCGTTCTCTCCCTATATTTGGACCACTTAAGCCACTTTGTGCGTATAGATGGGGACATTGTGGAAAAACCGTGGTCAACTGTCTCGAATACAAAATGTTTGTGTATCTTATTTATAATCACTGATATATTAGGGATTTCGGGTGATTTCCACAGGTAGGCCAAGGAGGCTTTTGTGGCTATCAGGATATGACCCAGGAGGTATTTGTCTTCTCCAATCGTGTCTTTGGGGAGATAGTGGAATAGCGCCACTAGAGGATCCTTTGGGACAGTCACCCCCAGTACCTCTGAGATAAGTAGGAACACCTCACTCCAGAGTGTGTGAATTGCAGGGCAGCGCCAAAAGATGTGCAAAAGGTTTCCAGTCATTCCACAATTCCTCCAACAGCTAGCTGAGACATCTGGCCAAATTGTATGTAACCGCACCGGGGTGAAGTACATTCTATGAATCAGTTTGTAAAACATTTCTGAGTGGTTTACACACCCAGAAATCTTAAAGCTCGATTTAAAAATAGCTTCCCAAATTTCTTCGTTAAAAGTGTTAGGAAGATCTCTCTCCCACTTAACTTGTGCTGGGAACTTCACTTTTTGCTGTACGCTGAGTAAATATTGATACCACCTAGAGATATTCCCTTTCGTAGACTGGGAAGTGAGGAGAAATGTTAGGATTTTAGGGAGACCACTCTGAACTGGGGATTTTGGCATGTGTTTCTGCACCCAATTCCGTACCTGCAGATATTTGTAAAAATCCTGCTTAGGGATGTTGTATTTAGATTGAAGGAAAGAGAAGGGGGCTACAGTCCCATCAAGAAGGACATCCTGTATGGACTGCAGGCCTAAATCTCGCCAGGTATTTAGCTGTAGGTCCTGAATCGTGAGGGCTATGGAGTGGAGGGATAACTGCGGGGTGGGCAAGGCCTTATCCTGAATGCTATGGATTAGACCGTGCCAAGCGGACAAGGTTGCCAGAATCGCTCTACAGTTTCTGGCTTCTCGGGTAGCCAAAGCCCCCGGCATCCAGGGAAAATCTGATAGGGAGAAAGGTAAAACTGCGTTCTGTTCTATGGATACCCACGGTTTGGGAGCATCTCTAGAGAACCAGTCCCTAATCTGGCCAAGCATACACGCCGAGTGGTATTTTTCCAAATCTGGGTATGCCACCCCCCCTACACTTTTGGCCAGAGTCAGAGTTGATCTAGCTATTCTCGGCCTTGCCCCGCCCCAGATGTATTTGGATAATAAGCGGTTACATTTATTGCACAGAGCTTTAGGGAAGGGTCTAGGGATTGTACGAAAAAGGTACATTAGCTTGGGGAGTAATACCATTTTTGCCGCTGCAACAGGGCCGACCCAAGAAACTTCCTGCATCATCCACTCTTTTGTGATCTTTTCAAATGCTCTATATAGTGGGTCAAAGTTACAGTTCATTAGGTCCCCTTCTCTGAAGAGATTAACCCCCAGGTATTTAATCGATTTTGATTGCCATGAGTATTTGTATTTTTCTTTTAGTCTACGTAGGACCTCCTCCGGCACATTTATAGGAAGGGCTTCTGTTTTTGTCGTATTTAATTTGTAGAAGGAGATGTCTGTATAGGAGTCTAGGATACTGTGTAGGTGTGAGAGAGAAGCCTCAGGTTGGAGTAGGCATAGTAAAATGTCATCAGCAAAGAGGCTGATTTTGTGAGAAAGCCCGCCAATCTAAGGTCCAACGACAGATTGCCTAGATCTAATACATTGCGCTAGGGGTTCAATGGACAAGGCAAACATCAGGGGTGATAGGGGGCATCCTTGACGTGTCCCATTGGAGATATTGAATGGGGTGGAAGAACAGCCATTAGTGAATACCAAGGCCGATGGGGCGGAGTATAACGCTAGCATGGATTGTAATATTCCTCCCTTGAACCCAAACCTAGTGAGAGTGGCCTTCATGTAGTCCCAGTTGAGCCTATCAAAGGCTTTTTCCGCGTGCAGGGAGAGAACTAGCATTGGGAGGCCCTGGAGTTTTCAATACTCCATTAGGTTAATGACCCTCCGGGTGTTGTCGGACGCTTGCCTGCCCAGCACAAAGCCCACCTGGTCCTGGTGAATGAGTTTGGGGAGTAATGGCGATATTCTGTTGGCTATCATCTTCGCAAATATTTTTATATCCGTGTTTAATAAAGCTATGGGGCGATAGTTTTGTACCGCAGTGGGCGGCTTGCCTGGCTTCGGTATAGTAACTATTCGGGCCCCCAACATCTCCTTAGGAAAGGAGGAGGAATGAGAGGCTTCGTTAAAGACCGACAGGAGCACAGGTGCAAGTGTAGTCTTAAATGCTTTGAAGAAATTAGAAGGGTAGCCGTCTGGGCCTGGGGCTTTATCTGAGGGAAATGAATCGATGGCCGCCTCTACTTCACTCAGCGTCCACGGGGAGCCAAGTGCTTCGCAAGTCACTGAGTCAAGAGAGGGGAGGTCTAGGCTATCAAGGAACTTATTTATTTTAGCTAAAGTTGGTTGGGGCGTGTTGGGATCATCTTTTAGATTATACAGTTGCGAGTAGTACTCCGCGAAAGTGTCGGCTATGGTAAAAGGGTCAACTACTTTGGTACCCCTGGGGGTGTAAATTGCATGTATGCGTTCTTTGGCTCTACGGCCTCTCAATTTGCGGGCCAACAGGCGGCCTGCCTTATTGCCCAGCGTATAATATCTTTGGTTAAGCCTTTGGATATTACGGTGGACTTCTGTGAGGGAAAATGTGTTGACTGTATCCCGGGCGATTAGGAGTTGTCTAAAAAGGGCTTTATTATGAGGGTCTGCTTTATGGGCTTTTTCTAGTGTGGCTAATTTCCTTTCTGCCGAGGCTTGGCGTTGTTTGTACTGTCGCTTCATTCTAGATGCCACTTGTATTGCTGAGCCTCGGATCACTGCCTTCAGCGCACACCAATGCGTGAAGACAGAGGTATCCGAGGGGGAGTTGGTTTTAATATATGAGTCCAGCGAATCTGACAGAGTCTGGCGAGCGTCTGGTTGTGCTATGAGATGTGTACCCAGTCTCCAGGAGCCCGGGGCGATTGTGCGTCTACTAACCTCCCAGCTAAGCAAAAGTGGGGAATGGTCTGACCAAGATATTGGGAGGATACTAATCTTGCTAATGGATGCTAGTGTCTCTCTATCCACCAGTGCCATGTCAATCCTAGAGTACGACCTGTGCACATGGGAGTAAAAGGTGTAGTCTCGCACTGAGGGGTGTTTGGATCTCCAGGCATCGAATAAGGCATATTCGGCGAGCAGTTGACGAAATTTAGAGGAGGGGTCCAGTAGCGCACGCAGGGGGGGTTTCTGAGTACCCAGAAACCCCCCAAGGAGTCTAAGGGCCTTATTCTGAAAGCTGAGGGTCCCCTTTTTCCATGGGTACAAGAATTTTAAAAATCGGCCCTTGGGAACCGGAGATATCTGACTTCAAAGCAGTGGTCCCCATCCAAGCCTGTTAATAGCTTTTCCCAGTCAGATATTTCAGGTTCTGTCTGACGTAGAGTTTTTCTGAGGGTATATTCCAAAATCTGGGACTCTCCCACTTTGATGGACACTAGTAGCTTGTCTCTACTGTTCCCAGAACCAGAGATAGCAGCCTTCCAGTAGCTGGTTACTGCTCCAGCTCCACACATCTGGTATGTAGTTTTATATACTCGTTGGCAGATTGCTCTGCCTCCTTAACTCTGATCCCCCTAGTCCCAATACCATTTGGTAGGTGGGATTCTCTAGTTTTTAATTCCATTAAAATCTAAGAAATCTATTTTCGGGAACTGGAGATATCTGCAGTCAAGCAAGCTATCCTCTCACCAGAAAATTATGAATAATAATAAGCCCACTCCACTATATATATTTATTATTATTTATATACATTTGGTCTATATATAATACTTTAACTGACCCGGCTTTGCTCCGCCCCTCTGGAAACCCCCTTCTGAAAATCCTGCGTTTGCCCCTGGGGTCATTAGGTGGCCTCTGCTGCCGGCTTTGGGTTGGGTGTGAACGATCAATACCAGGATCGAGGACCATATTGAAATCTCCTAGTATCATTAAGGCCCCTTTCATGTGTTGTTGGAGAGTTCTGCAAAAGTTTCTGCAGAATGCTATTTGTTTGGCATTTGGAGCATAGCACGAAACCAAAGTGGTTTCAATATTATTTAAATGGCCTACAAGAATCAGGAATCTCCCTTCCGGATCCTCATATTTAGATGACAGCTGAAATGTACAGTGTTGAGCTATAAGTATTGCTACACCATCCTTTTTTGTGGGACCATTGGCCGTAAAACAGTGAGGGTATCTGGAATCAGTGAAGAGGGGTGGGTTATTTTTTTGAAAATGAGTCTCTTGGACCGCTACTACTTGTGCTTTTAGTTTGTGAAAATAATTTAAAGCTACCTTTCTTTTAGAAGGGGAGTTTAAGCCCTTTGCATTGATAGAAGCTATGTTAACCATGACGGGCATAAGGGACAGCTGGCGTGGCGTTGATGGAATCGAGAGTATAAATTACTATACCTGATGTATAAGTAGGGGGTGTACAAGGCGACATAAAGGGGAGACATAGGGGAACTAAAACAGAAAGTAAATAAAAAGACTAAGTTGATCTCTCTTGAGATCCTAGCCAGTCGCCATAACGAGGCGGCTGTGTACATAGAGTAGGGGGGGTAGTGGCATACCCCCCACCTTCTACCGTATCTCAGTCATTTAGCATAGCTCTAACGAAAGGGGGAGGCCTCAGCCCCACAAGACATATAACTATAAATACTTAATCAGAACATAACTGGAGGGGCGTGGCCTGGCTGCCGAGCGGGGAAGACGCGAGTCCGTGGAGCTCCCTGAGGACGGCTCGTTTAGACCGCGCTAAAGCCTCCACACACGCCGCAGATTAACCAGAGTGCCTCCCTTACCTCCCCGCCATCCCGTAGAACGTCGCCGCAGAGCCGGGGGACTCTCCGTGAGCCCTTGCAGGTTGCGGCCTGTTCAAAGGGATAAAGCCGGGGCCTTGATTTCCGGACCGCTCGCGGCCCTGACTACCGCAGACTAGAGGGGGGCGGCGAATTGATGACAGACGCCGGGTAATGAGGGAGACCTGCGCCTGAACCACCGGGGAGCTTGGAGGAAGGAATATCGTCGCTGGGTGCCCCTGGTGATACTTAAAAGGCTCCTACACACCGGATCCCTCTGCAGAACAGCAGCGGCGGCCATCTTAGCGAGGGGATCAGCGCCCACCCACTGCACAGTTCTGCAGCTATACTCCTCGCCGGATCACCCAGCCTGGGTGCTGCTAAAATACACAGTAAGTGGATGCAGGCAGCACAATTTGGAATACACACTGTGGGTGACCCCAATCTCTGCTATTGACCCCTGAGCCTGCCCTTTCAGGTCTATGGTGGAGTACTGTCACAAAGGACATTCACATCCCTGAGAGGACATTTATCCCTGGGTTGCTTACCCTACTCTGAGACTCATAAAAGATCATATGCTAGCATTGCCTGATCGAGGACCTAGGGTTTTTCTTCTATATATATCTCTTTATCCCTTGAGGAGATACCCATTAGCTACCTCCAATCAGTGTATACCCATATCATTAATGAACCTAGAGTGCCCTCCGGTGGAGACTCTCGGCAGCACACTCCTCCAACCTGACACCCTGTGATAGCTGCATTTAGAACCTTCAATTACCCAGTGCGCCATCACCGGCTAAGGCGTCCAGCTATAATCTACATCTGTTTTGCTCAAATTGACTATTTTGTTGACATCACTAAACATTGTGGCACTCCGACCTCTGTGAAGCCTGGGGGATATCTCCTAGATATAACGTGCCGCCTGAGGTGTGGGCTCCCGGACGGAGTCTAGTGATAATGAGTCTCTAATTAGTTTGGCTGCCAGGCCATGATCCCCTAGCCACCCGTCAAATATGGGGGGGTGTTGACGCTACCTCCCTCTGGGCGCACTTTACCTAGTCCACGATGACAAGCCACTGATCTATTAAGGACACCCACCCTCAGAGATCCCTGCACCCTATCTACATATGGGGAAAAGGAAAGGGTCCCAGACGCCGGTGACCAAAAGCCAAAGTGGCAGCCAGCTACAACCAAATATATTTCGATATCTCACTCCTAGCTCTGATTTACACGCAGACGACTCGCAGCCCTCCTCAGAGGCCTCACGGTCACCGAGGGACCCACTTCTAATGGAGTCATCTCCAGTCCTGTCTCCTCCTCAGAACCCGGAAGTGACTCTATCTGAGGTCCTGACTTATCTCCGCACCCTACCCACAAAAGCGGACCTTCCGTCCAAAAAAGATTTTTTGGATCTAGAACAGTCTCTACGAGAGTCAATCAAACTGGAGGTATCTGCTATCCAATCTGATCTTACCCAGACGACGCACAGAGTTGCAACTTTAGAGGACCGCACTGATACGCTGTCAAACTACCAGGATAAGCTACGTGAGGTGACGGCCACTCATGCCCAAGAATTAAAACTTCTCCAGCGTCGTCTGGACGATATAGACAACAGGGGGAGGAGGAACAACCTTCGGGTCCGTGGACTCTCAGAAGATATCCAAGGCCCAGGTCTGATAGACGCTCTAACAAAAATCTTTAATGAGATAACAGAGGCTGCGCCAGAAACCCCTATTCTATTCGATCGGGCTCATCGGGCCCTGAGACCCCGGGGCTTGCAGTCGGAGAAGCCACGAGATGTCATCTGCAGGCTGCACTACCACAGAGAGCGAGAGGACATTCTGTTCAAGTCACGGAAACTGGAAGCCATCGAGTTCAATGGAGACAGAATAAACATCTTCCCCGACCTCTCATGGAGCACTCTCCAGCAGAGGCGTATGCTCAAACCCCTCACGGACATTCTGAAACAGAAGCACATAAGATTTCGATGGGGCTTCCCATTCAGTGTCCAAGCATCACATGAAGGGAAGCAAGCAATCCTACAGGAACCATCCAACTTAGACACCTTCTGCTCGACCCTGGATATACCCAAGCCGCACCTCGCCGACTGGGTCCACATGACGAGCCGCCTAGACCCTCCCCGTCTGCCGCCGGGTGAGCTGCCGTGGCGGGTGGCGGGTAGGGAGCCTGGAGCGTCTCCTTCTTCCAGCTCGGCCCATCGAGACGCAGTTACCTGATGCACGAACTCACCTGCTAGTCTGGCTCAGCTGGGAGGAGATGGAAGACTGGTCGAATGCGTAAGACCTTATATTGACAGAGTTATATGTGCGAAATCTGTTTCTTAATGATGTTACTACTGTTATAGTTATGTTACACTCTTTGGGAGACCCTCCCCGGTATTATTAGAATTTGCAGTATTTAGACCTCGGTTGGTTGGGTGCGGGTAGTTGAGATGAAGTTACTTTGGATACGGGTAGTTGAGGCGAAGTTATTTGTTGCCCTTCACAAAACTAGATAGGGATGTGGCGGTCCTTTTCCTGATGACGCATACCCCTGGGTTAGTCTTCCACCTTCAGTATTCCCCTAGTAGAGGTAGCTGATTTCTCTACTGATCTACAGGGTGGTGCTTTTCAGGAGGGGTGTCCTTGAAATAATTTAACTCCAACGTGGATATACTTTCCCAATGCTATATATTTTTCCTTTTTTTTTTTTTTTTTCTTTCCTTTTTGCATTCCCGTTGGGTTTTCTCTTTTAGTCTAAGAAATATTAGATTCCAAATAGTGTGGCTTTGTTTTAGGCCCGGGGGAGGCGGCGGACACGTGCCCCAGTATGGGTGAACCACACATTTGCTGGATGGCGTTGTCAATAATTGGCATCGCTGTTTCCGCCAGTGGTTATGTTTTTCTCATGTATCTTGTTTATGAGTTTTCAAATTCTTGTGTTAAGAGATATATTGTATGTTTTTCCTTCTCTTCCTTCTTCCCTTTCTCTTCTCCTGCCCTCCTCCCTCCCCCTCTGCCCAGGGTTCTCGCCCCCTATGGATTCATAGATATGGTAGGAAGGCCTCCATTCGCTGTTCATCCCCCCACATTTTCTTTGAAATGTCGACACGGAATGCACTAACCATTAACCTTTTTTCCCTGAATGTAAAAGGTCTTAATGTGCCGGAAAAAAGGTCTACTTTGCTGAGAGAACTTAAGTCCAAAAAGGTCGACATTGCCTTCATCCAAGAATCCCATTTCAAAAAAGACGCTGCACCTAGATTATACAACCACTTCTACCCTGCTATATACACCAGCAACAACCCACTAGGTAAGACCCTAGGAGTAGCCATATTATTGTCTCGTAGACTCCACCCAACAGAGGTTACCCATCATAATTTAATAGAAGGACGGTGCCAAGTACTCAAACTCACACTTTTTTCTCAAAAATACACATTTGTTAATGTGTACTTCCCCAATGTACACCAACGACAATTCCTTAGTAAGGTCCTGCGTCTTATCGCGCCATTGAGAGAGGGCTGCCTAATATTTGGAGGAGATTTTAACTGGTCACTAGATCCATCAATAGACTGTAATCCCCCCCCCAATTCTCCTCGCCTCCGTGATCACCGTAAGGTGAAACAGCTTCTCCATGAACACCAGTTGATAGACTTGTGGAGGGTACACCACCCTTCTGTAAAAGATTACACCTATTTCTCACATCCACACTCAGTGTACTCCCGGATAGATTACTTCTTGGTGGACCACCAGTTCCTACAACATTTTGCTAGCAGTGATGTGGGTCAGATTACATGGTCCGACCATGCCCCTATCTATGCCAGAATTATAACTCCCCTCGCTCCCCCGCGGATGTGGTCTTGGCGTTTTAATGAGCTTCTCCTCTCAGATGTTAGGGCGAAAAAGGAACTGGCTTCCGTGATTTCGGATTATATTTCTAACAACGACAACGAATTAGCGTCCCCAATATCTATCTGGGAGGCACACAAATGTGTGATTAGGGGAAAATGTATACAGCTGGGAACCTTGATTAAAAAAGAAAAGGAGGCTAAGAAAGCGGAATTGTTAGAACAAATAAAGACCCTGGAACTCTCTCACAAAACCTCCCTCTCCCCTACGGTACTACAGGAATTAACTAAGGCCAGATCGTCGCTTAATCAATTGCTACAGGATAAAACGAAATTAGAACTTCGTAAGTGTAGGCACAAATTCTATCTATGGGGTAATAAACCTGGCTCGATGCTAGCGAAAGCCCTTAGAGCCCAAAGGGCGCAAACATATGTCCAAAATGTAGTCGATCATACCGGTAAAAAGGCCCACACTTTCCCACAGATCGCGAAGGCCTTTGAAGACTTTTATACCCGTCTATATAACTTGAGGGGGGACTCATGTCAACCTGACAGGACTACCCTAAAACAGGACATTGACAATTACTTGACTTCGGCCCATTTCCCACGCCTCTCGGAGGTGGATGTACAATGGCTTGAACAACCCTTTACTATAGAAGAGCTTGAACAGGCCCTCAAGAACACTCCTTCCGGAAAGAGCCCCGGCCCGGATGGATTTACAATAAGCTATTACAAATCCTTCGGCTCGACCCTAATGCCTCTTTTCTTAAAAGCCTGTAATTCTATATCTAAGGACTCTAGTTTTTCGCCCCAAAGCCTAGAGGCCCACATCTCTGTAATTCTCAAAGAGGGAAAAGACCCGGCCCAATGCGCAAGCTATAGGCCAATCTCGCTTCTAAATGCAGATCTGAAACTTTATGCTAAACTCATCGCGCAACGTCTGGGATCCCTTCTCCCTGAACTAGTTCACGGAGATCAGGTAGGATTCGTTAATGGGCGGGAAGCTAAGGATAACACAACTAAGGCAATTGACTTAATACACTTTGCAGGGCTTCAGAAGGCGCCTGTGGTCTTCCTGTCAACAGACGCAGAAAAGGCCTTTGATAGAATAGATTGGTCCTTTATGGAAGCCTTACTTAAACATATCGGGCTAGGCCCGAGTTGCTATTACCGTATCCTTGCCTTATATAGCACCCCCTCCGCCCGGGTGAGAGTCAACGGAGCCCTTTCGGATTCGTTTAGAATTAATAATGGCACGCGACAGGGCTGCCCCCTCTCGACCCTAATTTTTGTTTTATGTATAGAGGCATTGGCACGTGCGATCCGACAGAATGGAGATATTAAGGGCATAGAGGTTGGACGGACGGAACATAAGCTCGCTCTTTATGCTGATGACCTCCTGGCATCAATATCAGACCCAATCACCTCTCTGCCGTCCCTGATGCTAGAATTTGAAAGGTTTGCTCGCTTATCAAATTTTAAAATTAACTATTCAAAATCTGTTGCCTTGAATATCTCTGCACCAGGCAATTTAGTCGAGGGATTTAAAAAGGCGTTCTCATTTCAATGGCGTGATGACCATTTTAAATACCTGGGCATCCAGCTATCAAAAAATAACGCCAATCTCTTCCGGCTCAATTTTCTTCCTTTACTGACCAATATAAAAGCAGAATTTGCAAAATGGTCGGCCCTTCGACTGTCTTGGCTGGGCAGAGTGAACACGGTAAAGATGAACATTCTCCCGAGAATATTGTATTTATTGCAGACCCTCCCGATCATGATCCCACCCTCCTTCTTTAAGGAGTTACAAGGTATAGTCGGGAAATTTGTCTGGGGTAACCGCAGGCCACGAATCTCCCAAAGAATCCTCATACAAAACCGCGACAGAGGAGGACTGCAACTTCCTCACTTTCTTAGTTACTACCACTCGGTACACCTCTCCAGGATTATGGAGATGACGAGACCTCTACAACATAAGCAATGGCCTGCCATTGAAGGCCATGCGGTGGGTATTTCCCCTCGGGTTGCACCCTGGCTTCGGAAGATACCCCTTACGAGGCACCCAACCTTAACTCCCACACTCCAATGCTGGGTAAGGTATAGAAACCTCCCCTATTTTAAATCAGGCACCTCGCTTCTTACCCCCTTAATAAATAACCCTGAGTTCCCCCCGGGAAATGCCCTGCGGACTATACCTGCGCGATACTCGATAGATGTGTCTTATTTAGGACAGCTAGTAGACAAATCTGGGTTGAGATCCTTCTCCGAACTGCGCTCTGACATTGGCCTCCCGGCGAACCTCTTCTGGCTTTACCTCCAGATCAGACATTATGTTTCCTCCCTCCCCGTCCGGGAGCAGGGTTGGGAACCCACTCCTTTTGAATCACTTATCCTCTCGCAAGAGTCCCCAAGACATTTGGTCTCTAAATTATATCAGATATGCCTAAGTAACCTTGCAGACGACAGGCCTGCCTATGCTGTGGCATGGAACAAGGAGCTGGGTCGGGATTTGTCGGGAGACCAATGGTCTAAGATCTTTAAGTATATTTTTGCTTCCTCATCTTCGATACAGACTCTAGAAACCCAATATAAGATTATGTCGCGCTGGTATAGATGTCCGTCGACACTGCACCAAATGAATAGAACGCTACCCAATCTCTGCTGGAGGTGTAATCAGTCTCAGGGCTCACATATACATATATGGTGGTCCTGCCCATCTATTCAAACATACTGGCGCCAGATCCATAGTCTAGCGGAAAAAATAACTAGTGCTCCCTTACCTTTCTGCCCAGAGTTCTGGTTATTTAACCTTGTAGACCTACCCATTTCTAAATTTAAAAAGTCCCTGATTAGGCACCTACTGAATGCAGCAAGGGCGGTAATACCATGTCACTGGAGGTCTTCGGAACCTCCCCCTATCTCCCACTGGTTCCGCAGAATTGACCTATACATGGCCATGGAAGATCTAACTTCTTTCCTGAAGGATCCAGCGCAGACTTTTGCTGCCACTTGGCTGAGCTGGCTCACCTTCAAGGAATCCCCAGAGTACGCTACTGTAACCTCGGCAGGTCAGGTCCCTGCCCTTACGTGAACCCTGGGCGGCCTCCTCATACCCACCCCCCCCCCCCTTTTTTCTCCCCTTCTGTCCCCTCTTTTTTCTTCACTATGTTTCCTTCTTTAAACAACTTATTGTCATATACTACGTCATTATATGTATTCAGCCTTCAGTGGCCTGTTCGGCCGTTCGGACATCGCTCGGGATAAATTGTCATCTAGATCCTGGGGAAGGAAACGCTTGTTTACTGTATATTGAATTTTGCACTGGATCATTCAAATGTTTTATACTGTACTTGAGTGCACTACTTTGTTCTAGACTGAAGACTGTTTGTACTGAAGACTGTTTGTATGACTATTTCTATATTTCTAATAAAAACTGATTGCGTAAAAAAAAAGAACATAACTGGAATGCGAAGTAACATGCATAGGTAAATAGCAGGACCTTAAATTCTTGACTGAGGAAACTGAGAGATGTCCCATAACGTGGTAAGTGCTTCAATATTAAGCAAGACATACAATCACACTATAGGTACTTATACCAATCCTAGCTGGAATACAAAATAACATATATAGGTAGGTAATAGGACCCTAAGTTCTTGACTAAGCAAACTGAGAAAAGTCCCATAACGTGGTAACTGCTTCAATATTAAGCAAGACATACACTCAGACATTAATGCACATTTAGATAATGGGGAAAAGAAGTGTATATCAAACAGGTAACAGTCAGAACAAGATAACTAGGAGAGCTTACCCACTACTCAACCACAGACCAGTCCTGCTGAAGCCTGCGGTTGGGGGAGCTAGTGGAGATGGGGTCGGTAATGTTCCACGACTGTAGTAGCCTCAGGCCTTCTTCTACAGAGTTGATAGGGACAATGGAGCCTTCACGCGTCACTAACAATTTTGTGGGGAAGCCCCATCTGTAGGGGGTACCAGCTTTCTGTAGAGCAACTGTAATAGGCTTCAGTGACCTGCGTTTCAGGAGCGTTGAGGCGGATAAGTCCCCGAAGAGCTGGATATCCCCAAGGGATGTAGCCATGTCAGAGGATGGTCTGGCAGCTTTAAGCAGAGCTTCCTTCGTCTGGAAGTAGTGCATCCGTAATAGGACATCACGAGGGGCATTATCCGGAGCCGCCCTGGCCTTAGGCAAGCGATGTATTCGGTCGATAAGAAGGGTTGCAGTAGAAGACTGCGGTAAGAGCCCCTTAAAGAGGTTGATAGCATAGTCATGCAGGCTACTATTCGACACCGATGATGGGGGCGGGGCCGGATGTAGCACGGAGGTGGCAGAGGTGAGCTAAGCTGCTCCCACGGCATTAATCCTGATCTCCAGTGACTCCCTATGGCGCGGTGAAAACCCATAACAAACATTACTTACACGGTCTTGTGTACGGGCTTATGCGTGCCTAAGCTCCGGTGGTGCGTTGGACCCATTTGAGACGCTGAGGGTGAGAGACGGGACAGAGCTGCAGTCCAGCCCTGACGAGACGGCATCACGAGGCGGCGCCTGCTTACACCTCCTCTGACGCGCACGGCGGCGCGCGAGACTGTGCGGCTCACTCTCCTTCCAGGCCGGGTGTGTGGACTCGGACGCTGGAGGAGAGCTTGTCCGTGCCAGACGCTGTTTGAGCGGTGGGTGACCTGCGCTTGGACCCTGATCCTCACAGCGCACGAGGAGGAAGAAAGAGACGGTGCTGGCAGCCGGTAAGCTAGCAAGCTGTACCCTGCAATAATGATTACTGCCAGAAGACACAAATACCTCATCACTTATCATTACCATTAAGTTTGGTGAACTGTCTGTCTAGAATAAAGAGCGCAGGAGGCTGGGCATTACTAGTCAATAATATCTCTGAACAAAGCTATTCTACAGGGGCTGCAGTACACCTCTCTATGTCACTGGAGAAGGTGTAAAAGCTTGGCTTGATCTGCGAGCAGTGATATCCACATATAAACTTGGTTAACAAAAGGCCCGCAGTGTGCTGAAAATCTGGTACAGATTGCATGCCCCTTAAATCTCTTATCCTTTTTTTTTTGCTTTCCCTGGCTGTATTTGTCGTGGACGGTGAGCCACTGTGCGCATATATAAAGGCGCCGAAAGGGCTGTATAAAACAATAGACGCAAGAGACTTTCAGCTAAAATTTGTTTTTGTGTACCCCCTACCTCCCTGTATGCTGAAGATAATTTACACTGCCAAGCTTGGAAGGGCTGAAAGAATTTTGAGGGCCAACAGCCACTAGAAAAGTAACAATTAAAACGCTCTCCAAAACAAGACCACCACAAACTACTGCAACTGATTAGGGGTCAGTACAGAGTTTCTGAACTGCCCTACATTTGGGCCAACGCAGACCGTGTAATTCTTTTCCCTTTTTTTTTTTTTTCTTCTCCTCTTTTCCTCCCTGTGCATCGAACTTTTGCTTGAAGTGAAGTTTTCCCTCCTCAATGGGTAAAACTACACAAGCTGCGGCCGCGGCGGCAAAACTTGAAAAGTTTAAAGCAACACACACATCTAAACCAGCTACACGGAGTATACCGAGTTCACCATCCTCAGCTGCAGAAATGGAGACATCCATAAGTGAACCTACCCACTCAACACAACAGATATTAAAAGCTATAACAGAATCGGAGCATAGGGTAACTGAAAAAATTGACCAAATGCAAATAGATGTATCCCTTCTCAGGCAAGATGTGCAGAAAATCCGTGAGAGAGTAAAGGAAACAGAACAGCGATTATCTCAGCTAGAAGATGTCACCCCATCTATGGGGAAAAAAATTGAGGACCTGTCTACGCAAGTAGCTCTGATTAAAACCAAAATGACGGATCTTGAAGGAAGAAACAGACGTAACAACATCCGCCTGATTGGTCTCCCAGAACGGACTGAGGGCACTAATGCGACAAAATTTGTTGAAGACTGGCTGATACGTCTCTTTACAAAAGAAGTATTTTCGCAACAATTTACAGTAGAGCGGGCTCATAGAGTGCCTTTCCAGCTTCCAAAACCAGGAGCCTCTCCACGTACATTTATATTCAGGTTGCTACATTATAGAGACAGAGACACAATCTTGCGGTTGGCAAGAACAAAAGCTCCAATCCTCTATGACTCCCAACCAGTATCATTCTACCCAGATTTCGCACCCGATGTGCAAAAGGATCGAGCGAACTTTAACCATGTTAGACGGAGAATGAGGGAGAAAAACATTCAATACTCAATGCTATATCCAGCACGTTTGAGAGTTACCCTTGAGAACAACACCTACTTCTTCACTAACCCTAAAGAGGCAATAGACTGGCTTGATGGCCAGCCTGGCATGAAATAATGTAAAATACTAATTGTGTAGCATAGGCGATGCCTTGGTAACTTCATCTTCTTGGTTTTTTTTTTTTTTTTCTCTGCCATAGGGAGTAAAAGACTTAGTTTAAAGTGGGAGTCCTCCAATTGCTGTAGGAAGCTGTGGATAGGTTTCCCTAAATGAAGGGAAAGATATCTGCACCCCTGGGGGCAAAAGAAAATAGTATTGTTACTTTGTGTATGTTGTGTTTTTTTTCGTTTTTTTTTCTTCTTCTTTTTTCTTTATTTTTTGTCTTTTTTAAAGGGTATAGGTATGCCCCTAGCTCTAGAGGTTATACGGGGAGGGGGGGAGGGGGGAAGGGATGTGTGTATTTGTTGTTAATTATCGATGCGGTACTGCAATATCACTGTGTAGATTGTTGCTCTATTATGATGATAAGGTATGCTTCACTGTGGCCTACTCCTGTCCAAAATTAGACCAGCAAACTAAACATCTAAGATATGCTAGTGAATAGTTACATAGTTACATAGTAGGTAAGGCTGAAAAAAGACTTGCGTCCATCTAGTTCAACCTGGTATAGATATCCATTGCTGATTTGGTAGGTTCTGGTATTTTACAGACAAATTATATTTCTTATAATTTGTCTGTAAAATAATTAATAAAATAATTATGCATATTATCACCATAGGGTGAGGAGATGTGATGGCGTACTCCTACCCTTACCTCATACATTAAGGGCTTTATTCTGATCTGAGCTCAGTACAAATTTGTTCTTAAAATGGGCAAAACCATGTGCACTGCAGGTGGAGCAGATGTAACCTGTGCAAAGAGAATTAAATTTGGGTGGGGTGTGCTGAAACTGAAATCTAAATTGCAGTGTAAAAATAATGCAGCCAGTATTTACACTGCACAGAAACAAAATAACTCACACAAACCTAACTCTCTGTATACATGTTACATCTGCCCCACCTGTAGTGCACATGGTTTTGCCCATTTTAAGAACAAATTTGTACTGAGCTCAGATCAGAATAAGGCCCGAACTGTGATAGGTATCAGAGAAGCTGCTCTTCTATTATTACTTTTTTTTATTCTTTCTTTTTCTATTTTTATCTTTGCAAAGATGTATATTAAGGCACTGCTATGATGATATACCGCAATGTATTGTTGCTCTTTTCTTGTTTAAAATTCGGCTATACAGCTGGAACTGTTGCTGCTCTTTGGCTAGAATTGTGTCCTATACAAACTGTGATATACAGACTATCATAGTTCTGACCTAGTAAATGTACAAAAACTAAAAAACAGCCATGGCAAGATTGGACCAAAATAAAATAAGTACAAATGGTTTAAAATGCCTATGCTGGAACGTTCGCGGCCTGAATGATAAAATTAAAAGATCATTAGTGATGTCGCAACTTAAGAAATATGAAGCAGACATAATCTGTCTGACAGAAACCCATCTAACTGATGATAGGATACAAACATTAAAGAAAATGTGGGTTGCAAATATGTTTCATTCTACATTCACGCGGTGGGCTCGGGGGGTGGTGGTTTTGATCAGGAAGGGGACACAATTTGAACTAATACAGAGCAAAATAGACCCTTACGGTAGATATATTTTTCTAAAAGTAAAAATATACCAGCAACTTCTCTTTATTCTCGCAGTATACATACCCCCCCCCCCCATATAACAATGAAATCTTACGAAAGGCAGCTTTGTATGTCTCTACTGACCCTGGTATACCAATTATTTGTATGGGCGATTTTAATAATGTTATGCATCAAGAACTTGATAGATGGAAGGAATCAGTCAGTTCAGGGACAAGAACAATTAGTTTAGAATCAACCCCTTTCTCCAAAATGACAGAAGAGCTTGGTTATATAGATATATGGAGAGTGAGGAATCCCTGTACTCCCCAGTACTCCTGCTTTTCGACAACCCATAATACATTATCAAGGATCGATATGATACTGATCTCACAAGGCCTGGCTCCGATGGTTAAAAATATTGAATACCTACCAAGGGGCATATCGGACCACTCCCCTGTTATTTTGGTACTGGATATAAATCCGGATAAAGGTTTGGGTATGTGGAAATTAAATCCCTATTGGCTAAAGGTGATTGGGGAGAATAAAGGGATGGTTGAACCCTGGCAGGAATACTTGATAAATAATGAAGGATACGAGGATGTTGGTATATGTCACGACGCTTTTAAAGCAGTAATACGTGGTACATTTATTAAGAAAATTAACGAACTAAAGAAGTCTAGTAAAAATAAAGAGCAAGAGTTGGAAGACACAGTCCGACGGATGGAGTCGGAATATGTCACCTCCCAACTGGCCAGCGATAGAGGGCGTATGTTGAAAGCTCAGGAAGAATGGGCCGATTACTTATATAGTAAAACCAAAAGGAAGCTAATGTTTTCTAGGCATCAACAATATTACTTGTCAGAAACGGGGGGTAAACAACTGGCTTTCTTGTCTAAAGCCACACATAGCCAAGAAATAGTAACAGCAATAACCAAACCTAATGGTGAAATATGTTATAGTGGTAAGGAAATTGTGGGGGGTCTTTTCCACTTATTATAAAAATCTATACAGCTCCCGGACTGTTCAAACAGACGGGGAAATGCAGCGGTACCTAAGCCAAGCACAGCTGAGGACATTAACAGGGGAGGAAGTTGCAAAATTAGAAGCACCTTTTACGCTACAGGAGGTGGCGAATGCGATTTCGTCCCTCCCGGCGTCTAAAACTCCAGGATGCGACGGGATCCCAACGGAAGTATATAAACAATACGCAGACTTCTTTGTGCCTTACTTAAAGGACTTATTTAACTCACTATTAGAATGGGGTTCCCTTCCTCCATCAATGACGGAATCTATAATAATAGTGATACCTAAGAAAGATAAAGACAAAATGCTCCCTGAATCATATAGGCCGATATCTCTTCTAAACACCGACGTTAAAGTGTTGGCCAAAATCCTAGCGCTTAGACTGAATTCCATAATAAATCTAATAATTCACCCGGATCAAACGGGGTTTATGCCGGGATGCTCCACTAGCCATAACCTCCGCAGACTGTTTTATCACCTGCAGAGGGAACAGGGCAAAGTTTCGGAAGCCTGTGTTGTGTCTCTCGACGCAGCAAAGGCTTTCGACACAGTAGAGTGGCAATACCTCTGGGCTGTCCTAGAGAGGTACGCATTCGAGCCGAAATTTGTAGCCTGGCTGAAACTACTCTACGACACACCAACAGCTAAAATCTCTGTAAACGGGTTCTGCTCAAACAACTTTAAGCTCTGTAGAGGGACCAGACAGGGCTGCCCTCTATCGCCGGCCCTGTTCGCAATGGCAATCGAGCCCTTAGCCTCTCTGATACGTTCTAACAATCAGATAAAAGGGATCAAAATAATGGATCATGAGGACAAAATAGCCCTATATGCGGATGACATGCTTTTGTTTTTGGCTGATGCAGATGAGTCCCTGCAGACACTGTTGAGGGTGGTGAATAAATTTGGCCTATATTCAGGACTCAAAATAAATTGGGAGAAATCTAACATAACCCCCCTCTCAGGTGTGATCCCCTCAGCTTTCCAAAATAGTTATCAATTAAAATGGACCTTAAAATTTGCATATCTTGGGATTTGGGTCACATTGAATCCAAAAGAATTTGTATCACTTAATGTAGACCCAATTACGGAAGAATTCAGGATTAGATCCAATGTCTGGAAGAGACTCCCCATATCAGTTACAGGCCGTATAAATATGCTAAAAATGATAATTCAGCCGAAATACTTATATATATGGCAGAACTCGCCAGTTTATATCCCAAAAAGGGTTTTTTCGTCCATTGACTCCATAGTGACTTCATTTATCTGGAAGAGTGGCCCCCCCCGGGTCGCACTGAAAACCTTGCGCCGCCCAAAGGAACAGGGTGGACTATCTCTCCCAGATTTGAGAAATTACTATCTAGCCTCACAATTAGCATATCTGGGGGTCTGGGTTACCAATGGGGATTATATCCTACAGGCTTTTGTGAGAGAACAATGCCCTGGGATAGATCTGCCCTTACAATTGCTACTCTCTGGGGATAAAATAGGCAAACTCCCAGCGGTAGCTCGTCAAGCAATTATGGTTTGGAGACAAATACATGTCTTATATAATTGTAGGGGCATAGAAAGAGACACGCCACTTTGGAATAACAATAACTACCCTGAACTACAAAAGATCTCCAGAGATAATGTATGGAAAAACAGAGGGGTCACTAATATAGGGCAAATATATAATGAAGGTTTTCTAAAAACATTTGAACAGCTTCAAAGGGAGGGGGACATTCCAAGTAAAGAATTTTACAGATACCTACAGTTGAGGCACGCAATCACCGCCCAATTTGGGGGCCTTGCATTGGAGACCTATGTGTCCCCAATAAAGGAGATGCTGAGTAATTTGCCTGATAGAGGACAAATATCCCATTTGTATGCCAAGATTAATGATAAGGGTCAGGAGGATCAGCTAGGCCACCTGCAGGAGAAATGGGAGCAGGACTTAGGTCCCCTCACAGTAGAACAATGGGACCAAGCAAAGGCCTCGATAAAAACTGCCACTGCAAATGTCAGGTTTCAACAAATTCACTTCTTTATATTGCATAGGGTATATTGGTCTCCGGCAAGAATGTATCAACATCAATTACGAAATAACGATAACTGTCCAAGATGTGGGGTGGATGACGCAGGGTTCTGGCATTTACTTTGGGAATGCCCAAAGATACAACACTTTTGGAGAAAGGTTTGGCGTGATATTGGGCATATAGTCCCTAGCAATCTACAGTTTAGCCCAAGAGTCTGTATATTTGGAATCGGAGTGCTGGGGGTATGTTCTGGGGATGTACATTCATGTATTATGTGTCTATGTACCTTAGCAAAAGTGCTGATAGCCCGAGTATGGCTCTCAACTAAGACCCCGGAATTAACGCAGTGGAGAGCACTGGTTAATGAAGTACATAGGCATGAGAAATATATGTATAAGGAACGGAAAACTATGGCCAAATATCGCGCCAAATGGGATGCATGGTGTCGTTCGCCAATGTTTGATCCCTGTATGGAGGGGGATTGGCAGAGTGCAAGCTAGTTAGGGGAAGACAAAGACTCTACTTACTCCCTTTTTTTTTTTTTTTTTCTCCCTTTTCTATCCTTCATACTGAAAGTAGATATAAATTTATAAAACACTAGTGTTTTGCACAAAATAGTTGCACTATGGTAATATGAATCCTTATTTATTTATTCACTTATTTACTTATATATATATATATATTTTTTCTTAGTCTATTGTCTTACTTTTTTTTTCTTTTTTTGTTTTTTGTTTTTCCTCTCTCCCTTATAAATAATAGTACTTATGTAAAGATAAGTCTTGAGGCCATGTATATACAGGAATATAATTATTATCCAGTCACATTGTACACTAGGATTTGTTTATTTTGTTGGTATAAAAGTAAGGAATGATAAATAAACAACGAAAATGTACAACACGTAGACACAAGTAGGTTTTATAGATCACATTTGGCCCTTATTCTGATCTCGGCGGTACGGCCCGCGTGCGGCCGTACCGCCGATGTTTTCACTCTGCACATGCGCAGAGGTCACTCTGCGCATGTGCAGGCGAAATCGCCGCACAAAAATTTTATACGCCGCAAAGGGGGCGTATAGGGGCGTGAGGGGCTTAATAGCCTCATTTCCCTATGCATACGCCCCGCGTTTCATGGGCGTTCCCATGCAAACGCGGGGCGTATGCATGGTAATGAGGCTATGACGCCAGTGATGGGGGCGGAAAGCTGACATCGCCGGATGTCAGCTCTCCGCCCCCATACAAGCTTTCACACGGACGATTGTCCGTGTGGTCTAAGCTTGCGTGAGCTGGTGGAGCGTGCGGCCCTGCCTTCGATGGTCGTCGACCATCGAATGCAGGGGGCAGCTCCCACCATGGTGGAGGCGTACGCCCCACCATTTTCATGCGGATCGCCAGCCGTCCGCGTACGGACGGCCGTGGCGATCCGTCTTGTAGGCGGGGATTGGTTTGTGCGGCCGGAGCAACGTATGCGGCTCCGGCCGCACAGATCAGAATAAGGGCCATTGGGAGTAGATACAAATTTGCAAAATGCCAACACAGGTACACGCAGACACACTCCCCTCTTTTCCTTTCCTTTCTTTTTTCCTTCCTTTTTCCTTTTTACTTTAAGCATAACAAAAAGACTGGACAGCACCTATGCACGCCCACACCTTAATGAAAAAGCAGGGCAATATTAACTTACACTGGATGGAATGATACGCTAACTGCAGCAACTTATCTATTGGTATAAAAGTATGGAGTGATAAATAAACAATAAAGATATATTACACGTAGACACAAATAGGTTCTATAGTTCATATTGTGAGTAGATATAAATTTGTAAAATATCAAAATAGGTACGCATAGATATATTCCCCTCTCTTCTTCTCCCTTTTTTTTTTTTTTTTTCCCCCTCCTCCCCTTTATATCAAGCATAATAGAAAGACCAGACTGCACTTATGTATGCCTACACTCCAGTGAAAAAACAGGGCAATGTTAAGTGACACTGTTTAGAATGATACGCTTACTGTAGCGATTTATATCTCCTCTTGGGTACTCGAAACAGGAGCGGAGTTGGCCAGAGTGAATATATATAATACTATTAACATATATGTATGTATGTAATGATCTACTTCTATATGTAATATTGTATTTTTTTTTTTTTTTGTTCTATGTAGTAATGGCATCGGTTTTTATTGTCTTCTTTTGTATGTTTAATGTGTAAATGTAAGCTTAAAAAAAAAAGAGAAATTGAAATACTATTCGACACCGATTCAGGGATGCCACGCAGCTTTATGTTATTATGCCGCGATCTATCTTCCAAATCCGTTACTTTGTCACGTAGCGCTCGGACCTCCGCCTCAAGTTCATTATGAGAATCTAGTAGGCTATTGTGTGACCCCACCACCTCCTCCATCTTAGTCTCCAGGTGATTAGTGCGCCCACCTAAGTCGTCAATCGAATGTTGGCAGGCTTGTAGTGTGGCGCGGAATTCCGCGGTGACGTCATCCTTAAATTGGGTTAGAAGACACTTCATCGTGCCCACCGTCAGAGCGTCTCCATCTCCCATGGGAACCACCGTGGAGCAAGGAGCTGGCGAGGCGACCGGAGTTGTCATGGGAGACGGGAGATGAGAGGTCGTGGGAGTGGCGGGAGGGATCGCGTCTGTAGGTCTAGGTTGTTGAGAGGGCGGTTTGAAGAAGGAGATTTGGGGGTTTGGTTTTGGGGTCTTGGAGCGTTTGGCTGGCATGACAATTGTGCTGTTCAACTATGGAAGGTATCCGTTCATGGAAAGTTACATAACAATGGGTTCCGTTTTCATAGGTGAGACGGAGGAATCCCCCTACTTTTGGCAGAAGGCGGGAGGAGTCATACGTGCTAAATTAGCATAGATAGGAGTTTTAGCACTTTGAGAAGTCCCATAATAGAGACCAAAATGTAGGGCAGTCTTTTCTTTTTCAAGCTGAACCTGTCACGGCTAGTACCCCTGGTGGAGAATAAGGTGGACCCCGTAGCACCACCGCAGGGGTTCCGAGTCTCTAGGTATTGGTGTGACAGATCACACAATGGTTAACCCCAGGAAGGTCAGTGGCGATGAAAAGCAGAGCTGTACCTTTAAATATGTCCCAATATAAAGCGATATAGAGCAGTCACAGCAGTGGGGACAGGAATGGCTGTATTCAGGTGGTAAATGACCAGGGCCTGCCACAGGGGAGGAGGGCCAGGTATGAGGCAGCCTGCAGCCCCCCAAGGTCAGGGAGTAAGATCCCTTTGTCACTCTGTATGAACGCAGAGCCTAAGAAGCCTTGACTGGTGAGAGTGAGGGGTGTCTGCCCCACTCAATATGGCCGCTCTCCACTGCCTCCAGCGCCTGGTGTGGGGTATGGAAGGGCGCTTCCCTCTGGGGGTGCCTGTGCAGGTAAGGGCTATGAGGTGCTGGGGTGAGGGCTATGAGGCTATGAGGTGCGTTGCCCGCTGTCTGGGGTGAGGTGTGTGGCTGGGGGAGCAGCAGGGGGAGCGCAGCTGCAGCTAAGCTCCCAAGATGGCCGCCGCGTCCTCAGTGAGAAGCCTTAGGCGGCCTCACAGGCTCTTCCTACCTTCTAGGAGGGGGGCTGAGCCCCTGGTGATGTCTGGCAGTAGTGGGGGGCACCTCCGGAGCATAAATTTGTTGAAAAACGGGTAGTCCCGTCGCGATCGCCGCTGCGGAGCTCCGGCGGCGGGTGCGGCTCAAAATCGAGGCCCCGGCTTGTAGGGGTACTAGGCCGCAATCCGCAGAGACCTCTATAAGGGGTCTCCCGATTCCGCAGCTGTTCCCACACTGTCCCCCGCTGGTCTGGGGTGTTGCTGGGGTGGGTGGGGGTGCAGATGGATGCCCAAATAGTGGGTTTTAAAGCACTTTGCTGGAAGGGTAAGCAGGAGCTCTGGCTTCTTGCTTCCTCCTTCTTCCTCGCTCAGGCCACGCCCCGTCAGTAGATCAGTTTTAATCCCTTTACATCAGGCGGCGGTCTCTGTCCACCTCGCTGATCTCCGTCAGACTCGCCTCCCGCAACGGAAGTGAGCCACGTTGGTTGGCGGAAGTGACAGAGACCGAGGTTCTCTCCGGCCGTGGTTGGCGGAAGTGCACCTGCCGCCATATTTTGAAGACGATAGTCTCCCATAGACCCGACCGGATATAGAAACATCAGCACTGGTTGACGGAAGTGTCCTCCTCTATACACATGGTTGGCATTCAGAAGTTCCCTAGTATTAGCCAAAACGGAACCCATATTTGAATACAACTCGGGCTGATTTAGTAACATGTATGACAACATACATATGTTTTATTCTCTCTATATAAAAAAATATAAATATATACATAATAATAATAATAATACCCATAATGATAATAAAAATTAAATGTTGAGTAAATAGAATAAATTAATAAGGTAGCTAGATACAGAGGTATAAACAATAAATCAATAATCATAATCCTAGCAAGAATACCCATAAAGATTATCAATAAATATTATTATTAATAAAGATTTGACAAAGGTGGAGGTGTGGATGGTGGATCCAATGGCCTTCAGAGCTACATTCAGGAAATCCATCTAAGTGCGATCAAAACGATGAGTGAAGGATAAATTAAATGAATTGGAATTAAGTGAAGAAACAAAGTGATCAGCTGATTCTAAATCCCCTTCCCAAATAATAAACCAATCATCAATAAAACGTCCATAGAGGACCAGATTTGCGCCAAATGCCCCCCCACGCATCTTCGAAATCACCCATGTATAGGTTGGCATAGTTCGGCATGGACCTGGTCCCCATAGCTGTGCCCATCACCTGTAAATAATATGTGTCTAAAAAAGAAAAATAATTGTGTGATAATATAAATGAAATGGCTAAAATAATAAATTACCTCTGTTCCCGGCTCAGGTCATCTTCCCGGCTTAATCTATTTTCCAGGTGTTGGATACCTAGATCATATGGAATATTTATACATTGAATATAAGGATTTTACATCCAGGGTGAAATTTAATAGGATGAGAGATTCAGAAAGTGAGAGATTTGGTAAGAAATCTCCAGTTTTTTTAAAGCGGCAATCAGTGTTCCCTCTAAGCTGTGCGTGCGTGTGCGCACAACTCAACGAGCGTGTTTAATATCATATTGAAGTAAAGTTAACACAAATGCTGAACGTCATTTTCCAGTTATATATAAGTGACGCAGAAAAAAAAAATTCCTTCCAAAGTAGCACAGCCAAAATCTTTTACCGCACACAGCCATCGTAACATTAGAGGGAACATTGGCGGCAATCCTTTACACTTAAAAATCAAACTGGTTTTGCAGTGTAAGATTGCCGCTATAAAAAACTGGAGTTTTTTTTTTTTTTTTACCAAAGCTCTCACTTTCTCAGTCTCTCATCCTATTAACTTTACCCCCCCCCCCCCCCATTGTGAGAAATGCGCGTGAATCCTTCCAAGTCACCTTTTTTTTTTTCCTGAAGAAAATGAGTTGTATGTTTTAAGTGTGACCTGAGTCCGGGAACCAGAGGTTATAACAAGGAATCTACAAAATAAGATAAATTAGAAGTGAGACTATCAATACCAGAATATATAGGTCGGCCCGGGGGTGAAGTGAAGGATTTATGAATTTTTGGGAGGTGATAATTGTGAGGTTATCAGACTCACTGTAAGACTGTAATTATTATATTTTAGTAGGTGTAGTGATTAATGTACTTTTTAGTCCGTCGGTACCCTCTTGTTCTCCATATATGTCTATATTCCCCATAGCTGCGTGTATTTCCAGATCAGATCGCTCTTGCCCAAATATGGTCTGACAGGAAATAGCCAGGAAAGAACATTGCATGGATTCACCCATATGTTATGTCCACAGGGGGTAATCAGGACATAATGTAATCAGACTATGATTGTGTCTCTATCTTCAGTTCCTTTGTGTAACGCTGGTCAAATACCAGACTTAGTGGAACCGGGCACCACAGGGGGTGATCCAATTCCCCTGCTATCAACAGGAAGGTTGTCCACAGGGGGTGACCACCACACAACGTAATCAGCTGGGTATTGTATCTTGTGTTGACACTTCTCTGCATATCTCTGGTCACTAGCAGACTTACTGGAACCGACCCCAGCAGGGGGGGGCAGCAGCAGTAGCTGGGAGGGGGTGATACCTGACTCTTGAATCCACCAATCAAGATCCACTGCAAGCCCACTTTCAGTTTAAGCCCCGTGGGAAATTGGAAGTTTTTAAAATGACTTGTACACCTGCCAGCTCTGAATGTTAGTCGCGATCCGGGCTAAGAGGTCATACTCTGCCACTGGACCTTGTGAGCACATCGTTTGCCTGGGGGGGGGCATCCTACGTAAGCTCTGGTGTGGAGACTCCGGTGCTGTGTGGATTCGCACAGGTTTCTGCTGTCACTGCTGTGTGGAATAAGTGATAGTTTCGTTATTTGGAACTGCTGCTACAAGGACTGCCATTGGACTGCTACCCGATAACATTTATATGCTACATTTGCCTCTTGTTCCTGTCTTTATCTACATGTGTGTGCTGTGATAAAAATAAACCATATTTTGGTTTCATCTGCTCGGTGTCTGAGTGATTGACGATCCCGTATCCTCACATTTGGCGGCAGCGATAGTGGGATCATTCAGACACCAACCATCGAGCACAGAAAGCACAGAGTACAGAGGATCAGACCATATGTAAGGAAACGAAAAATGCACTAAGGTGAAGTTCAGCAAGGGAGCAGGTGTCATTCCTGTGAAAGGTAAAATGTTTCCAAGGAAAGAAAATCGATGCCTCAAGACCCCTGGAGCAGAGGCGCTCAGGGATGGAGGTTCTTCAGTGTATCGGCAGGCTGGGAAGCCGGATCTGTTATTTATTGTCAGAAAAATGCAGTATATCTGGGAGTACTGGGAAGAAGCTCAGCAGATGATCATCGGGTGGAGAGTATCCAGCATACAGGACAAGTTGTGTTACCTGGGGGATGCATTCCTGCACTGTAAAGGTGAGGCCACCTCGTGGAATCTGCTGGGAGAGCCAGAGTTTGTAGAATTTACAGAGGAAGTGATTGCCACAGTTACCCAGATGCTACAAAGAGGACAATATTCTGAGGCTGAAGGACAAGTCCAGAATAAATTGATGCCCCAGATAGAACCAGAGGAAAGGTCTAGAAGGGGGCTACTGCAATCTGGGCAGACAACCGAGGGGTCTGACACAGAATTAATTGTTACCGCAAGAGAAGGGTCGTTGTCAGGGGGGGCCCTAACTGCCCTTGAAGAAATTAGTATGGAGGAGCTGATAGCAGAATGTCAGCTGCGAGGTATACCCATCCAATCCTGCACTCGCGGGGAAATCCTTCAGCAGATCCTTCACGATCAGGGAGATCCTACAAATGCATTTACCGATTATCGGGCATGTTTCCTCCATTTCGGTGCACAGCTGAGTGTGTGGGAACAATTGGAGTGTCTGGAGGAGTGCTTTATTGTGGCAGAGGAAGAGGCGATTGATCACAGGCTCCTGGACACCCCAGCATGGCGAGACCAGTGTCGCAGGGTGGCTGATGAAAGGCACCGCCTGCAACAGCTTCTCCCACAGCCTAGGGAAGAAGCTGCTCAGTGTTCTATACAGGGGAAGGTTATCCCCAAAATGAAGGAAGTGGGGCCTGTGAGCCAGGCACCCCAGGAGGAGCTGCACTACAGCTTCCCTTTTGCTGAGGTGGAAGATGCAGAATTATTAACCTGCTGCCAGGGGATCTATGAGGACTGCGTCCAAGAGGAGATCACCGTGATTAGAGGAGTATCAGACAACATCCAGGCCACAAGCATACCAGTCGCAGATGATGTCTTGCTTCAGGCTGCCCAGCATATTCAGCTGGGGAAGGAGGTTATCCTGGAGACTGAGGACTGCGCAGAGGAAGCGGCAGGTGAGACCCAGGCTTTTGAGGGGGTAGTACTGGCCTTGGACCAGCCTGCACTGCAGCCACCAGCGGAATGGTTTCTGATGGAGGGTCCCTTCTCAGCCCTGGGCATTGAGACCAAATGCTGTAGTGAAATTTGCCATGCCCCTAGTTTGGGTTTGAGGGAGGAAGGACTTGACAGAGGGGCGGAAGTGCCAGGGCCAGAGCTCCGATATTGGGCTGCCGTTTGGCAGATGTTCCTTGGGCAAGAGGGGGAGGTGGAAACTGCTCCCTGCCCCATTGTGCCAGAGGCAAAAGTATTAGCACACCCTATAGGTGTGCCCGGTGTGAAAGTTTACGATGTTGCAGAGGGGGGTACCCAACATTTGAAGACAGGGAATTGCTAACTCACTTGTTAGTTAACATGCATAACTTATATTGTGATATTGCCCTTGCTGATTCTGCAAACCAGCCGCCTCTTCCAAGATGGGTTTGGTATGATGTCACTCTGTGGGACTCAGGTGGTACATCCAAACCTCAGATTCTCTGCTCTGCATCCCACTACAGGTTGTTATTGGTTCCTGAACAACTTGGTACCGGGACTAAAATAGTAGGGGAAGGAATGTGAGGTTATCAGACTCACTGTAAGACTGTAATTATTATATTTTAGTAGGTGTAGTGATTAATGTACTTTTTAGTCCGTCGGTACCCTCTTGTTCTCCATATATGTCTATATTCCCCATAGCTGCGTGTATTTCCAGATCAGATCGCTCTTGCCCAAATATGGTCTGACAGGAAATAGCCAGGAAAGAACATTGCATGGATTCACCCATATGTTATGTCCACAGGGGGTAATCAGGACATAATGTAATCAGACTATGATTGTGTCTCTATCTTCAGTTCCTTTGTGTAACGCTGGTCAAATACCAGACTTAGTGGAACCGGGCACCACAGGGGGTGATCCAATTCCCCTGCTATCAACAGGAAGGTTGTCCACAGGGGGTGACCACCACACAACGTAATCAGCTGGGTATTGTATCTTGTGTTGACACTTCTCTGCATATCTCTGGTCACTAGCAGACTTACTGGAACCGACCCCAGCAGGGGGGGGGGGGCAGCAGCAGTAGCTGGGAGGGGGTGATACCTCACTCTTGAATCCACCAATCAAGATCCACTGCAAGCCCACTTTCAGTTTAAGCCCCGTGGGAAATTGGAAGTTTTTAAAATGACTTGTACACCTGCCAGCTCTGAATGTTAGTCGCGATCCGGGCTAAGAGGTCATACTCTGCCACTGGACCTTGTGAGCGCATCGTTTGCCTGGGGGGGGCATCCTACGTAAGCTCTGGTGTGGAGCGTCCGGTGCTGTGTGGATTCGCACAGGTTTCTGCTGTCACTGCTGTGTGGAATAAGTGATAGTTTCGTTATTTGGAACTGCTGCTACAAGGACTGCCATTGGACTGCTACCCGATAACATTTATATGCTACATTTGCCTCTTGTTCCTGTCTTTATCTACATGTGTGTGCTGTGATAAAAATAAACCATATTTTGGTTTCATCTGCTCGGTGTCTGAGTGATTGAAGAACTCGTATCCTCACAATAATATATAGGGGTGATGGGGTGTGGGTTAAAAATAAATGACCATCCAAGACTTTTCTCAATTCCATCAAACCCAGGACCCTCATGCAAGCATGCACATACACACGCTGGGAAGAGAGGAGACGCCGGATCCAGGACTGCAGAGCCAGGCGGCGTTCCACCGGAAGGGAGATCTTCTGACGTACCATATCTAACCTGGCCCCCAGTTGGACCATAGACTGAGCTGGGAGCAGAGAAGACTTGGGCCAATTGATGACCCAGCCGGAGATGCACCACTATGGCCAAGTGGTTCTGGAGAACATCTGCAGATTGTGCTAGTATTAACAGGTCGTCCAGATACGGGAGTATTAGGACACCCTGGTTGCGCAGACTGCTACCCATCACGGCCATGACCTTTGTGAACACCCGAGGGGCGGTAGACAGGCCAAAGGGCAGGGCCCGGAACTGAAAATGACGGTCCTGGAGGGCAAACCGCAGAAACTGTTGATGTTCCAGCTGGATGGGAATATGCAGATATGCATCCTTTATATCCAGTGAGGACATATAGTGCCCTGGCTGAAGGGCCAAGACTATAGAGCGCAAGGTTTCCATCCTGAACTTCGGGACTCGAACAAACTTGTTGAGCCATTTCAAATTGAGGATGGGTCAAAAGGATCCGTCTTTTTGACAAGAAAAAGACTGGCATAGAACCCGGAACCCCTTTGAGCTAAGAGGACGGGTACAATGACTCCTGACAGCAGCTTTTGAACGGACTGTAGCAAAGCCCTGCGCTTTTCAAGGTCCGATGGGAGGCTCGTGGAAAAGAATGAGTTCGGTGGGTGTCGCCAAAAAATTTAAGGAGTAGCCTCGAGAGACCATGTCCTGAACCCAAGAGTCTGTTGTGGATTCTAGACATATGGCCGAGAACCTCAACAGACTTGAGGCTCCTCCAGTTTACACAGAACACCTGCCTGCTGGTAAATCACCTCCCTCCTCTTCCTCATCTATTTAATGTCTCCTAACAACATTAGACAAGTAGGAAGTGTTTCTCCACTGAAATTACCAGTATTGGGAGTGTGGCCTCTTCAGATTCCTGCCCGTTCTTTGTTCGGTCACCAATATTCCCACTTGCCTGGAGCAAGGAAAGGTCCGTACATAGATCTGTGTTGGTTTGTGAAGTGCGGCTGCTGCCGATATTCCTGGTCACCGGGTACAAGAGATACGCTCCCTGGCCCTTCTGGTAGTTGTGTCATTCCCAGAATGCTCAGTGGGTCACGTTTTACCCAGAACCTATCCAGGTAGGTTACATGTGCAAAATTAGCCTCTTTGGGCAGCGCCAATTTTAAAAATCGCGGTGCACATCTTTTACAGGCACCAAATCAACCAGTGGGATTTTCTCTGTAACTGTGCAGAGATTACTGGAAATATGGAAAAAGAGCCCCCGAACAATCCCCCTCCCCCACTCTTCCCCATCGTGCACTAGCATGGTAAGTCCCTTTTCAGAGAAGGGCATCTGGTTCTTTATTTCCAGGTTAGGGTTAGGCTGTTATTACCCTTTTCAGTGTGTCTCAAAGTAGAAGAACGCAATTAATAAACAAAAAAATGGATGGATAGAGATCTTTTGTATCTAAAGCAGAATTGATGGAGCTGCAGGGTTATACAAGACAGGATCACAGCTTAGATTGAGTTCTGAAGGTGCAGTTTCATCAGATAGATTATTGGAAGAGGATTTGGGTGAGGTTTCTAATGATGAATCCTGCAAAATAAGAGGAATCTAGACTGTTTAACATTGATTTGATTTGAAAGTAAGTTGTAAAACATTTTTAAAACCAAGGAAATAAGGAAATTGTGAATCCCTCAGTAGATCAGGATCTTATATTTAAGAATAGATCATGGAAAAGTAGATTTATTTTTTATGTATATAACATGGTGAAGGCATTCAGTTCCAAGAAAGCCAGGACTTGGATAAGAAGCAGAAGTGTCCTGAATTGAGTGTACAGAATTTACCCAATCTGAGATGAACAATTTTTAAAGTGGACGCAGCTTTTGCTGAACTCTATACCTGTAGAAGATAAGGACACTTTTTCAGGACACTATAGGTAGAAATCCGTCTTAAGAAGTTGGCCATTGGATCAGGAGTCTAGTGTTCATTCTAGCACCCGCCAATTTTGAAAACCCATGTAGTTCCTCTTCCCTACCTGGGGTGTCACTGTCTGCTGTAGTGCTTCTAGCACAGTGTGGTCTGTAGATCAGCACTGTTTTGCAAACCAGACCTGTGCTAGAAACACCACAGCAGACAGTGACACCCTAGGCAGGGAAGTGGAACTGCATGGGTTTTCAAAGTTGGCGGGTGCTAGAATGAACACTAGGAGTCTCAACACTTTCTGTGTTCAGGGCGCTCAAATTCGGGGTCCTAATATACTTTGAAAAAAACCTTTCCAAACAATATTTATTAAGACATTTGGAGATTATGCAGAGAACTATAGAATTTTTTACTTTTTCATTTTCAGCTAGATCCATGGCACTAGTATTACAGCAGAGCCTTGTGGTCTGCAGATGCACATTCTAAGAGCAGGCTGGCTGCATTGTCATTTGAGGGTTCTCTGCTATTTGGCGTTAAATTGGCTGCAACGATTCATATGCTGGCTGAAGGAAAGTCCGTCAGGCTACCTGAAGATAGCAAAGAAGAATACAGGAAGGTTCAGAACAATTCTGGATCTTGGAGAACTGAACATTTTCGTCATGGTAAGAAACTTTCATATGGAAACATTTACATTGTTTTTTAGCATCAGTTGATCTGAAACTTCTATGGTTCTGTGTCCAAGACGGACTCTCCCAGTTTACCTGCCTTACTCTTTGACTTGGCAGCATCAGCAAATGGATTTACTAAAGTCCTCATTTCATGGAACATCTAAAAGAACAAAATATAGAGATTTGGTCAATATTCTTATATTGCAGGTAGATCAGCGGAGGAGCTAAAGACCTCTATGTGATTTATTTTCTGCAGCTCTATGCTGGGTCATAAACTCAATTTTGGGGCTACAAATAGACATGAGGTTACAAATGTACCCTTTCGGAAGAAAGATTTTCAAAGAAATCGTGTTCGGCCAGGTCACTGATACAATTTCCTTTAAGGCAAGGTCTCCAACTTTTGGGAATGACTTCTTCTATAGGTGTAATGCCTTGTGCACAGTGGAGTATACTCCCATACATCAGAAGGAACAGAGTCGGTAAGTACGGTGAAAGGAAGTATCGTGGTCAAAAGGTCTTTATCCTGGTGAACAAGCAGAGATTTGAGGAACAGGGCAACATACCTTGATCAACCTTTTAGGTTAGTGTTTGCCTTCATTACATACTGATGAAGCAGAAGTGGTCTCTGTGGTATGCTATAATAGGTAGGCCCCAAAGGGACAACATTTTTCTGGTTGAGTTCATGCCCTGTCCTGGTTGTCTTGTCTGGGAAGGGGAGTGTGATCTGTACTGAGTGCCATGACAATGTGCCCATGGAGCAATTGCATGTTGCACCCACTTGTTGGGTGGTATTTCCCAGTCAGGAAATTAGCAGGGATTCTTTCCCTTCAGCTGCTTCAGGGTGTCGCGGTATCATCCCTAGTTCCAGAAACTTTAATGGCCAGGAGCCTTCAGTTTCCATGGTAACTGCTCATGTGGAGTTTGTTAAAGTTTGTGCCTGAACTGTGAATATAACCATGATACATTGCACAGATTTAACAATTACTTTATATATTGAACACACCATTGCCCTGCACCTCTCCGCCTCACACCTATGCCCCGTACCTCTCCGCCTCACACCTCTGGCCCCGCACCTCTCCGCCTTACACCTATGCCCCGCACCTCTCTGCCTCACACCTCTGCCCCCGCACCTCTCCGCCTCACACCTATGCCCCGCACCTCTCCGCCTCACACTCTGCCACCCGCACCTCTCTGCCTCACATCTCTGTCCCCGCACCTCTCCGCCTCACACCTCTGCCCCTGTACCTCTCCGCCTCACACCTCTGCCCCCGTACCTCTCCACCTCACACCTCTGCCCCTCTCCGCCTCACACCTCTGCCTCCGTACCTCTCCGCCTCACACCTCTGCCCGTCTCACACCTATGCCGTGCACCTCTCCTCCTCACACCTATGCCTTCGTACCTCTCCGCCTCACACCTATGCCTTCCTACCTCTCCTCCTCACACCGCTGCCCCCGCACCTCTCTGCCTCACACCTCTGCCCCCGCACCTCTCCGTCTCACCCCTCTGCCCCACACCTCTCCACCTCACAGCTTTGCCCCACACCTCTCTGCCTCTTCCCCACACCTCTCCGCCTCTCACCTCTCCCCCATACCTCTCCGCCCCTCACCTCTGCCCCACACCTTTCTGCCTCACACCCCTCCACCTCTCCAAATCACAGCTCAGCCCCACACCTCTCTCTCACACCTCTGCCCCACAACTTTACGTCTGTCACCCCTCTGCCCCACACCTCTCTGCCTCTCAACTCTGCCCCACACATCTCCACCTCTCCTAATCACAGCTCCGCACCACACCTCTTTGCCTCACACCTTTACGTCTGTCACCCCTCTGCCCCACACCTCTCCGCTTCTCACTTCTGCTCCACACTTCTACACCTCTCACCTGTGCCCAACACCTCTCTGCCTCTCACCCCTCTGACCCACACCTCTCAGTCTTCTCTTCACCTCACACATACAAGCTTCTCCCTGTTCTCAGTGGTGAGTGTGACTGACCAGAGGCTGCTATTGGCCAATGTGCACGTGTGACGTGACTAAAGCACTGATCACGTGTGTACTGCTCCCTCTGCAACTGGGACACATCACGTGTATGACGTAACTTCTCTGGCAGGGGATTGGCCGGGCTCACATAGGAAGCCATTTTGTTGGAGATGCGGTGTACACTAGGAGCTGGCGGCCATGTTTACTGTGACATCTCCGTCTCCTACGCCTGACGACATTCCGGTTATTACGTATCACGCCGAGGGCGGGGCTTGAAGAGAAAGGGAAAAGACCGGAGACAGGTCCGTGGAGGAAAAGCGAGATACCCGGTGCCTCCAGCCTGGTCGGCGCCCGCTGGGACCACCCAGAGCAGGCATCAGCCGATCCGCCGCCTCCTGGGGCCTCCGCAGACCGAGACCCCCTCCTCCCGGAGCTCAGACCCCCCACCCGCAACTGGGAGTTCCCTGCTGTCCCTCACTTCCTCCACCGGAGGTCCCTGCCCCCCACCCTCCCCGTCACCGGAGGTCACTGCCCCAACCCTCCCCACCACCGGAGGTCTCTGCCCCCCACCCTCCCCACCACCGGAGGTCTCTGCCCCCCACCCTCCCCACCACCGGAGGTCCCTGCCCCCCACCCTCCCCGTCACCGGAGGTCACTGCCCCCACCCTCCCCGTCACCGGAGGTCACTGCCCCCACCCTCCCCGTCACCGGAGGTCTCTGCCCCCCACCCTCCCCATCACCGGAGGTCACTGCCCCCCACCCTCCCCATCACCGGAGGTCACTGCCCCCACCCTCCCCACCACCGGAGGTCTCTGCCCCCCACCCTCCCCATCACCGGAGGTCCCTCCCCATCACCGGAGGTCCCTCCCCCCCCCACCCAAAGGTCCTACCCTCCCTCCCTATCACCGGGGGTCTCTCACGCTGTCCTCTGCCTCTACTGGGCCCCCACCCATCTTATCTCTGGGGTCCTGTCACCCTCACTTGTGTCCCTACACCTCAGTCACCCCATAGCCACAGACCCTGTTGCAAGAGTCGCTCATCCTCTCCATCCCTGGGTTCCTACACTTAAACACCCCCCCCCCCCCCCGGTCACCTGGGGTACGGCTGCCACTGTGCCCTCCTGTTGCCCGGGGTCCTGCTGCCTCAGCCACCCCTTGTCTGAGGTCCCTGACTCCCACCCTCCCCATTTATTTATTTACAGTTTCTTATATAGCACAGCATATTCCGTTGCGCTTTACAATTGGATCACTGGGGTTCCTTCTTCCAGTTTTACCATTGGTGTGCCTCTGCCCCATACCCAGTTCTCACAATTAGCTTGATTCAGTGGTCCATCTGTAGCCACCTCCTGACTATATGCCCCAGTTCTGCCAGGGGTCTTCTGGTTTGGAACATCTGCTCTGTGGTCTCCCATGTTTGCACCCCCCTAACTAGGTAAATTTACACCCCAGTAGGGTTTTTAGTGTCCATATTATCTTGGAGACACCCACTTACCTACAGATATCTACACCTCCCATTCCATTTGTGGTTCCTAGTTACATAGCTGGTGGTGTTTTCACCACCTACAGTATCTCGGGGCCGTTCCACACTTCTCAGGTTTACAAGACTCCTCAGGCTTGTTCTCAGGTGTAATCTTACCACCAGGTGTTCAGGAACACTCCATTATGTTTTGAGGCCAATGTTGGAGATCTTCTCCTTGACCATGTACAGTTAGGTATCTTTGTGCTGTCACTTATTGGATAAAGCACTTGGCCTACACCAATCCTTTCAATCCTACTCCTCTAACATCAAGGAAGCCGTTGTAGTCTGGTTGTTGCCTGGTCGATATGCTTTCTTCTGGGTGATAAACTCTATAAATCATAATGGAGTGTCCGCCCCATGTTCCTAGAGCCCTGTCTGGGCCCCGTCTCCCACGCAGACGCTCCAAAGCCCAGAGAGATCGGCTGAGAGGACCTTCTCCTACTAATTCCTTCTCTTCAAGTCCTGAGCCGTCAATCTGGCCTAGGCCACAACGCAAGAAGAAGAGGCGAAAGCGGGGAGAGGAGAACACAGTCATACGTGAGGAAGACCTGATCGATGGCTTCTGTATTAGCAGTTATGGGAGCCTAGAAGCAATGCAGGTGAGACTGTTTATTCCTGTAGTTCTTATATATCACACACAGCGAAGGCATTCATCCCTGCCCCTGTGGTAGGGGTAATAATGTACTGTGCCATGGAACTGGTTAGTGTGTAGGTAGAGGTGCTGGTCAGTGTCTGGAGATGGTGCGGGGCTGGTTAGTGTGTATGTAGAGGTGCTGGTCAGTGTCTGGAGATGGTGCAGGTCTGATTAGTGTGTACGTAGAGGTGCTGGTCAGTGTCTGGAGATGGTGCAGTGCTGGTTAGTGTGTATGTAGAGGTGCTGGTCAGTGTCTGGAGATGGTGCAGGGCTGGTTAGTGTGTATGTAGAGGTGCTGGTCAGCGTCTGGAGATGGTGCAGGGCTGGTTAGTGTGTATGTAGAGGTGCTGGTCAGCGTCTGGAGATGGAAAGGGCCTGGTTAGTGTGTATGTAGAGGTGCTGGTCAGTGTCTGGAGATGGTGCGGGGCTGGTTAGTGTGTATGTAGAGGTGCTGGTCAGGGGCTGGAGATGGTGCAGGGCTGGTTAGGGTGTATGTAGAGGTGCTGGTCAGTGTCTGGAGATGGTGCAGGTCTGATTAGTGTGTACGTAGAGGTGCTGGTCAGTGTCTGGAGATGGTGCGGGGCTGGTTAGTGTGTAATGTAGAGGTGCTGGTCAGTGTCTGGAGATGGTGCGGGGCTGGTTAGTGTGTATGTAGAGGTGCTGGTCAGTGTCTGGAGATGGTGCAGGTCTGATTAGTGTGTACGTAGAGGTGCTGGTCAGTGTCTGGAGATGGTGCAGTGCTGGTTAGTGTGTATGTAGAGGTGCTGGTCAGTGTCTGGAGATGGTGCAGGGCTGGTTAGTGTGTATGTAGAGGTGCTGGTCAGCGTCTGGAGATGGTGCAGGGCTGGTTAGTGTGTATGTAGAGGTGCTGGTCAGCGTCTGGAGATGGTAAGGGCCTGGTTAGTGTGTATGTAGAGGTGCTGTTCGGTGTATGGAGATGGTGCAGGGCTGGTTAGTTGTTCATATAGAAGGTGCTGGTCGTTGTCTGGAGATGGTGCGGGGCTGGTTAGTGTGTATGTACAGGTCGTTGTCTGGAGACCGTGCCGGGCTGGTTAGTGTGTATGTAGAGGTGCTGGTCAGTGTCTGGAGATGGCGCGGGGCTGGTTAGTTTGTATGTAGAGGTGCTGGTCAGGGGCTGGTGATGGTGCAGAGCTGGTTAGTGTGTATGTAGAGGTGCTGGTCAGTGTCTGGAGATGGCGCGGGGCTGGTTACTGTGTATGTAGAGGCGCTGTTCAGTGTCTGGAGATGGTGCAGGGCTGGTTAGTTGTTCATATAGAGGTGCTGGGCTGGAGATGGTGTGGGACTGGTTACTGTGTATGTAGAGGTGCTGGTCAGTGTCTGGAGATGGCGCGGGGCTGGTTAGTGTGTATGTAGAGCTGCTGGTCAGTGTCTGGAGATGGTGCGGGGCTGGCTAGTTGTTCATATAGAGGGGCTGGAGATGGTGCTGGGCTGGTTAGTGTGTAAATAGAGCTGCTGGTCAGTGGCTGGAGATGGTGAAGGCCTGGTTATTGTGTATGTAGAGGTGCTGTCAGTGTCTGGAAATGGTGCGGGGCTGGTTAGTGTGTAAATAGAGCTGCTGGTCAGTGGCTGGAGATGGTGCAGGGCTGGTTATTGTGTATGTAGAGGTGCTGTCAGTGTCTGGATATGGTGCGGGGCTGGTTAGTTGTTCATATAGAGGTGCTGGTCTGGAGATGGTTAGTGTGTATGTACAGGTTGTTGTCTGGAGATGGTGCGGGGCTGGTTAGTGTGTATGTAGAGCTGCTGGTCCGTGTCTGGAGCGGGTGCAGAGCTGGATAGTTTGTAAGTAGGGGTGCTGGTCAGTGTCTGAAGATGGTGAAGGCCTGGTGTGTGTATGTGTATAGAGGTGCTGGTCAGTGTCTGGAGATGGTGCGGGGCTGGTTAGTTTGTATGTAGAGGTGCTGGTTAGGGGCTGGAGATGGTGCGGGGCTGGTTAGTTTGTATGTAGAGGTGCTGGTCAGGGGCTGGTGATGGTGCAGAGCTGGTTAGTGTATAAGTAGAGGTCGTGTTCTGTAGATGGTGCGGGGCTGGTTAGTTGTTTGTGTAGAGGGGCTGGGCATGGTGCAGGGCTGGTTAGTGTGTTTGCAGAGGTGCTGGTCAGGGGCTGGAGATGGTGCAGGGCTGGTTAGTGTGTATGTAGAGGTGCTGGTCAGGGGCTGGAGATGGTGCAGGTCTGATTAGTGTGTACATAGAGGTGCTGGTCAGTGTCTGGAGATGGTGCGGGGCTGGTTAGTGTGTAATGTAGAGGTGCTGGTCAGTGTCTGGAGATGGTGCGGGGCTGGTTAGTGTGTATGTAGAGGTGCTGGTCAGTGTCTGGAGATGGTGCAGGTCTGATTAGTGTGTACGTAGAGGTGCTGGTCAGTGTCTGGAGATGGTGCAGGGCTGGTTAGTGTATAAGTAGAGGTGCTGGTCAGTGTCTGGAGATGGTGCAGGGCTGGTTAGTGTATAAGTAGAGGTAGTGTTCTGTAGATGGTGCGGGGCTGGTTAGTTGTTTGTGTAGAGGTGCTGGTCAGGGGCTGGAGATGGTGCAGGTCTGATTAGTGTGTACGTAGAGGTGCTGGTCAGTGTCTGGAGATGGTGCGGGGCTGGTTAGTGTGTATGTAGAGGTGCTGGTCAGTGTCTGGAGATGGTGCGGGGCCGGTTAGTGTGTATGTAGAGGTGCTGGTCAGTGTCTGGAGATGGTGCGGGGCTGGTTAGTGTGTATGTAGAGGTGTTGGCCGGTTAGTGTGTGAAGCATGTCACAGTGCATAGGAACGATTTGTGTCCCTTCTTGTATCCTTTCTGTAGAGGGATGTCTCCATTGATACTGTCCCACTGGAAGAGTCTTACAGAAAGCGCCCACCGGGGAAGAGGAAGAGAAGTGATGGAGCCAGTTCAGAGGACCCTGGAGCTAGTGAGAACCAAGCAGAAAACTGGACCCTGAAGAGCCAGGTACACTTGATGCTGCGTGCATGTTATTCCCATATTTGTCTGAGGGTCTGGAGTGTGAAATTCCCCTGCCAGGCTCCGGATTGGTAGATGAGATGTAAGCCATCATGCAGTGATCTGTTGAGAACCTCAATTAAGAACATCTTTAGGAGCCGGTATGTCAACTGTTCTGTGCGGTTGTCAGGCCTGCAGTATCTAATGCCCACAATAGTGGTTCACACTCAGTCCTCAAGGAGCAGTGACCATTCTAAATATATCCATGGTTATGTCAAATGCACAGAGGTACTAATTAAGTCATCTGTGGCCTAGCATGGACAGCTCTCTCTAAGGCAGGCATGTCCAAATATAGCCCTCCAGCTGTTGTGAAACTAAAAGTCCCATCATGCCTTGCCACAGTTTTGCTATTAGGGAATGCTAAAACTATGGCAAGGCATGCCGGGATGTGTAATTTCACAACAGCTGAAGGGCCACAGTTTGGACATGCCTGCTCTAAGGCAATTCTAACCTTAGACTAGGATAGCTGGCAGAGTAGAACCCGGAGACGCTGGGCAGTATACCCAGAGCAGCTGGAGAACGGAATTAGTGCTGTAATTCTGTTGGTCGCAAGATGGAGACGGTCCGTCTTCGGGCAAAAAAGATGTTTATTTGCCAATAGATCTTAAAAGATCTCTTCTCCTATCATAGGAGGCACCGCATACAGGTGATGTTACAGCATACAGATGTTAGTCAACTTTACACAGGGCTGAGCCCTCCTTTTATGCTACTCCAATACACATCACCACAGGGGGTAAGCCCACCCTGTGGTCTCCAACCAATCAGCTTAAGTGCATGAGACGTGCATGCGCTGGGCACATGCACAGTCAGCATTGTCCCTATGGACAGAGGGGAGTGGTTACTCCTCTGAGCCACAGCCCACCTGGGAGGACCAGGTCTGGGAAAGCATTCCGTTTTTGGGATAAAGACTGGGGGGGAACCCAGCAGCCCACACAGGACTCTGGATTCCCCTGGGACACAGCAGTACAGTAAGTGCACTTTTCCTTTCAAATACATTTAAAGCACAGATGTGTTACACTGTGCACTGCACAGGCTCCAAAAGCCACACAACATATTTTAAATACACTGTACACTTTATACATTGTCTTACACAGGCTTCATCCCCCTGCAGCATGGAACATATAGTCCTAGCTCAGTGCCTGCACATATAATTTTACAATATTTTTTTTTTTACTTTGTTATTGTGCCTCAGTACTGGGCTCCTTACTAACACCTTTACACAGGAACTACGGACACAAATCCTGATCCCTGCTGTGCCGTGTCATTCCCCAGCCATTAGCAAAAGGACTGTGAAGCATCTTATTTCCTATTCACAATGTCTGCTAAATACCTTCCTCCAGAAATGTACAAAGTGCCCTTGTCCAAAATGGCTTAACCCCTTCAGCGCCGTGGCAGCCATTACACACATATGCCGGGCTCTCTGGCCATAACCTCATTCTCTGAGAGGATGGAAATCAGAAGCTGTTGGGTTTAGTCCATTGATGAGGAAGGGACCCTGGCTTAAGTGGCTGGGTGGTGAGGCAAGCTATATGCTGGGCTGTGTGCCTAATAGGCCGACACTATTTCCAGAGGTATCGGCTCATCTTCCTCTCCAAATGTACTATGTCCACCTCCCCTCTCTTACAAGCCCTGCACTGGCTCCCCTTTCCCTTCAGAACACAATTCAAGCTCCTTATACTCACAAAGCAATCACCCAGTCCTCTCCCAACTACATATCTGACCTTGTCTCTCTTCAGTCACACCTGCCCTCTCCGCTCCACAAATGCACGTCTCCTCTCCTGCAAACTTCCTCCCATTTCCGCCTCCAGGACTTTGGCCGTTGTGCTCCGTATCTCTGGAATTGGTACTTGTGTATTATCACGGCGCCCAAGATTTCCATCGTACGACATCGTATTGGTTGCATCGCATGCGATGCAATGTTGTTTGACCCGATTTTTAATTGTACAGGCACCCTGATGAATGATTACTATGTTAAATGCCCCCATTGTTAACGCCACCCCCACTATCAACGCCAACCCAAAGTGTGGCGAGCGCAGCGGTACGCGTCCTCCGACCTTTTCATACCCCCACTATCCATGTTGGCGTGGAGTTGATTTTAGATAGTGTGGCAAGCGCAGCGAGCCACCGAGCCCGAAGCGTGGTGAGCGGACGCGGATTACTTCACATGTAGGATGATTTGACCTGCACTGATCCTGGTGGATGATTGGATGGAGTCCTTATTGGCCTCTTTATGGGGTTTGCAATGGACTCAACCAATGGCACAGTTCGAATTAGCCAACTCTGGAGTCCTCTCTGCTACGAGTGGTCAGGTGTCCATACTGAAACGGGCAAGGGACTTCCGGGAATGGATGAAATTCGATCAGGCAAATAAGCAGGTGAAGCAAGTTCTTTGGTGTGGATAGGTGGATTCTTAAACCAGATGGGGTCCAGAAGGCAGGCACCAACTTGTTTCGCAGTACTACTGACTGCTTTGTCAAGGTCATACTGACTGCTCGGGGGCTTAGTTATTACCCCTGCCTGTTCCTCTCCCACTGCCCAGCATACTGACTGCTCGGGGGCTTAGTTACTCCGGCCTGTTCCTCTCCCACTGCCCGGCATACTGACTGCTCGGGGGCTTGGGTACCCCGGCCTGTTCCTCTCCCACTGCCCGGCATACTGACTGCTCGGGGGCTTAGTTACTCTGGCCTGTTCCTCTCTCTCTGCCCGGCATACTGACTGCTCGGGGGCTTAGTTACTCCGGCCTGTTGATCTCCCTCTGCTCAGCTTACTGACTGCTCGGGGGCTTAGTTACTCCGGCCTGTTCCTCTCCCTCTGCCCGGCATACTGACTGCTCGGCGGCTTAGTTACTCCGGCCTGTCCTCTCCCTCTGCCCGGCATACTGACTGCTTGGGGGCTTAGTTACCCCGGCCTGTTCCTCTCCCTCTGCCTGGCATACTGACTGCTCGGGGGCTTAGTTACTCCGGCCTGTTCCTCTGCCCGGCATACTGACTGCTTGGGGGCTTAGTTACCCCGGCCTGTTCCTCTCCCTCTGCTCGGCATACTGACTGCTCGGGGGCTTAGTTACTCCGGCCTGTTCCTCTGCCCGGCATACTGACTGCTCGGGGGCTTAGTTACCCCGGCCTGTTGATCTCCCTCTGCTCAGCTTACTGACTGCTCGGGGGCTTAGTTACTCCGGCCTGTTCCTCTCCCTCTGCCCGGCATACTGACTGCTCGGCGGCTTAGTTACTCCGGCCTGTCCTCTCCCTCTGCCCGGCATACTGACTGCTTGGGGGCTTAGTTACCCCGGCCTGTTCCTCTACCTCTGCCTGGCATACTGACTGCTCGGGGGCTTAGTTACTCCGGCCTGTTCCTCTGCCCGGCATACTGACTGCTCGGGGGCTTAGTTACCCCGGCCTGTTCCTCTCCCTCTGCTCGGTATACTGACTGCTCGGGGACTTAGTTACCCCGGCCTGTTCCTCTCCCTCTGCTCGGCATACTGACTGCTCGGGGGCTTAGTTACCCCGGCCTGTTGATCTCCCTCTGCTCAGCTTACTGACTGCTCGGGGGCTTAGTTACTCCGGCCTGTTCCTCTCCCTCTGCCCGGCATACTGACTGCTCGGCGGCTTAGTTACTCCGGCCTGTCCTCTCCCTCTGCCCGGCATACTGACTGCTTGGGGGCTTAGTTACCCCGGCCTGTTCCTCTCCCTCTGCCTGGCATACTGACTGCTCGGGGGCTTAGTTACTCCGGCCTGTTCCTCTGCCCGGCATACTGACTGCTCGGGGGCTTAGTTACCCCGGCCTGTTCCTCTCCCTCTGCTCGGTATACTGACTGCTCGGGGACTTAGTTACCCCGGCCTGTTCCTCTCCCTCTGCTCGGCATACTGACTGCTCGGGGGCTTAGTTACTCCGGCCTGTTCCTCTGCCCGGCATACTGACTGCTCGGGGGCTTAGTTACCCCGGCCTGTTCCTCTCCCACTGCCCGGCATACTGACTGCTCGGGGGCTTAGTTACCCCGGCCTGTTCCTCTCCCACTGCCCGGCATATTGACTGCTCGGGGGCTTAGTTACTCCGGCCTGTTCCTCTCCCTCTGCCCGGCATACTGACTGCTCGGGGGCTTAGTTACTCCGGCCTGTTCCTCTCTCTCTGCCCGGCATACTGACTGCTCGGGGGCTTAGTTACTCCGGCCTGTTGATCTCCCTCTGCCCGGCATACTGACTGCTCGGGGGCTCAGTTACTCCGGCCTGTCCTCTCCCTCTGCCCGGCATACTGACTGCTCGGGGGCTTAGTTACTCCGGCCTGTTCCTCTCCCTCTGCCCGGCATACTGACTGCTCGGGGGCTTAGTTACTCCGGCCTGTTCCTCTCTCTCTGCCCGGCATACTGACTGCTCGGGGGCTTAGTTACTCCGGCCTGTTGATCTCCCTCTGCTCGGTATACTGACTGCTCGGCGGCTCAGTTACTCCGGCCTGTCCTCTCCCTCTGCCCGGCATACTGACTGCTCGGGGGCTTAGTTACCCCGGCCTGTTCCTCTCCCTCTGCCCGGCATACTGACTGCTCGGGGGCTTAGTTATCCCGGCCTGTTCTCTCCCACTGCCCGGCATACTGACTGCTCGGGGGCTTAGTTAGTCCGGCCTGTTATCTCTGCTGTCCCCAAGTCTCACATACTGCACAAACGTCATCAGAACCTATGTGGACCTCTATAGGATAGGTTGTTACTTGCATCCTGGTTCCAGGTCAGACCCCGATGCAGCCTGTTATAGGGCAGAAGAGGAGCGATGGGAAGATGGAGAGGAGTCAGGATCCCAGCAATCAGTCTGACTAGCAAGGTCACCACACTCCAGTGGGTCCATACATGGCAGGAATGGCAGTTATTGGGCAGGCTTTGTCTGTGTGTGTGTGTTAGTGTTGTAAAGCTATACATCCGCTTCCACCAATCCTTTCTCTGTCTTCCTCTGACAGAAGCGACACTGCACCAGGATTGGCACTGGAGAGGAGAGCAGGTGCCATTCGGGCGCTGAGCGCGTGGTCAGTCAGGTGAGAGCAGTGAATTTCCGTGTATGGTCTGTCTGGGCCAGTACCGTCCCCTTTCCCTGTCATGACGCCGTCCAATGTTCTCTCTTTCAGCACTGCCTGGATGCGGGATACATTGTGAGTAGACCATAAGCGTTGGGTTGTTTATGGTTAGTGTAGTATAGGGAGCCTCATGTACTACGATGGTCAGTGTAGTCCGAGCCGCCGTCCTCTCCTCTACATGTAACATGGCTCCGATGCCCGTGCCTTCCTCATTCTACCTTATCTCTTGCAGTGTGACGCCGAAAGCAGCGCTGATGAGCAGGTAGGTGCCCGCGTGAGGACTGCCCGCATTCTCTTATATCTATCTATAGCTGGTACTCAGACCTGTGCCCACGTGAGGACTGCCCGCTTTCTCTTATATCTATCTATACCTGGTACCCAGACCTGTGCCCACGTGAGGACTGCCCGCTTTCTCTTCTATCTATCTATAGCTGGTACCCAGACCTGTGCCAACGTGAGGACTGCCCGCTTTCTCTTATATCTATCTATAGCTGGTACCCAGACCTGTGCCCACGTGAGGACTGCCCGCTTATATATCTCTGTAGCTGGTACCCAGACCTGTGCCCACGTGAGGACTGCCCGCTTTCTCTTCTATCTATCTATAGCTGGTACTCAGACCTGTGCCCACGTGAGGACTGCCCGCTTTCTCTTATATCTATCTATACCTGGTACCCAGACCTGTGTCCACGTGAGGACTGCCCGCTTTCTCTTATATATATCTATAGCTGGTACCCAGATCTGTGCCCACGTGAGGACTGCCCACTTTCTCTTATATCTATCTATCTATAGCTGGTACCCAGACCTGTGCCCACGTGAGGACTGCCCGCTTTCTCTTATATATCTCTATAGCTGGTACCCAGACCTGTGCCCACGTGAGGACTGCCCGCTTTCTCTTATCTATCTGTAGCTGGTACCCAGACCTGTGCCCTCGTGAGGACTGCCCGCTTTCTCTTATATATCTCTATAGCTGGTACCCAGACCTGTGCCCATGTGAGGACTGCCCGCTTTCTCTTATCTATCTATAGCTGGTACCCAGACCTGTGCCCACGTGAGGACTGCCCGCTTTCTCTTATCTATCTATAGCTGGTACCCAGACCTGTGCCCACGTGAGGACTGCCCGCTTTCTCTTATCTATCTATAGCTGGTACCCAGACCTGTCCTATCACCATCCTCGTCGACGCCCATGGTATCTGATTCTTATCAGAGGTGACCTGCATTGGGCTCTTCATATAAGATTTATATTGTGCCCTTGAACTGCGCCAGTCAGACAATATTGGCATATGGTTCAGGCTATAATCTACCATCTCTGTATAATGTGTCATGTATTGTGATCTTTGTATTTTCACACCACCCATCTTGTCACCCAGATTCCCAGTGATGACCTTGCTGTGTCCTTCACCATTTCTACAAGTACAGGTATGACTTCTGTAGTGTTGGGAGGATGTTTAGAAAAAGAGAAGAATGTCCTTTTGTTAGGTGCACCTTATAGACAAAGAATCTAAAATGTAACTTTTATTTAATCCATTTATAAAAGGCTGCGAATATTTAAAACCATATAACAGACAAGGGTGGGTAGACACACATAAAAAATGGGGTGGCAGGCAGGTGCTTGCTGATAATGCTCTTGAGTATTCAAATTTTAATGTTTAATACTTCTGCAAGGATGGCAGTGTGCGGGGCTGATAAAGTACGATTGGCCAGATCACTGTCTGGTACTACAATAAAGATTATAAAGCTCTGCTGAGGAGTCTGGCTTGTTGCCCTTGTTATACAGAACTCGTTTTACCTAATGTGTGCTATGATAGTGTACACTCACACAGTTGCCGTGTTTATGCTAATCACAGGCATTACTCAATCACAGACATAACTGCAGCTATGGTATTACTAGCTCCTCCGACATGTCTGCTCTGTACTAATATCAGAGAGATCTGAACACCCGCGGATCAGTGTACGGTCGGAAGGGAGTGGGGGTATCTCTGGGGTTAAATAGATCGCCCAACATATAAGCCACCAAGAGATTGACTCCCTATATGATAGAGTACCAATCGGGGGTATCTCTAATCTAAGCACACCAGAAGGTGGAAGCCCTGATAAGGGCTATCGAGTCTGTGCACTGCTAAATATCAATCAAAATGCATTATAAGAAAAATAATAAATCTGTCAGCAAAGCAATTCTGCCTGCGCACCGCTAGCCGGCACGCGCTTCGCAGTTAAGCTTCCTCAGGGCCAACCAGCCTAGAGGATTGTGAGGGTTTAAATACCTAATGTTTAATCATGTGGCCAATCACAGCACTCCCTCGTTTGGCGCCAAAAAAGCGCTATTAAAACAGAGGAACCAATCTCTATCGTGTGTTAAGACACACCTATAGTGTAACTGGAATGTCGTGTTGGGAGGATGGCCTGGTGGTTAGGCTTGGGTGGGGGGGACGTGTTGTTCTGATGCCTCTCTGGGTACTGGAAGGGGTATGGCAGCAGATGTTGGAAGTGCAGGACATGCCTCTCTTTCTGGGTCACTGCGCCCTATCCTGCCCTTATGGCATATAATCTACTCCTCTTTCTGTAGTATGGTGGCACACTTCCATTACAGCCAAGCCTCAGGTGTGTGGTGGCTCCCTGTTCTGTCCCATAACAAAGAGGGTGGTCTAGTGGCAGGCTTGGCTGGTCAGGGAGTAGATGGAGGCGATAAGGTTGGCTGGACAGGATTCTCTTCTGTTAGAGGACTATTGTCCTCTCATGTAATAGATGTGTGCTCCTTGGTTCTGCTGTCTGTGCGGTGTCCGCTCTTGGCTGGTCAGGGAGTAGATGGAGGCGATAAGGTTGGCTGGACAGGATTCTCTTCTGTTAGAGGACTATTGTCCTCTCATGTAATAGATGTGTGCCCCTTGGTTCTGCTGTCTGTGCGGTGTCCGCTCTTGGCTGGTCAGGGAGTAGATGGAAGCGATAAGGTTGGCTGGACAGGATTCTCTTCTGTTAGAGGACTATTGTCCTCTCATGTAATAGATGTGTGCCCCTTGGTTCTGCTGTCTGTGCGGTGTCCGCTCTTGGCTGGTCAGGGAGTAGATGGAGGGCAGGAGGTTGGCTGGACAGGATTCTCTTCTGTTAGAGGACTATTGTCCTCTCATGTAATAGATGTGTGCCCCTTGGTTCTGCTGTCTGTGCGGTGTCCACTCTTGGCTGGTCAGGGAGTAGATGGAGGCGATAAGGTTGGCTGGACAGGATTCTCTTCTGTTAGAGAACTATCGTCCTCTCATGTAATAGATGTGTGCCCCTTGGTTCTGCTGTCTGTGCGGTGTCCGCTCTTGGCTGGTCAGGTAGTAGATGGAGGGCAGGTGGTTGGCTGGACAGGATTCTCTTTTGTAAATGCGCTGTCCTTCTCGTACATTAGTGTTTCCTCTCTCTTCTCAGCTTCTCCACCACTGTCTGGGGGCCGGCTGAAGTTGATGGTACTTTCACAAATTTCGGGATTGGGCAGAAGTTGCGAGAGGAGCCAAGAACCAGAAGTTGAGTTTCTGCTGCCCCGACAGTGCCCATCTCCTGCTGCCAGACTACACGTACCACCTATCGCTGCCCCCAAAGCAGAGGCCGTACCTGCCCAGGTGGCCCCACCGCCAGGTGTAGATCCAGGAGTTGGCAGGTAGGAGCCACAGATCGCCTGGTCATTACCTTGTTACATGTTACTGCTGGGACATAACTTCATCTATTTCCTCAGTTCCAACAGGAGTACTGTCCCCAAGCCGGTGACTGCCCCACCTGTGTCTCTGCGATCTACAACTCCTTCCCTGCCTCTACCTGTACACACCGCCCCCCCAACCCTCCCCTCTGTCCTGCGGACTCCCTCTCATCATCAGGTCAACCTGTTTGCAACCTCACAAGGCCTTCCACCCCCTCCCCCACTTATGCAAGTTCCTGGCCATCACCCCTCAGCCGTGTTATCTGGTGAGTAATAATGGTGATTATGGGGGTGTAGTGAGTGTCTATAATGCAGAGAAGAGTGTTCTGCACCAGGTACAAGGGCTAGGATATGGATGTAGGGAGTGGCATATAATGGTGGTGATGTAGAGAGCAGCAGGGCTGTGGGTGGTGTATAGGGATGGGGCAGGGGGTGGCGGGGCTATGGGCATGTGGGGCAGGCGGTGTAGGGAACGGCAGGGCTTTGGGTGGTGTGTAGTAGTGGATGTAGAGAGCGGTAGGTGGGGTAGGCGGTGTAGGGAGCGGCAGGGCTGTGGTGGTGTGTAGCAGTGGATGGCTTGAGCAGCAGGGCTGTGGGTGGTGTATAGGGATGGGGCAGGGGGTGGCGGGGCTATGGGCGTGTGGGGCAGGCGGTGTAGGGAGCGGCGGGGCAGTGGGTGGTGTGTAGTAGTGGATGTAGAGAGCAAAAGGGCGGTGGGTGGTTTATAGCGATGGTGCAGGGGGTGGTGTATAGCGATGGTGCAGGGGGTGGTGGGGTAGGCGGTGTAGGGAGCGGCAGGGCTGTGGGTGGTGTGTAGTAGTGGATGTAGAGAGCGGTAGGTGGTGTATAGCGATGGTGGTGGGGTAGGCGGTGTAGGGAGCTGCAGGGCTGTGGTTGTGTGTAGCAGTGGATGGCTTGAGCAGCAGGGCGGTGGGTGGTGTATAGCGATGGTGCAGGGGATGGTGGGGTAGGCGGTGTAGGGAGCGGCAGGGCTGTGGGTGGTGTATAGCGATGGGGCAGGGGATGGTGGGGCTATGGGCATGTGGGGCAGGCGGTGTAGGGAGCGGCAGGGCTGTGGGTGCTGTGTAGTACTGGATGTAGAAAGCAACAGGGCTGTGGGTGATGTATAGCGATGGGGCAGGGGATGGTGGGGCAGGCGGTGTAGGGAGCGGCAGGGCTGTGGGTGCTGTGTAGTACTGGATGTAGAAAGCAACAGGGCTGTGGGTGGTGTATAGCGGTGGGGCTATGGGCGTGTGGGGCAGGCGGCGGGGCTGTGGGTGGTGTATAGCAGCATATACTGCTGTGGATGTAGATAGTAATGATACTTATAAGTGATCATTCCTTTGTTACAACATATTCCTGTCTGGTCTGTTTCCAGAACATCACAACATTGGACTGGGAATGGGTTCTCGGTTCCTGCCGGCTCCAGGAGGCGCCAGTGAAATTGGGGCTTCAGTCAGACCTATGTACCAGTTCCACCAGCACAGCCATCAGCACACGCACCAGCACACGCACCAGCACTTCACGCCCTATCCTCCCAACGTGAGTCTGTCCCTCCCACCCTGTGTGACCAGCCGTCCTATCGCGTGTAATAATGTGTGTATCCTCCGGTCACCTGCGCGGTGTCCGCTCCTCCGTCATCTCCCTGTGTTACCAGCCGTCCTCTCCCGTGTAATAATGTGTGTATCCTCCGGTCACCTGCGTGGTGTCCGCTCCCCCGTCATCTCCCTGTGTGACCAGCCGTCCTATCCCGTGTAATGTGTGTATCCTCCGGTCACCTGCGCGGTGTCCGCTCCTCCGTCATCTCCCTGTGTGACCAGCCGTCCTATCCCGTGTAATAATGTGTGTATCCTCCGGTCACCTGCGCGGTGTCCGCTCCTCCGTCATCTCCCTGTGTGACCAGCCGTCCTATCCCGTGTAATAATGTGTGTATCCTCCGGTCACCTGCGCGGTGTCCGCTCCTCCGTCATCTCCCTGTGTGACCAGCCGTCCTATCCCGTGTAATAATGTGTGTATCCTCCGGTCACCTGCGCGGTGTCCGCTCCTCCGTCATCTCCCTGTGTGACCAGCCGTCCTATCCCGTGTAATAATGTGTGTATCCTCCGGTCACCTGCGCGGTGTCCGCTCCCCAGTCATCTCCCTGTGTGACCAGCCGTCCTATCCCGTGTAATAATGTGTATATCCTCCGGTCACCTGCGCGGTGTCCGCTCCTCCGTCATCTCCCTGTGTGACCAGCCGTCCTATCCCGTGTAATAATGTGTGTATCCTCCGGTCACCTGCGCGGTGTCCGCTCCCCAGTCATCTCCCTGTGTGACCAGCCGTCCTATCCCGTGTAATAATGTGTATATCCTCCGGTCACCTGCGCGGTGTCCGCTCCTCCGTCATCTCCCTGTGTGACCAGCCGTCCTATCCCGTGTAATGTGTGTATCCTCCGGTCACCTGCGCGGTGTCCGCTCCTCCATCATCTCCCTGTGTGACCAGCCGTCCTATCCCGTGTAATAATGTGTGTATCCTCCGGTCACCTGCGCGGTGTCCGCTCCTCCGTCATCTCCCTGTGTGACCAGCCGTCCTATCCCGTGTAATGTGTGTATCCTCCGGTCACCTGTGCGGTGTCCGCTCCTCCGTCATCTCCCTGTGTGACCAGCCGTCCTATCCCGTGTAATAATGTGTGTATCCTCCGGTCACCTGCGCGGTGTCCGCTCCCCCGTCATCTCCCAGTGTGACCAGCCGTCCTATCCCGTGTAATAATGTGTGTATCCTCCGGTCACCTGCGTGGTGTCCGCTCCTCCGTCATCTCCCTGTGTGACCAGCAGTCCTATCCCGTGTAATAATGTGTGTATCCCCCGGTCACCTGCGCGGTGTCCGCTCCTCCGTCATCTCCCAGTGTGACCAGCCGTCCTATCCCGTATAATAATGTGTGTATCCTCCGGTCACCTGTGCGGTGTCCGCTCCTCCGTCATTTCCTGTGTAATGTATTTTTGTGCCCTCCTGCCGACCAAGTAATACCTCTGTCTGTCTCTTAACAGTTTGAGAAATATCCGGGTAAAATAGAAAATCTGTATAGACAGAATCAGAGTACTGTAAGTATTGCTCCATTTCTCCATATTGTACCTGTGGTACCCCCTGCCACCCCATCCCTACACCATCCCTCCCCACCCCATCCCACCATCCCTCCCCACCCCATCCCACTTTATCATTCCCCATCCCACTTTATCCCTCAGTCTCTCCAGCCTACACTGACCGTTTCTTCTCTTACGTTTTCTCTCCCTACAGTTTTACCCTCCGTTTTCCCCACTTATTACTGCACTACCCCCAGTGTTACCTCCTAGTGTCTCCTTTGGATCTCTGCAGGGAGCGTTTCAGCCTAAGGTGAGTGCGTTCTCGTGGGATGGGACCCGATACGGGCTCTAACCAATCTGAACTTTTTTGTCTTTGAATTCCTTCATTTAGAGCACAAGTTCTGAGCTGGCCTCACGATGCTCTGTGCCTCCGCCGATTACCCACAAGGCTCCTCAGGTGAGTGGTCTCTTTGGCTGGGGTCTGGGGAGGAGGAATGGGGGAGGGGGGTGGTATACGGTATTGTACAGAGCAGTGTGTGTGATGGGGGTCCTGGGCTGGGAGGAGGAATGGGGGGATATACGGTATTGTACAGAGCAGTGTGTGTGATGGGGTCCTGGGCTGGGAGGAGGAATGGGGGGATATACAGTATTGTACAGAGCAGTGTGTGTGATGGGGGTCCTGGTCTGGGAGGAGGAATGGGGGGATATACGGTATTGTACAGAGCAGTGTGTGTGATGGGGTCCTGGGCTGGGAGGAGGAATGGGGGGGATATACGGTATTGTACAGAGCAGTGTGTGTGATGGGGTCCTGGGCTGGGTTGAGGAATGGGGGGATATATGGTATTGTACAGAGCAGTGTGTGTGATGGGGTCCTGGTCTGGGTGGAGGAATGGGGGGATATACGGTATTGTACAGAGCAGTGTGTGTGATGGGGTCCTGGGCTGGGAGGAGGAATGGGGGTTATACGGTATTGTACAGAGCAGTGTGTGTGATGGGGTCCTGGGCTGGGAACAGGAATGGGGGGTATATACGGTATTGTACAGAGCAGTGGGTGTGATGGGGTCCTGGTCTGGGAACAGGAATGAGGGGGTATATACGGTATTGTACAGAGCAGTGTGTGTGATGGGGGTCCTGGTCTGGGTGGAGGAATGGGGGGATATACGGTATTGTACAGAGCAGTGTGTGTGATGGGGTCCTGGGCTGGGAGAAGGAATGGGGGGATATACGGTATTATACAGAGCAGTGTGTGTGATGGGGTCCTGGGCTGGGAGGAGGAATGGGGGGATATACGGTATTGTACAGAGCAGTGTGTGTGATGGGGTCCTGGGCTGGGTGGAGGAATGGGGGGATATACAGTATTTTACAGAGCAGTGTGTGTGATGGGGTCCTGGGCTGGGTGGAGGAATGGGGGGATATACGGTATTGTACAGAGCAGTGTGCGTGATGGGGTCCTGGGCTGGGAGGAGGAATGGGGGGATATACGGTATTGTACAGAGCAGTGTGTGTGATGGGGTCCTGGGCTGGGAGGAGGAATGGGGGGATATACAGTATTGTACAGAGCAGTGTGTGTGATGGTGGTCCTGGGCTGGGGGGAGGAATGGGGGGATATATACAGTATTGTACAGAGCAGTGTGTGTGATGGGGTCCTTGGCTGGGTGGAGGAATGGGGGGATATATACAGTATTGTACAGAGCAGTGTGTGTGATGGGGTCCTGGGCTGGGGGGAGGAATGGGGGGATATATACAGTATTGTACAGAGCAGTGTGTGTGATGGGGGTCCTGGTCTGGGAGGAGGAATGGGGGGATATACGGTATTATACAGAGCAGTGTGTGTGATGGGGGTCCTGGGCTGGGAACAGGAATGGGGGGAATATACGGTATTGTACAGAGCAGTGTGTGTGATGGGGTCCTGGGCTGGGAGGAGGAATGGGGGGAATATACGGTATTGTACAGAGCAGTGTGTGTGATGGGGGTCCTGGGCTGGGAGGAGGAATGGGGGGGGGATATACGGTATTGTACAGAGCAGTGTGTGTGATGGTGGTCCTGGGCTGGGAGGAGGAATGGGGGGATATACAGTATTGTACAGAACAGTGTGTGTGATGGGGTCCTGGGCTGGGTGGAGGAATGGGGGGATATATACAGTATTGTACAGAGCAGTGTGTGTGATGGGGGTCCTGGTCTGGGAACAGGAATGGGGGGATATACGGTATTGTACAGAGCAGTGTGTGTGATGGGGGTCCTGGTCTGGGTGGAGGAATGGGGGGATATACGGTATTATACAGAGCAGTGTGTGTGATGGGGGTCCTGGTCTGGGAACAGGAATGGGGGGATATATGGTATTATACAGAGCAGTGTGTGTGATGGGGGTCCTGGTCTGGGTGGAGGAATGGTGGGATATATGGTATTGTACAGAGCAGTGTGTGTGATGGGGGTCCTGGTCTGGGAGGAGGAATGGGGGGATATACGGTATTGTACAGAGCAGTGTGTGTGATGGGGGTCCTGGGCTGGGAACAGGAATGGGGGGGATATACGGTATTGTACCGAGCAGTGTGTGTGATGGGGGTCCTGGTCTGGGAGGAGGAATGGGGGGATATACGGTAGGTACGGCGCAGTGTGTGTGATGGGGGTCTGGGTGGAGGAATGGTGGGATATATGGTATTGTACAGAGCAGTGTGTGTGATGGGGGTCCTGGTCTGGGAGGAGGAATGGGGGGATATACGGTATTGTACAGAGCAGTGTGTGTGATGGGGGTCCTGGGCTGGGAACAGGAATGGGGGGGGATATACGGTATTGTACAGAGCAGTGTGTGTGATGGGGGTCCTGGGCTAGGAGGAGGAATGGGGGGTATATACGGTATTGTACAGAGCAGTGTGTGTGATGGGGGTCCTGGGCTGGGAGGAGGAATGGGGGATATACAGTATTAGACAGAGCAGTGTGTGTGATGGGGTCCTGGGCTGGGAGGAGGAATGGGGGGATATACGGTATTGTACAGAGCAGTGTGTGTGATGGGGTCCTGGGCTGGGAGGAGGAATGGGGGGATATACGGTATTGTACAGAGCAGTGTGTGTGATGGGGGTCCTGGTCTGGGAGGAGGAATGGGGGGTGTCACGGACCCACCGGTCGCCTGCTCCGATACGTCAATCTGAGCAGCGCCGGCCGTGACTGGGGTTCACTCAGGACACTCGGGTCCTTTCCTTGAGGTACACTGCCACCAGCCAAAACCTGATTTTAGCGCCTGAAACTGCGCAAGGGGCGGCTTGGCTCGCCCCTGACCACACAATACAAGATAACAATGGTAACGTTTTCCAGCCTTTCTCTCCTGAGGCTAATGAGTCTTAAGAACACAGAACCAGGACTGAGAATATGTATTATTTATTCCTAGAAATACTACAGAGCTTTAGAAAATAGTTACAAGATTTTACAGTGATTTTAAAAGTACACACAACGATTTTTAAATGCAATTTCAAAAATAAAAAGGGAAAAAAGACAGAACCGTATCTTACAATCCTGAAGTGGGGGGGGTTCTCCACAAGAAATCTCTCGTCGCCTACAGCCTGATTGCTAGACCCCCAGGTAGTGACACTGACTATAGGGAGAAGAGACTTAGTTATACCTTGCAGACTCCCTCATCCCTCCCACCCTTGGGATTCCACTCTTTCCATGCTGAAGGAGTGTGGAAGGTCCCTGGCAATGTACAGTCTGCTGTTTTCAAAGTGATTGATCCTCTTTCCTTGCATAGCAGACCCACTGATAAGAGATGTTAAGGAAGGGGACAAACTCTAACCTCTTCTTCTGGACCATGGTTTATGAGGGGCTCAGATCTTATCTTACATCCTGACTCCGGAGGAGTCCACAGGCCTCAAACTCAAACCAGGGTCACCTACAGTTTACATACAAGACATGTCCTGATTCCAATACTCACAGGAGACATAACTATTACACCAATATCAGACATACATTCACCGGACAGATAATCATAACAGGAGGCATACGTTAATTTGATCGATCACCTGATCTGATCGTTACACCTCCCCCTTTTAAAATGGCGCACAGAGGCGGTGACCCACGTCATCGTCTCATCAGTGCGCTATTAACTACATCACCTGGACAGGTAGCAGTGGTCTCTGTGCTGAGACAGACTGCCACTGATTCTGCTGAATTTGTACAAACACTTTCTTATACTTGACGTCTGTCATGGGACTACCGGACGCCATAGCCGTGGCTAGGGTGGGCAATGGGCATAGTCCCTGTCCCTCTCGCAGGAGATGGCAAACTAAAAGCACACAGGTGTCCTCGAACCCATAGTCTGTGAGCACACTGATATAGTGGGAGCTGTGTCCACCCCGGCTGGTATTGACACAGCCCACCACAGCTGTGCGTCGGACTCCTGGACACGGATTCTCCCCTGCAGCTGGCAGTTTGGCCTTACTCACTGAGATCAGTACCAGACCATTCCGCCACACCCCAAATGGCCATCCCCCTGGGACTCGCAGCTCGGCACGTTTAACTATACCACAGGTGTGGGGCATTCTCCCAGCACTATATACAGACTTAAACATGTCTTCCCAGCACCTCTCCTGAGCTGACTGACCCCCCCTCCCCTTCACTGGGGGGAAGGTCCACTCACTCAACACCTCACACCTCATCCTTTTGTGAGGAGATTTGCCCTCTGTGTCTGTGTGTGTGAATTGTGAAGGGGGGCACGTTTCTGCAAGGGGGAATACCAGCAGGTCATTGTCCCCTGTCTTGGGAACATCCCAGCTCAGCTTTTCCGAGGTTAATGGAGCTGAGTTTACCTGTGCTTCACGGGCCCTCCCACCCTTCTGGTTACACACAGCAGCTTCCCTACTAGCCACTGGCTCTATTCCTGAAACAACCCTCTCACTGTACCCAGGGGTATCTTTCCCACTTCCCAGGTATGGGGCAGCCTGTGCAGGGTTGATTCTCAGTTCTGCGTGGAAAGCCAAGCTTTCCATGGCAGTCCAGGACACCTTCCTGAGCCTGACCTTCCCTCCCAGACCCGCAGGTTCTGTGGCTGGGGTGGTGCCACTGAGGTTCTCAGGAGAGGCATCCGTTATCCAGTGACGCTGGAAAAATGCACTCTCTGGAGGGTTCTCAGTGCCTGGAGGGAACCCCTGCTGTGGTCCTGTATCTGTTCTTGTGTGGCTACAGTAAGGAGGGGGGTTTGGGGGGAAAGCTGCAGTAAGGGACACTCTCTCCCTATCTGACAGGTCTACAGTGCACACAGGACCCACCGGGTCACTTATTATACCTGGTACCACATTTCCCACAGTAGCGCAAGACATCACATTATCAACAGTAACATCAATATCATAACCTGGGGAGACATCCTGCAATACCTGCAAATTAGCCTGTGCATCTTCCACAACACATGGGGCCCATCCTGCTGGCTTACAATTGCACCATGGCAAACCCGCTATATCTGGATCCCATTGTCTCTGAGCAGGAATGACGTTATCTGAGCATGTTGTCACCAGTAACTTATTGGCAGGTACATGCTCTGCCTGCAACCAACTCAGATCTGTCCCATTTCTGCAGTTTGCGTCCCCGGGCACCATGTCACAACCAGACATCACTGGAGGAACAGGGTTAACTTCTAGCACAGCAACCTTAATGACATCACCATCAGCACTCCTACAACTGGTGAGTGAGGGTGTCTCATTCCCAACTAGATTAGGGCATTCATTTAACCCCACAAACTGGCAAGGATTACCCACTATACCTGTCTCTAACTCACCCTCCACCTCTACCGAAGGTACGGCACTATCACAGATCATCCCAGGGGCTTCACACAAAATAACAACATTGCAATGTTCAGCATGGTTACATACTACCTGAGATGCATCATATGGTTCAGAAGGGTTAGCGACAGATATGTGTGGAGTTAATAAAAGTCCCACATCAGTAGTCCCACACATACTTGTGTGCATACAGTCAGAAAGTCCCATTCCTATTTCCGACATAGTCTCTCCCCTGCATACTTTCACTATGCAGCCAGCCGCTTCCGGCAACAAATCTGGAGCAACGGGAGGGAACATGCTGCTCACATCTTCCAGCAGTTTAAACTGGACCTTGTGATGTGAGGTCTCTGGAACAGGTTCCACACCGATTGTAGCAGGCCCGGGTACCATGTCCATGAGGGAAACCCCGGTAGGCTGTGTCGTTGGTTCCATAGCTGGTGATAGAAGCTGTTCCAGGCGATTCCTTTCAGCCTCTGCCCAGCGGCACTGCTCTTTCCACCATGGAGTATCGAGCTTTTTACAATCATAAGCATATTGCTGCGCTATTTCAAAACAGTCCGTCAGGTCTCTCAGCAGTAACCCAGGAGTCGCATCGGGACCCCAGGTTAGAAACTCACCGCGATACATGCCGAAAACATTGCGCTCATCATTTCGTGCACGGGTGAGCCGCTTGATCATCTCCCAGCGGGAATTGTTGGGGCAGGAGATACCTTGCAGCTGACATTCTGTAGTGAGTTCTTCTGGGCTCATAAGCCTAAACGGATAATCATCACCATATGGGTCAGAATACTCACTGGGCTCTTCTGGTGCTGTAGGGGATTGGTACTCTGCAGTCTCCCTGACTGCCACACATCCTACAGTCTCCCTGGTGCTAGCAGAGATGTCACCTCTCTGAGCATCGGCTGTAGTGTCCAGGGCCAGCTCATTACTCACAACCAAGCTGACACTCACTTGGCTTCCTCTGTCTGCTTCCAAGACAGGGAACTGTGCATGACGCGGTCCGGTGAAATTCGCGTCAGCGGTCATTTGGGACCTCTGTCCCTTGTTAGGCTCCCCATGATTGATAACAGAGTCCACACCATGATCCAACACATTATTTACTTCCGCAGACAGTAAAAGTTCAGTACGAAGCCCATCTCCTGCTAACTCAGTAGCCACGGCAGATAAAGTCTCACGTAAAGGTTCGCCATCATGATGCCCTGTATCATCCTCCACTGGTTCACCAACAGCGATCAGCCCCCTGAGCCTCACCAGTTCCAACTGGTACTCACGCTCAGCCTGACGCTCCGCAGCCTCTCTGTCGACAATGGCTTTGCGCTCCGCAGCCTCTCTGTCGACAATGCCTTGGCAGAACTGCACCAGCTGCAAAGCGAATACGGGGTTCACATTCTTCAATTGCCTGCTAGCAGCTAGAAGGTCGCTCGGCAGTGTAGACTTGCTGGGTCCAGCAGAAGTGTTTGACCCTGGCGCGGAATCGTTTGTACTGTCCAGTGCTGACTGAGCCCCTGGGGTAGGATTGTCCATGGACTGGTTTCCTCCAGCAGCTAGAGTCCGATCGGCATCCACTAGTGCCTGAATCATACGTTCTCTACTCTGGCCAGACCAAGGGATATTCCTCTGCACACACACGACCGCCAGGTCATCTCTCCTCATCTGCTGGTAATCAGCCATCCGGAGTCTCTCACTTGTCAAATAAAATGATAGGAAAGAAAAACAAGAGAAGGGAGGGAACAGAAATTGCACTCACTGGGTGACTTTTAAAACTATAGTAAAGCTCTGAGTTCTGATTCTGGTGATGTGGGTATTTCTCACAAAATTCTACCCACACTCACTTAAGTTCTTAAAGAGAAAAATGAATTCTCCACCCCACCGCTTGCCACCAAATGTCACGGACCCACCGGTCGCCTGCTCCGATACGTCAATCTGAGCAGCGCCGGCCGTGACTGGGGTTCACTCAGGACACTCGGGTCCTTTCCTTGAGGTACACTGCCACCAGCCAAAACCTGATTTTAGCGCCTGAAACTGCGCAAGGGGCGGCTTGGCTCGCCCCTGACCACACAATACAAGATAACAATGGTAACGTTTTCCAGCCTTTCTCTCCTGAGGCTAATGAGTCTTAAGAACACAGAACCAGGACTGAGAATATGTATTATTTATTCCTAGAAATACTACAGAGCTTTAGAAAATAGTTACAAGATTTTACAGTGATTTTAAAAGTACACACAACGATTTTTAAATGCAATTTCAAAAATAAAAAGGGAAAAAAGACAGAACCGTATCTTACAATCCTGACGTGGGGGGGTTCTCCACAAGAAATCTCTCGTCGCCTACAGCCTGATTGCTAGACCCCCAGGTAGTGACACTGACTATAGGGAGAAGAGACTTAGTTATACCTTGCAGACTCCCTCATCCCTCCCACCCTTGGGATTCCACTCTTTCCATGCTGAAGGAGTGTGGAAGGTCCCTGGCAATGTACAGTCTGCTGTTTTCAAAGTGATTGATCCTCTTTCCTTGCATAGCAGACCCACTGATAAGAGATGTTAAGGAAGGGGACAAACTCTAACCTCTTCTTCTGGACCATGGTTTATGAGGGGCTCAGATCTTATCTTACATCCTGACTCCGGAGGAGTCCACAGGCCTCAAACTCAAACCAGGGTCACCTACAGTTTACATACAAGACATGTCCTGATTCCAATACTCACAGGAGACATAACTATTACACCAATATCAGACATACATTCACCGGACAGATAATCATAACAGGAGGCATACGTTAATTTGATCGATCACCTGATCTGATCGTTACACCTCCCCCTTTTAAAATGGCGCACAGAGGCGGTGACCCACGTCATCGTCTCATCAGTGCGCTATTAACTACATCACCTGGACAGGTAGCAGTGGTCTCTGTGCTGAGACAGGACTGCCACTGATTCTGCTGAATTTGTACAAACACTTTCTTATACTTGACGTCTGTCATGGGACTACCGGACGCCATAGCCGTGGCTAGGGTGGGCAATGGGCATAGTCCCTGTCCCTCTCGCAGGAGATGGCAAACTAAAAGCACACAGGTGTCCTCGAACCCATAGTCTGTGAGCACACTGATATAGTGGGAGCTGTGTCCACCCCGGCTGGTATTGACACAGCCCACCACAGCTGTGCGTCGGACTCCTGGACACGGATTCTCCCCTGCAGCTGGCAGTTTGGCCTTACTCACTGAGATCAGTACCAGACCATTCCGCCACACCCCAAATGGCCATCCCCCTGGGACTCGCAGCTCGGCACGTTTAACTATACCACAGGTGTGGGGCATTCTCCCAGCACTATATACAGACTTAAACATGTCTTCCCAGCACCTCTCCTGAGCTGACTGACCCCCCCTCCCCTTCACTGGGGGGAAGGTCCACTCACTCAACACCTCACACCTCATCCTTTTGTGAGGAGATTTGCCCTCTGTGTCTGTGTGTGTGAATTGTGAAGGGGGGCACGTTTCTGCAAGGGGGAATACCAGCAGGTCATTGTCCCCTGTCTTGGGAACATCCCAGCTCAGCTTTTCCGAGGTTAATGGAGCTGAGTTTACCTGTGCTTCACGGGCCCTCCCACCCTTCTGGTTACACACAGCAGCTTCCCTACTAGCCACTGGCTCTATTCCTGAAACAACCCTCTCACTGTACCCAGGGGTATCTTTCCCACTTCCCAGGTATGGGGCAGCCTGTGCAGGGTTGATTCTCAGTTCTGCGTGGAAAGCCAAGCTTTCCATGGCAGTCCAGGACACCTTCCTGAGCCTGACCTTCCCTCCCAGACCCGCAGGTTCTGTGGCTGGGGTGGTGCCACTGAGGTTCTCAGGAGAGGCATCCGTTATCCAGTGATGCTGGAAAAATGCACTCTCTGGAGGGTTCTCAGTGCCTGGAGGGAACCCCTGCTGTGGTCCTGTATCTGTTCTTGTGTGGCTACAGTAAGGAGGGGGGTTTGGGGGGAAAGCTGCAGTAAGGGACACTCTCTCCCTATCTGACAGGTCTACAGTGCACACAGGACCCACCGGGTCACTTATTATACCTGGTACCACATTTCCCACAGTAGCGCAAGACATCACATTATCAACAGTAACATCAATATCATAACCTGGGGAGACATCCTGCAATACCTGCAAATTAGCCTGTGCATCTTCCACAACACATGGGGCCCATCCTGCTGGCTTACAATTGCACCATGGCAAACCCGCTATATCTGGATCCCATTGTCTCTGAGCAGGAATGACGTTATCTGAGCATGTTGTCACCAGTAACTTATTGGCAGGTACATGCTCTGCCTGCAACCAACTCAGATCTGTCCCATTTCTGCAGTTAGCGTCCCCGGGCACCATGTCACAACCAGACATCACTGGAGGAACAGGGTTAACTTCTAGCACAGCAACCTTAATGACATCACCATCAGCACTCCTACAACTGGTGAGTGAGGGTGTCTCATTCCCAACTAGATTAGGGCATTCATTTAACCCCACAAACTGGCAAGGATTACCCACTATACCTGTCTCTAACTCACCCTCCACCTCTACCGAAGGTACGGCACTATCACAGATCATCCCAGGGGCTTCACACAAAATAACAACATTGCAATGTTCAGCATGGTTACATACTACCTGAGATGCATCATATGGTTCAGAAGGGTTAGCGACAGATATGTGTGGAGTTAATAAAAGTCCCACATCAGTAGTCCCACACATACTTGTGTGCATACAGTCAGAAAGTCCCATTCCTATTTCCGACATAGTCTCTCCCCTGCATACTTTCACTATGCAGCCAGCCGCTTCCGGCAACAAATCTGGAGCAACGGGAGGGAACATGCTGCTCACATCTTCCAGCAGTTTAAACTGGACCTTGTGATGTGAGGTCTCTGGAACAGGTTCCACACCGATTGTAGCAGGCCCGGGTACCATGTCCATGAGGGAAACCCCGGTAGGCTGTGTCGTTGGTTCCATAGCTGGTGATAGAAGCTGTTCCAGGCGATTCCTTTCAGCCTCTGCCCAGCGGCACTGCTCTTTCCACCATGGAGTATCGAGCTTTTTACAATCATAAGCATATTGCTGCGCTATTTCAAAACAGTCCGTCAGGTCTCTCAGCAGTAACCCAGGAGTCGCATCGGGACCCCAGGTTAGAAACTCACCGCGATACATGCCGAAAACATTGCGCTCATCATTTCGTGCACGGGTGAGCCGCTTGATCATCTCCCAGCGGGAATTGTTGGGGCAGGAGATACCTTGCAGCTGACATTCTGTAGTGAGTTCTTCTGGGCTCATAAGCCTAAACGGATAATCATCACCATATGGGTCAGAATACTCACTGGGCTCTTCTGGTGCTGTAGGGGATTGGTACTCTGCAGTCTCCCTGACTGCCACACATCCTACAGTCTCCCTGGTGCTAGCAGAGATGTCACCTCTCTGAGCATCGGCTGTAGTGTCCAGGGCCAGCTCATTACTCACAACCAAGCTGACACTCACTTGGCTTCCTCTGTCTGCTTCCAAGACAGGGAACTGTGCATGACGCGGTCCGGTGAAATTCGCGTCAGCGGTCATTTGGGACCTCTGTCCCTTGTTAGGCTCCCCATGATTGATAACAGAGTCCACACCATGATCCAACACATTATTTACTTCCGCAGACAGTAAAAGTTCAGTACGAAGCCCATCTCCTGCTAACTCAGTAGCCACGGCAGATAAAGTCTCACGTAAAGGTTCGCCATCATGATGCCCTGTATCATCCTCCACTGGTTCACCAACAGCGATCAGCCCCCTGAGCCTCACCAGTTCCAACTGGTACTCACGCTCAGCCTGACGCTCCGCAGCCTCTCTGTCGACAATGGCTTTGCGCTCCGCAGCCTCTCTGTCGACAATGCCTTGGCAGAACTGCACCAGCTGCAAAGCGAATACGGGGTTCACATTCTTCAATTGCCTGCTAGCAGCTAGAAGGTCGCTCGGCAGTGTAGACTTGCTGGGTCCAGCAGAAGTGTTTGACCCTGGCGCGGAATCGTTTGTACTGTCCAGTGCTGACTGAGCCCCTGGGGTAGGATTGTCCATGGACTGGTTTCCTCCAGCAGCTAGAGTCCGATCGGCATCCACTAGTGCCTGAATCATACGTTCTCTACTCTGGCCAGACCAAGGGATATTCCTCTGCACACACACGACCGCCAGGTCATCTCTCCTCATCTGCTGGTAATCAGCCATCCGGAGTCTCACACTTGTCAAATAAAATGATAGGAAAGAAAAACAAGAGAAGGGAGGGAACAGAAATTGCACTCACTGTGTGACTTTTAAAACTATAGTAAAGCTCTGAGTTCTGATTCTGGTGATGTGGGTATTTCTCACAAAATTCTACCCACACTCACTTAAGTTCTTAAAGAGAAAAATGAATTCTCCACCCCACCGCTTGCCACCAAATGTCACGGACCCACCGGTCGCCTGCTCCGATACGTCAATCTGAGCAGCGCCGGCCGTGACTGGGGTTCACTCAGGACACTCGGGTCCTTTCCTTGAGGTACACTGCCACCAGCCAAAACCTGATTTTAGCGCCTGAAACTGCGCAAGGGGCGGCTTGGCTCGCCCCTGACCACACAATACAAGATAACAATGGTAACGTTTTCCAGCCTTTCTCTCCTGAGGCTAATGAGTCTTAAGAACACAGAACCAGGACTGAGAATATGTATTATTTATTCCTAGAAATACTACAGAGCTTTAGAAAATAGTTACAAGATTTTACAGTGATTTTAAAAGTACACACAACGATTTTTAAATGCAATTTCAAAAATAAAAAGGGAAAAAAGACAGAACCGTATCTTACAATCCTGAAGTGGGGGGGGGTTCTCCACAAGAAATCTCTCGTCGCCTACAGCCTGATTGCTAGACCCCCAGGTAGTGACACTGACTATAGGGAGAAGAGACTTAGTTATACCTTGCAGACTCCCTCATCCCTCCCACCCTTGGGATTCCACTCTTTCCATGCTGAAGGAGTGTGGAAGGTCCCTGGCAATGTACAGTCTGCTGTTTTCAAAGTGATTGATCCTCTTTCCTTGCATAGCAGACCCACTGATAAGAGATGTTAAGGAAGGGGACAAACTCTAACCTCTTCTTCTGGACCATGGTTTATGAGGGGCTCAGATCTTATCTTACATCCTGACTCCGGAGGAGTCCACAGGCCTCAAACTCAAACCAGGGTCACCTACAGTTTACATACAAGACATGTCCTGATTCCAATACTCACAGGAGACATAACTATTACACCAATATCAGACATACATTCACCGGACAGATAATCATAACAGGAGGCATACGTTAATTTGATCGATCACCTGATCTGATCGTTACAGGGGGATATACGATATTGTACAGAGCAGTGTGTGTGATGGGGGTCCTGGGCTGGGAGGAGGAATGGGGGGATATACGGTATTGTACAGAGCAGTGTGTGTGATGGGGTCCTGGGCTGGGAGGAGGAATGGAGGGATATACGGTATTGTACAGAGCAGTGTGTGTGATGGGGGTCCTGGTCTGGGAACAGGAATGGGGGGGGGGGATATACGGTATTGTACAGAGCAGTGTGTGTGATGGGGGTCCTGGTCTGGGAACAGGAATGGGGGGGGGGGATATACGGTATTGTACAGAGCAGTGTGTGTGATGGGGGTCCTGGTCTGGGAACAGGAATGGGGGGTATGAACGGTATTGTAGAGAGCAGTGTGTGTGTGATGGGGGTCCTGGTCTGGGAGGAGGAATGGGGGGATATACGGTATTGTACAGAGCAGTGTGTGTGATGGGGTCCTGGTCTGGGAGGAGGAATGGGGGATATAACGGTATTGTACAGAGCAGTGTGTGTGATGGGGTCCTGGTCTGGGTGGAGGAATGGGGGGATATATACAGTATTGTACAGAGCAGTGTGTGTGATGGGGTCCTGGGCTGGGAGGAGGAATGGGGGGTATATACGGTATTGTACAGAGCAGTGTGTGTGATGGGGGTCCTGGTCTGGGAGGAGGAATGGGGGGTATATACGGTATTGTACAGAGCAGTGTGTGTGATGGGGTCCTGGTCTGGGAACAGGAATGGGGGAAAATACAGTATTGTACAGAGCAGTGTGTGTGATGGGGTCCTGGTCTGGGTGGAGGAATGGGGGGATATACAGTAATATACAGAGCAGTGTGTGTGATGGTGGTCCTGGGCTGGGAGGAGGAATGGGTGGGATATACAGTATTATACAGAGCAGTGTGTGTGATGGGGGTCCTGGGCTTGGAACAAGAATGGGTGGATATACGGTATTGTACAGAACAGTGTGTGTGATGGGGTCCTGGTCAGGGTGGAGGAATGGGGGGCATACGGTAGGTACGGCGCAGTGTGTGTGATGGGGGTCCTGGTCTGGGTGGAGGAATGGGGGGTATATACGGTATTGTACAGAGCAGTGTGTGTGATGGGGTCCTGGTCTGGGAACAGGAATGGGGGGGATATAGGGTATTGTACAGAGCAGTGTGTGTGATGGGGGTCCTGGTCTGGGAGGAGGAATGGGGGGATATACGGTATTGTACAGAGCAGTGTGTGTGATGGGGGTCCTGGTCTGGGAGGAGGAATGGGGGGATATACAGTATTGTACAGAGCAGTGTGTGTGATGGGGGTCCTGGTCTGGGAACAGAAATGGGGGGATATACGGTATTGTACAGAGCAGTGTGTGTGATGGGGTCCTGGTCTGGGAACAGGAATGGGGGGATATACGGTATTGTACAGAGCAGTGTGTGTGATGGGGTCCTGGTCTGGGAGGAGGAATGGGGGGATATACAGTAATATACAGAGCAGTGTGTGTGATGGTGGTCCTGGGCTGGGAGGAGGAATGGGTGGGATATACAGTATTATACAGAGCAGTGTGTGTGTGATGGGGGTCCTGGGCTGGGAACAGGAATGGGGGGGATATACGGTATTGTACAGAACAGTGTGTGTGATGGGGTCCTGGTCTGGGTGGAGGAATGGGGGGCATACGGTAGGTACGGCGCAGTGTGTGTGATGGGGGTCCTGGTCTGGTAGGAGGAATGGGGGGTATATACGGTATTGTACAGAGCAGTGTGTGTGATGGGGTCCTGGTCTGGGAACAGGAATGGGGGGATATACGGTATTGTACAGAGCAGTGTGTGTGATGGGGGTCCTGGTCTGGGAGGAGGAATGGGGGATATATACGGTATTGTACAGAGCAGTGTGTGTGATGGGGGTCCTGGGCTGGGAACAGGAATGGGGGGATATACGGTATTGTACAGAGCAGTGTGTGTGATGGGGTCCTGGTCTGGGTGGAGGAATGGGGGGATATACAGTAATATACAAAGCAGTGTGTGTGTGATGGGGGGTCCTGGTCTGGGAGGAGGAATGGGGGGATATACGGTAGGTACGGCGCAGTGTGTGTGATGGGGGTCCTGGTCTGGGAGGAGGAATGGGGGGATATACGGTAGGTACGGCGCAGTGTGTGTGATGGGGGTCCTGGTCTGGGAGGAGGAATGGGGGGTATATACGGTATTGTACAGAGCAGTGTGTGTGATGGGGTCCTGGTCTGGGAGGAGGAATGGGATATATACAGTAATATACAGAGCAGTGTGTGTGATGGGGGTCCTGGTCTGGGAGGAGGAATGGGGGGATATACGGTATTGTACAGAGCAGAGTGTGTGATGGGGTCCTGGGCTGGGAGGAGGAATGGGGGGATATACGGTAGGTACGGCGCAGTGTGTGTGATGGGGGTCCTGGTCTGGGAGGAGGAATGGGGGGTATATACGGTATTGTACAGAGCAGTGTGTGTGATGGGGTTCCTGGTCTGGGAGGAGGAATGGGGGGATATACGGTATTGTACAGAGCAGTGTGTGTGATGGGGGTCCTGGTCTGGGAGGAGGAATGGGGGGATATACGGTATTGTACAGAGCAGTGTGGTGTGATGGGGGGTCCTGGTCTGGGAGGAGGAATGGGGGGATATACGGTATTGTACAGAGCAGTGTGTGTAATGGGGTCCTGGTCTGGGTGGAGGAATGGGGGTATATACGGTAGGTACGGCGCAGTGTGTGTGATGGGGGTCCTGGGCTGGGAGGAGGAATGGGGGGCATATGGTAGGTACGGCGCAGTGTGTGTGATGGGGGTCCTGGTCTGGGAGGAGGAATGGGGGGATATACGGTATTGTACAGAGCAGTGTGAGTGATGGGGTCCTGGGCTGGGAGGAGGAATGGGGGGTATATACGGTATTGTACAGAGCAGTGTGTGTGATGGGGTCCTGGTCTGGGTGGAGGAATGGGGGCATATGGTAGGTACGGCGCAGTGTGTGTGATGGGGGTCCTGGTCTGGGAGGAGGAATGGGGGGATATACGGTATTGTACAGAGCAGTGTGTGTGATGGGGGTCCTGGTCTGGGAGGAGGAATGGAGGGATATACGGTATTGTACCGAGCAGTGTGTGTGATGGGGTCCTGGTCTGGGTAGAGGAATGGGGGGCATACGGTAGGTACGGCGCAGTGTGTGTGATGGGGGTCCTGGTCTGGGTGGAGGAATGGGGGGATATACGGTAGGTACGGCGCAGTGTGTGTGATAGCAGGCTCGGGCTGTGAGGAGTAATAGGGGGGAGGGGGTACATGGTAGGTACTGAGGTGGTATCGGTGTGATTTCTGCATTGGGTCCTTACTGTGTCTTTCTATTTCAGATGAGTGAACAATACAAGCCAAGGGTAAGTCCCCGTGTGTCCCAGCCACGTATCCGCCAAGGTATTGCCTTCTCCCTCTCTCTCGTGATTATCCTGAGAGCCAGCCGTCCGTACATACAGTCTCACGCTATGTGCATGTATGTTCTGATGGCTGGTACGTGCATAGTCCGGACACCGTGGCTCATCTCTCAGTTTTTCCTTAGTGTCACACAGGATTGGTTTTATACAAAGTATTTTGTGCTGTGTGTGTGACACTAGCATCATGTGACCTGTCATTAACCAATTGGAGGATGCAGCTCATGAGCTCTTCAGATGCAGATCCCAGATTAGTAACCTTTTCTATTAATCACGTGTATGAAGGGAAGGTGGCACATGACTGTGTACCAGGATGGGGGAGGGCCACGTATAACTATGTGTTTCTGTCACAGAGGTCCGGGCGCTGGTGTGCCATGCATGTTCGTGTGGCGTATATGATACTGCGACATCAGGAGAGAATGAAGGTACGGTTCCCTGTTGTGTCTCTGTGTATGTATTCTGGGGATTGGGGGGTCGGGCTATAGAGGGGAGAGGGACCATCCTCGCCTGTGGGCAATGTCCGCTCATACATCCGTCCCCTGGTCCCTACGCTCAGGGTGAGGTGTCTAGAAGCAGAGACAGCTGCAGTCTGATGCCAGGTAGTAGGTGGAGAAATATTGGCGGTGTCTACGAGGTGACGTTACCGAGGGCCTGGTCTGGCTGCCATGTGCTGATGTTACCGAGGGCCTGGTCTGGCTGCCATGTGCTGATGTTACCGAGGGCCTAGTCTCGTGGCTGTCATGTGCTGATGTTACCGAGGGCCTAGTCTCGTGGCTGTCATGTGCTGATGTTACCGAGGGCCTAGTCTCGTGGCTGCCATGTGCTGACGTTACCGAGGGCCTGGTCTGGCTGCCATGTGCTGATGTTACCGAGGGCCTGGTCTGGCTGCCATGTGCTGACGTTACCGAGGGCCTAGTCTCGTGGCTGTCATGAGCTGACGTTACCGAGGGCCTAGTCTCGTGGCTGTCATGTACTGACGTTACCGAGGGCCTAGTCTCGTGGCTGTCATGTGCTGACGTTACCGAGGGCCTGGTCTGGTGGCTGTCATGTACTGACGTTACCGAGGGCCTAGTCTCGTGGCTGCCATGTGCTGATGTTTACCGAGGGGCCTGGTCTGGCTGCCATGTGCTGATGTTACCGAGGGCCTAGTCTCGTGGCTGTCATGTACTGACGTTACCGAGGGCCTAGTCTCGTGGCTGCCATGTGCTGACGTTACCGAGGGCCTGGTCTGGTGTCTGTCATGTACTGACGTTACCGAGGGCCTGGTCTCGTGGCTGTCATGTACTGACGTTACCAAGGGCCTGGTCTCGTGGCTGCCATGTGCTGACGTTACCGAGGGCCTGGTCTCGTGGCTGCCATGTGCTGACGTTACCGAGGGCCTGGTCTCCCTGCTGCCATGTACTGACGTTACCGAGGGCCTAGTCTCGTGGCTGCCATGTGCTGACGTTACCGAGGGCCTGGTCTCGTGGCTGCCATGTGCTGATGTTACCGAGGGCCTGGTCTCGTGGCTGTCATGTACTGACGTTACCGAGGGCCTGGTCTGGTGGCTGTCATGTACTGACGTTACCGAGGGCCTGGTCTCGTGGCTGTCATGTACTGACGTTACCGAGGGCCTGGTCTCGTGGCTGTCATGTACTGACGTTACCGAGGGCCTGGTCTCGTGGCTGCCATGTGCTGACATTACTGAGGGCCTGGTCTCCCTGCTGCCATGTACTGACGTTACCGAGGGCCTAGTCTCGTGGCTGCCATGTGCTGACGTTACCGAGGGCCTGGTCTCGTGGCTGCCATGTGCTGACGTTACCGAGGGCCTGGTCTGGTGGCTGCCATGTGCTGACGTTACCGAGGGCCTGGTCTCGTGGCTGCCATGTGCTGACGTTACCGAGGGCCTGGTCTCGTGGCTGCCATGTGCTGACGTTACCGAGGGCCTGGTCTCGTGGCTGCCATGTGCTGACGTTACCGAGGGCCTGGTCTCGTGGCTGCCATGTGCTGTCGTTACCGAGGGCCTGGTCTCGTGGCTGCCATGTGCTGACGTTACCGAGGGCCTGGTCTTGTGGCTGCCATGTGCTGACGTTACCGAGGGCCTGGTCTCCCTGCTGCCATGTACTGACGTTACCGAGGGCCTAGTCTTGTGGCTGCCATGTGCTGACGTTACCGAGGGCCTGGTCTCGTGGCTGCCATGTGCTGATGTTACCGAGGGCCTGGTCTCGTGGCTGCCATGTGCTGACGTTACCGAGGGCCTGGTCTCGTGGCTGCCATGTGCTGACGTTACAGAGGGCCTGGTCTCGTGGCTGCCATGTGCTGACGTTACCGAGGGCCTGGTCTCGTGGCTGCCATGTGCTGACGTTACAGAGGGCCTGGTCTCGTGGCTGCCATGTGCTGACGTTACAGAGGGCCTGGTCTCGTGGCTGCCATGTGCTGACGTTACAGAGGGCCTGGTCTCGTGGCTGCCATGTGCTGACGTTACCGAGGGCCTGGTCTCGTGGCTGCCATGTGCTGACGTTACCGAGGGCCTGGTCTCGTGGCTGCCATGTGCTGACGTTACCGAGGGCCTGGTCTCGTGGCTGCCATGTGCTGACGTTACCGAGGGCCTGGTCTCCCTGCTGCCATGTGCTGACGTTACCGAGGGCCTGGTCTCCCTGCTGCCATGTGCTGACGTTACCGAGGGCCTGGTCTCGTGGCTGCCATGTGCTGACGTTACCGAGGGCCTGGTCTCGTGGCTGCCATGTGCTGACGTTACCGAGGGCCTGGTCTCGTGGCTGCCATGTGCTGACGTTACCGAGGGCCTGGTCTCGTGGCTGCCATGTGCTGACGTTACCGAGGGCCTGGTCTTGTGGCTGCCATGTGCTGTCGTTACCGAGGGCCTGGTCTTGTGGCTGCCATGTGCTGTCGTTACCGAGGGCCTGGTCTCGTGGCTGCCATGTGCTGTCGTTACCGAGGGCCTGGTCTCGTGGCTGCCATGTGCTGACGTTACAGAGGGCCTGGTCTCGTGGCTGCCATGTGCTGACGTTACCGAGGGCCTGGTCTCGTGGCTGCCATGTGCTGACGTTACCGAGGGCCTGGTCTTGTGGCTGCCATGTGCTGACGTTACCGAGGGCCTGGTCTCGTGGCTGCCATGTGCTGACGTTACCGAGGGCCTGGTATCTCTGCTGCCATTAACTGCTCAAAAGCAGCTTTATCAAAGGCATTTGGTCTCGTGGCTGCCATGTACTGACGTTACCGAGGGCCTGGTCTCATTGCTGCCATGTACTGACGTTACCGAGGGCCTGGTCTGGTGGCTGCCATGTGCTGACGTTACCGAGGGCCTGGTCTCGTGGCTGCCATGTGCTGACGTTACCGAGGGCCTGGTCTCGTGGCTGCCATGTGCTGACGTTACCGAGGGCCTGGTCTCGTGGCTGCCATGTGCTGACGTTACCGAGGGCCTGGTCTCGTGGCTGCCATGTGCTGACGTTACCGAGGGCCTGGTCTCGTGGCTGCCATGTGCTGTCGTTACCGAGGGCCTGGTCTCGTGGCTGCCATGTGCTGACGTTACCGAGGGCCTGGTATCTCTGCTGCCATTAACTGCTCAAAAGCAGCTTTATCAAAGGCATTTGGGCAGCAAAACATTTCAGTCCCTTCATACCTCCATTTGCCAACTTTGGACCTTGTTCGAACTAACTGGTTACTCATTTGGACCTTGCATCTCAAGACCATCTGGACCACCGTTTTATAGCGGATCTCCTGATATCAACTATCTCTACAGGATCTCAATGTCCTCATTAGGTGATGGTATTGACACCAGTCAGGTCCAAATGAACTACAGTTTCCTCCTGACCCATGCTGCAGGTTGCCAAAGACAACCAAACCATACCATGCTTTCATATTACCCCAGGTGTTACCAGTAGTAGTTACAATACTTGTTATTTAAAGGTATTTTTTATGTGGTTAGCTAACGTTTATTGTATATGGGTATCCAGATAAGGTTGCTTGTCCTCTGATCTGACTGACTCTTCTACTGAAAATTCTCCTGTCCCCCTTCACCTGCTCTCTCCCGTCACCTTCTCCTGTCCTCCTCACCTGCTCTCTCCCGTCACCTTCTCCTGTCCTCCTCACCTGCTCTCTCTCCCGTCCCCTTCTCATGTCCTCCTCACCTGCTCTCTCCCATCACCTTCAACTGTCTTCCTCTTCTGCTCTCTCCTGTCACCTTCTCCTGCTCTCCTGTCCTCCTCACCTTCTCTCTTCCGTCACCTTCTCCTGCTCTCCTCACCTGCTCTCTTCAGTCACCTTCTTCTGTCCTCTCCACCTGCTCTCTTGTCTTCTTCTCTTGTCCTCCTCACCTGCTCTCTCCAGTCACCTTCTCGTGGTTGTCCTCATCCCCTGCTCACTCCCGTCACCACCTTGGTCCATCTATGTTTCTTAATCTGACATCGGGGTCTTTTCTCTGTCACAGCTTGCACATGGGGCTCCTCACAAGCCTGACTTCCGTAATGAACTCCTCTGTCTAAGTTCGGGAATTGGTACTCTTCCTTCCTCACATGAACTGGCGCGGACGTCCTCTCTCATGACTGGTAATGGACTGCGGATTGCACAATGTGCTTGTGTAGGAGTGACACATTGGGTGGTTCTATTGTCGCTTGCGTGTGTGTGTGTGTGTGTATTAGTGTGGGATGCCTGATCCTGGATGGGGGGAGCATGTTCTGTAGTGATTCTCCTAGGTCATTGTTTCCTCCTGTCCCCCCCCCAGGTGCTGTGTCCCACCCTCCTGGACAGTTTCAGGTTGTTACTTCAGCTGCAACCTTTCTTCCACCTTCTGGTCCAGTCGGTGAGTTTTGGCATTTTGGGAGTCTTATGAGCCAGATTGTCATGTTTTGATCGAATGGGCTTGTGGTTGGCCATGCCTTGTACCGCGGCCATATCTAGGACCTTTTCAGGTGACATATCATCAGTCTCTCGCTGTGCAGGACCCCAACATCACATGTGGTGCATACAACGATTGTGTCTTGGCTCAGGTGGCGCACGCGGCTAGCATGACCACATGGTATGTTTAGTTGGATCCATGTGGAAATCTTACATCCTCTCTCTCCTGACCATTTTGCTTTCTTTCAGATCATTTTATCCGATCTCCTGGGTTCTCACCGCTGGCATCTCTGACAAATGGTGCCTTTGGTGGACTGGGGAATCCATCTTATAGTAAGTAATCTTTTTATTGAACGTCTGCACCTTTACTCAAAATCACAAATGAAAAACCCCAAAAGCTAAGGTTCTTCTTTTATTTTTAAGGGGTTTTAGGTCTGGCAATGGGACTGGTGGCGGGCGCGTGGCAGTGGGACTGGTGGCGGGCGTCTGGGAATGGGACTGGTGGCGGGCATCTGGCAATGGGACTGGTGGCGGGCGCCTGGCAATGGGCGTCTGGGAATGGGACTGGTAGTGATGGGCGTCTTGCGATGGGACTGGTGGTGATGGGCGTCTGGCGATGGGACTGGTGGTGATGGGACTGGTGGTGATGGGCTTCTGGGAATGGGACTGGTGGTGATGGGACTGGTGGTGATGGGCGTCTGGCGATGGGACAGGTAGAGCTGTAGTGGGTATTTATAGGTGACATGTCTACATGGTGAGTGTCTTTGTAACTTTTTGTATTGAGTGTAGGACTCGGTAACCATAGAGCACAATCTCTCTTCTACTAGATCCTTCCGCCATGTTTAATCATAAGGAAGCCTCCATGGGTCACAGTTTTCCCAATCCGCATGACCCCTGGAATCGGCTGCATCGTACCCCACCATCCTTCCCTACTATCCCCAGCCAGGACTCTCTCAGCGCACACATGAAAGAGGAGAAGGACCGGTGAGCATAGCGTCATGGCTGTCCCCTTATATTCCTGTGTGTTTACATACGTTTCATCTTCTATTTCTTTCTTTCCAACACAGTGAGCTCCTCTACTCGCGTTTGGCACCACGCGTTTCTCCTCTTACATCATCGCAACGTCTCCCGGGCAGTGACAACCGCGGCCCCTCACGTACTCTCTCCCCTTACGTAAGGCCGGGAAGCAGCTCAGAGACCAAGCCTCGCCTGACGCCAGATCATCCCTCCAAAGTGAAAGTGAAGGAGGAGCCTGAGCTATTAACCTTTGATGTGGGACGCTCCCCTCTGCCTGGGCTTCACCTGTCCCATCCATCACCCCCCTTTGAGCGGTTGCGTGGGGCTTTTCTGGGAGAGCAGTACCCCAATGCACTGGAAGCCTGGCGAGATGTGTACCGCAGAGCGGATCCACCTCCCCAACATCTGTATGAGCAGCGAGAGGAACGCGCCCATATCCTACGGGAAGACTTTGAACGGGCTCGTATGTACGGGCTCCCTTCCCACATCACAATGCAGCACGCAACGCCATCTATGCTGGGCGCTCTCTATTCTCACCATGGCGCTAGGCTTCTTAGCAAGACCCCTCCCATTAATCTGCTGAGTGCCCCTCCCCCACTCATATCTACTGCACGACCGGGGTCCCCCCACCGCAGGGACATTTTCAAGGATAGAGACTGCAGATAGATTGGCCGCTGTCTCCGCCTGTACATATTTATATATTTAACCCTGATACCTTGGGCTTTTGTACATTTTTATTGTATAACGTGATTTTAAGCACTGTGTTCCCCGTTTAGCATCCCTTCCCCCCCGGTTTCTCTGTATTGGAGAGGTGTAAGGTGACGGGGGAAAGGACTGGCCGACTCTGTATCCCATCTCCATTAAATATTTTCCCCACAATTCCTTGCGGCTCTTCTCGTCTCACCATTTGTTTGTATGTTGGTAAGGATATGGATCATTAGGTCACAGACATGCAGAAAGGTCGACATGGGTAAGGTCGACAGTGAAAAAGTCGACATGGTTTTATTTTTTTCACCCGAAAATCGACATAGTCAACATAAGCACTAAAACGTAGCACCGCGTCCCCTCGCATAGCTCGGCACACTATTATATTCTCCCACCATGCCCTAGTGGCTGGTAGGGCATGAAATGCCGCCTGTTGGCACATTGTGTCGACATGGACGCCGAAACATACCACGCGTCCCCTCGCATGGCTTGCTGTGCTAGTCCATGCTTCAGCACACTGTTTTATTCTCCCACACCCTAGTGGATGGTAGGGCATGAAACGCCACCTGTCGGCTCAAAAAAACAGTAAAAAAAAATCATGTTGACCTCCCCCCAATGTCGACCTAATGACCCTGTCAAACTGTTGACCTAAAGTCATGTCGATCTACCTGCATGTTGACCTAATGCTTGTTGACCTGCTTGCTGGTGACCCAATGACCATTTCTCCTTCGGGAGACATCAGGGGCCACAGCGTTACAGTGGGTAGTGAGTGGGAGAGCACCAGCACCCTAGAGGTTAAACTTCAACTGCCTCCCAGGCAGCTGGGCTCCTCCTCTCCTCTACCCCGCCTCCAGGCCAGGATGCTCAGTTTTTTCGGGTGCTGGCAGGAGCCAGATGCACCTACTAGAGGGGCTGCTATTTTAGCAGCCTAACTTCATTTTTATTTGATTATTTTTTTTTTTTTACTTTTCTTTTACACTGACTGCTGTCAGTGACAGAGCAGCAGCACTGGGGGTCTGTAAGGACCCCTGTGCTGCAGGCTCCATCACCCGGGTCCGGAGCTGCATCGCCACTCCTGGTTGGGGTCCCTGCAGAGGGCCCTGGGGAGCATAGAGCCGACGCCAGGGACCTGATAAGGTAAACGCACTTCCCGCTAGGAGTGCGCGCAATCGCGCTTGCGGGGGCATTGCGGCTGCAGCAGTTCGGCGGGGACCGCTGACAAGTGGACAGCTGGTCCGCCACTCGCTCCCGCTGGACCACCAGGCAAATGGTTTGTGGGCAGCGGCGCCAGGTATGCGGGGCCGCCCGGTGCGCGCCGGATCACCACCATTTTTACCGGTGCCACATGTGGACACCTCCCTGGGGGCCATTTGTCAGCAGGGGGAGAAGGCTCCCCCCACATCAGCCTCTGCACCCGGGGACAGTAGGCAGGGAACTGTGTTTATCACACAGAGAGTTCCCGCCACTGAGATCCCTTCCTGCCTGCCTGCGACATGTGAGGAGGGACACTGGGGAGCTCACAGCCATCCGGAGTTCCACTCCTTCACTGCCAGGTCACTTGGGCAAGTCCCCCCTGTACCCCTCCTGCAGGACACTGTACAGTATTGTGCTCCGGCCAGCCATAGCAGCTGCAGGAGCCTTGTGCGATTATTGCATTGCCCTTGTACCTTGCCTGCATTGTTGTTAACACTTTAGCTGCCTGTCAGTTTAATTTGTGTTACACTGTACTATATTGCCCTCCTGTATTGCTGATTATAATACTGCCTGCGGCTACCTAGCTTTCTACCTAATCATCCTGCTCTCCCCCCATGTGACCCAACTAACCACCTCAGGATCCTGCTCTCCTGTGTCTCAACAAACCCCCACCCTTCCTGACCCATATCTAATACATAACACACATACTGATACTTACCTATCTTGGGCCCGTAAGTAGGTCCCGGGGCTCCAGGGCTGCTGAGTCGGGGGTCCGGGGCTCCAGGATCCGATGACATCCATAGGGGGAACCTGTGGCAGGAAATCCTACTCACCAGGTCCTCTGGCGAAGATCCCGTCATTTCTCTGTCTCTGCCGTAGTCCACCACATCAGCCACTGGTACCCCGCTCACGGACTGAGAGGCGCAGAGATGTTTCATCTTCCGCGCCTCTCATCCGAATGATTCTATTGGCCGCTAGTTTTCTCGTGACACATTGTACTTCAAGTTAGTGGTAAATTTTCGTCGATACAGTCTGTGTTTTTTTGTGAAAAATACCAAAATGTCGTAAAAAAATGGAAAATTTAGCGATTTGCAAAATGTTAAATTTTCTGCTTGTGAGACAAATAATCTTACCACTCAAAATAGTGAATAACTAACATAGACCATATGTCTACTTTATGTTGCCATCATTATTTCAACCTCATTTTCATTTTTTTGGACACTAGGAGGCTTAAAATATGAATAGCAAATTCTCAAATTTTCAAGAAAATTTCAAACTCTGATTTTTTTAGGGACCAGGTCAGTTATGATGTGACTTTGAGTGACTTGTATGTGAGACACCCCCATAAATGATGCCATTTCAAAAACTGCACCCCTCACAGTATTCAAAACAGCATTTTGGAAGTTTGTTAACCCTTTAGGTGTTTCACAGGAATTAAAAGAAAGTGTAGGTGAAATTTCAAAATTTCATTTTTTTTGCAGATTTGCAATTTTAATACATTTTTCTAAGGAACACAGTAGATTTTACTAGAGAAATGTGACTAAAAATTGATTCCCCCAATTCTTTGGTTTTCATAAATATCCTATATGTGGCCCTAGTGTGCACGGTGACCAAACCACAGGCTTCATAATAGAAGGAGCACCTACTTGATTTTGGAGCCTCCTTTTTATGAGATTATTTTTTAGGCACAATGTAGGTTTCTAGGCACCATAAGATGCTAAAAGTTAGGTACCCCCCCACAAGTGACCCCATTTTGCAAACTACACCCTTCAGGGAATTCATCTAGGGGTATAGTGTACATTTCAAACCCCCAGGGGTTTCACCAATTGTGGTACAACTGGGCAGTGAAAATGAAAAAAAAATAATTTTTCATTTTCACAGCTCAGTTGTATCAAAATTGGTGAAACCCCGGGGGGTTTGAAATGTACACTATACCCCTTGATGAATTCCCTGAAGGGTGTAGTTTGCAAAATGGGGTCACTTGTGGGGGGGTTCCACTGTATGGGTGTTTCGGGGGTCATTCAACCAGAATCTGTGCTGCAAAATCCAAAAATCACTCCTTCCCTTCTGAGTCCTGCCATGCACCCAACTGGTATTTTTTGGTCACACATGAGGCATTGCCGTACTCGGGAGAAATTGGGGCACAGATTTTGGGGTGCTTTGTCTCCTTCATTCCTTGTGAAAATGAAAAATTTTGAGCCAGATCTGCATTTTTGTGTAAAAAAATGTAATTTTTTACAGAAAAATGCAGTTCTGGCTCAAAATTTTTTATTTTCACAAGGAATGAAGGAGACAAAGCACCCCAAAATCTGTGCCCCAATTTCTCCCGAGTACGGCAATGCCTCACGTGTGACCAAAAAATACCAGTTGGGTGCATGGCAGGACTCAGAAGGGAAGGAGTGATTTTTGGTGGTGGAATGAATGGTGGGTGCTATGTCGCATTAGCAAGACCCCCGAAGCACCAATACAGTGGAACCCCCCCACAAGTGACCCCATTTTAGTCACCAGCTTTGGGAGGGGGGCTGGCGCTGCGGCTGGCGGGGGGGTGGGAGGGGTGCTGGTGCTGCGGCAGCCGGGTGGGTGGGAGGGAGGGAGGGAGGGAGGGAGGAGGGGGGCTGCCGGGTGGGAGGGGGGGGGGGGGCTGGCGATCGGTGCGGTATACACACACACACACACACACACACATATATATATACATATATATACACACACACATATATATATATATATATATATATATATATGTGTGTATATATATATATATATATATAGTTTTTCAGTGCATATATTTATTTTTTTTACTTTTTCTGCAGCTTGATGCTGCTGCTGCGGGGGGGAGGGGGGAGGAGGTCAGCGCTGCGTGCGCTTCAGACGCTCCGGGGGAGCCGGGGGAGCTGCTGCCGCCGGGTGAGTGCCCGGCGGGTTGGAGGGGGGGCTGCACATCGGAGGTGATCGGTGCTGTACTTGACAGCACCGATCACCACCGATCCCTGTGTTACCGAGCGGCTTAGCCGCCGGTAACACAGGAAACGCTGTGAATGGCTGTTCAGATTTGAACAGCCAATCACAGCGATCGCCGACCGGGGGGGGCACCCCTGCCCCCCCTGGGCGGCGAGGGGGGATGTCTGCTGTCAGGGACAGCAGACATCACCTAACTGTCACTGCGTCTCTAGACGCAGTGACAGTTAGAAGTCATGACGTATATATACGTCATGTGTCGGGAAGTACTTCCCGACCATGACGTATATATACGTCAAATGTCGTGAAGGGGTTAAGTCCCGAAGGGTAGTACTCTGGAAGGAAACAAAAAAGAACACTGGCCCCTATATAAGCTCCACCTCCTTAGGACTCAGTGTCTTTTTTTTTCCTTCCAGGGTAGTGGAAGGGCTTACCCTGAGCTGCGGCCCTCTCCGCTGCCTAGAGCAGTTGGGGGTGAGGCATGGATTGAAAGAAAACTGGTCCCCGCTGTCGAGGGCAGTAAGGGGTACCTTGGGTCTGCTGGTACCGATGGCCGGAGATCGGGAGCGGTAACGCTATCCGGGGATGGCGGCGGAGACATAGTCGGAGACTGGCGTCTGATGCCGGGTGCCGGCGTGTAGCGTCTGACGTCAGGCAGAGACGCAGAAGCCGGGCGCCGTCGGGCGGTAGCCCAGGTGTCCGGCGTGTAGCGTCTGACGTCAGGAGGGCGCCGCGCAGGGACGCAGAGGCCGGGCGCCCGTCGGGCGGTTAGCCCAGGAATCATATGCGGCGGGCGTCTGACCTCACAGGGGCGCCGCACGGACCAGGGGCGCGTCATTTCGCGCGCCAGGAAGCTTCTTAAAAAGCGGAGGCAAATGAGCAAAACTGCTTGTGAGCAGTGGAGCGGTCCGGACGCACGTGCAGTATTCCAGCAGACGGTAAGACTCCGTTGACAGCGTTAGCTGGAGGAGTTATCAGCATCCTTACTATGTGTCATTGCTTTTAGCTGCAGGCTGATAAAGCTGTCAGTATGGATGAGGAGAAAAAGCAGCAGAGGAAATCAGGGTAAGCCAGAGATGAGCAACTGGTTGGTAAAGCGTTTATGGTACTGACTGTTGTATGTGTGTTTTAGATCAGATACAAGCAAGGGGCAGTCTGAAGCAAAGGCTAAACACAAGAAGCATCACCCTGCTAAGTGCAGCTTGTGTGATAAGGCCCTGCCGGATAAATGGATAGGCTCTGCTTGTAGTGCCTACAAGCTAACCCAGCAAATGGGTATGCCTCAGATGACTGAATTGGTGTCTATGCTGAAGACAGCCTTGGCTGACACATTCATGACTAAACAGGATGTGGAAAGGATGCAAGCGAAGAGGAGCAGAGCGGAGCTCTCAGGGGGATCCCAGGACTCGGCAGAGGGCCCAGCGCTTAGAGAGGAGGAAATGGAAGAAGGAGAAATAACACAGGAGAAGGCAGAGGCTGACTTTAACCCTGTGTTATTAGAGAACCTGTTAGTTCTTATCAATAAGTCTCTGAAAATAGAAGAGACTCAGGAAGAAGAGAAATTGCAGGACCTGCTGTTCCAGGACAAGAAAAAGAAGAGCAAGACATTTCCATTAACAAAGGCGTTGAAGGAAATGGTAGACGAAGAATGGAGACACCCGGATAAAAAAGTGGCGGTGCCGCTTAGGGTATCTAAGATGTATCCATTCGATAGTGAGCAGGTGAAACATTGGGAGGAGGCCCCAAGGGTTGATGCTGCTATTGCGAGAATTTCCAAAAAAACGACGCTCCCGCTGGAAGATGCGAACAATTTTAAGGACGCGATGGAAAGGAAGATGGAGGTCAGTCTGCGGAAACAGCATGTCACCTCGGGGGCAGCAATCAAGACGTCCGCAGCTATGGCAGTAACAGCCAGGGTAATGAGGTCCTGGTGTCATGACCTAGAGTCAGACACGCTGGATGGAATTCAGAGATCAGATCTGATAAAGACCATCCAGAACATTCAAATTGCCGTAGAGTTTATGTGTGATGCGTCTGTAGATGCAGTGAAATTAGCGGCAAGATCAAGCGCTACTATGGCAGTAGCAAGAAGAGCGCTCTGGCTTAAGCCATGGGCAGCAGATACACAGTCGAAGCAGAAACTGTTGTCTCTGCCGTTTCAGGGACAGTATCTATTTGGCTCCAAGCTCGATGATATCATCACGAAGATATCTGGTGGTAAATCGGTATGGCTGCCACAGGATAAGGGTAAGAGGCCCTTTTTCAATAGATCACCTAAATTCCAGTCGCCGGAGTTTAAGGAAGCAAGAACGTATAGGCCAGGGAGAAGCTTCAGAAGGTCCTGGGCGGCAAATCGGAGCTTTTTTCGAGGCCAAAGGGGCAGAGACGGAAGATATTCCGCAAGGCACTCTAGCCAATGACGCCAGAGTGGCAGTTGGGGGCAGGCTGCTGCAGTTCAAGCAGATTTGGTCCCTATCTGTTCAGGACAAATGGGTACTGGAGATAATAGAATCCGGATACAAAATAGAATTCGCAAAATTTCCGGGTTACTGGAAGACGGAGTCTCCGATACCTCGGGAGTTGAGAGAAAAAGCCGCGTTATTAGACAGTCTACAAAAAATGATCAATCAAAAAGTAGTAGTGAGAGTGCCAAAGGAGCAAGAATGGAAAGGTTGCCAATCAAGATTTTTTATAGTCAGAAAGCCTTCAGGAGGCTTCAGAACGATCCTGGATTTGAGAAGAGTAAATGCGTTTATCATAACAAAAAAATTCAGGATGGAGTCACTAAGGTCGATCCTACCGGATATCGTGGAAGGATCATTTCTGACTACGATAGACCTTCGGGACGCATATCTGCACGTACCAATTTATACAGGGCACCACAGGTATCTAAGATTCCGTCTTGGAGGTGTAACATATCAATTTGTCGCCCTGCCTTTTGGCCTGGCCACATCTCCAAGGACGTTTACGAAGGTGCTGGTGGTATTAATCGCCAACCTGCGGCAGCAAGGGATTTGCGTGTGGCCGTACCTCGACGACTTGTTGATTATGGCCAGGACGAGGAAAGAGGCGGAGAGAAGCACGTCCCAAGTAAAGCAATACCTGGAACAACACGGGTGGTTGATAAACCAGGAGAAGAGCCAACTCGTCCCGGCGAGGGCGGCAAAGTATCTAGGTGTCTGGATAGACACGGATCGCATGACAATCAAGCTAACGGAGGACAGAAGGGAGAAGTTAAGACGCGAAATCTCTTCTCTCCAAAGCAAAAAAGTCATTTTTTCAGGGGACTGCATGAAAGTGCTCGGCCTCATTTCGGCAGCATTAGATGCCGTGCAATGGGGTCGGTTCCATATGAGGGCTTTCCAAGGCTGTTTCCTTATGCAGTGGGATGGCGATGGAAAAAACAAGTTTCAAAGGATTGTCCTGTCAAAAAAAGCGCGTCAGGATCTAGCATGGTGGTCGGTCAGACTGAGGCTAGAAGAGGGAAGAGTGTTCGCAGTGTCGACACAAAAAGTGGTGACCACGGATGCCAGCCTGGCAGGCTGGGGAGCGGTCTGTGGAGAGCAGATGGTTCAGGGGGTCTGGACCCAAGAAACAAGCATCAAGCACTCAAACGTCCGAGAGATGAGAGCGGTGCTTATGGCCTGCATACACCTGCAGGAATGCCTGGTGGGAAGAGATATTGTTGTGAGGTCCGACAATCAGTCGGTAGTATCTTACCTAAACAGGCAAGGAGGGACAAAGAGCCGAGAGCTCATGTCGGAGGTATCGGAAGTAATATCCTGGGCAGAGAGTCATGTAAACAGCCTTACGGCGGTGTTTGTGGCAGGCAAAGAAAACCTGCAGGCAGACAGCCTCAGCAGGCAGCTTATGCAGCCGGGAGAATGGGAGTTGTCCCCAGAAGTGTTCGAGCAAATCGTAAAAATGTGGGGTCAACCTCAAGTGGACCTCATGGCCACAAAGAAGAATGCAAAGCTCCAGAGGTTCTTCTCAAGACATTGGGATCCGGGGGCAGAGAAACAGGATGCGCTGACGTCAGTATGGGAAGCAGAATTCGTGTACGCGTTCCCGCCCTTTCCAATAATAGCAAGGCTGTTGAGGAAAATTCAGCAAGAGAAGGTGACAGCAATAGCGATCCTCCCGTACTGGCCGAGGAGACCGTGGTTCTCCAAACTGCTGGAGATGGCGATAGCAGACCCATGGCACCTGCCGGATCTAAACAACTTAATAGGCCAAAACAGATTATGGAAGGCACAGCCCCATACCTGGAGACTGACGGCATGGCTGTTGAGACACAAATGTTAGAGAGGAAAGGGTTTTCCAGTAAAGTAGTAAGGACTTTGCTCAAGGCCAGGAAAAAATCTACGTCCATTACGTACCATAGAATTTGGAGGAGGTACGTGGAGTTTTGTAAGTCAAAGAACTATCAGGCAAAGGAGATAAGTGTGGTGCTGGAGTTTCTGCAACAAGGGCTAGACAAGAATTTGTCTGTTAGTTCGGTCAAGGTGCAAATCTCGGCTCTGTCGGCTATGCTGGACTGGAAGATAGCAGATAATAAGTACATTCAAAGATTTATTCAAGCAGCTAAACGGATAAAGCCGTCCTTTCATAACCCGCTGTCGCCTTGGGACCTCAATCTGGTCTTGAACGCTTTAGTAGAAAAACCATTTGAGCCGATGCAGGAAGTATCATTGAAAATGCTTACTATGAAGGTGGTGTTTTTAGTAGCAATCACATCTGCAAGAAGAGTATCGGAACTCCAGGCCCTTTGGGCGGAACAGCCTTTCCTGAACTTCTTTCCTGATAAGGTAGTTCTAAGAACGAATCCGCAGTTTCTGCCCAAGGTGGTGTCCACCTTTCATATTAATCAGGAAATCGTCCTGCCCTCGTTCTGCACGAACCCTGCGAATTCAAAGGAAGAGAGGCTACATACGTTAGATGTAGTTAGGGCGCTAAGGATATACTTAGAAAGAACTAAATCTCATAGAAGAACTGAAAGGTTGTTCGTGCTTACTGAGGGGAAGAATAAAGGGCAAGGGGCCAGCAAAACTACAATCTCAAGATGGATTAAATCTTGTATTTTGGAGGCGTATAAAGTTAGGGGTCAAACCCCGCCTGTAGGCTTAAAAGCTCATTCAACGAGAGCAGTATCAGCCTCCTGGGCAGAAAAGGAGGCGGCGTCAATTCAGGAGTTATGTAAGGCAGCATGCTGGTCCTCAGTACATACCTTCACCAAACATTACAGAATGGATGTAACGGCGTCAGCAGATGCCCGGTTTGGGAGGAAGGTGCTGAGTGCAGTTGTTTAAGTAAGGTGATGTAACCAGTATTATTATTATTAGTGTTATTGTGCCCACTAAGTGTGGTAACTGCTTGGGTATTACCCATGAGTTGGCTGCCATGGGGAGGTAGAGGAAAGTACAGATTCCTACCTGTTAATATGCTTTCCTCTACTCCACCATGGCAGCATTATCCCGCCCGGTTGTTGGTGGTTAAATTATTAAGTTAAAGTGTAACGGTGTATATGTAGGCTATTTAATCAAGACACTGAGTCCTAAGGAGGTGGAGCTTATATAGGGGCCAGTGTTCTTTTTTGTTTCCTTCCAGAGTACTACCCTTCGGGACTTAACCCATGAGTTGGCTGCCATGGTGGAGTAGAGGAAAGCATATTAACAGGTAGGAATCTGTACTTTTCCTGCCGTATATTCGCGGCCGTTTCACGCCAATTAGTGGACGTATTTTCAATACGGACGCTTAGTAAATAAGGAACCACCATTCTTTTGAATGGTGATTCCTGGTGTATTCTATTGATGGTGTAGACATTCGTATTTGTAAATACAAATACGAATGTGCCATCAATATGCGTACGAAAATTCCTATTTTTGGCATAGTAAATGGCAAAAATACGTATACGCCAAAAAAAAAATCTTATTTTCGTATGAAAATATGATTTTTTTCCCCCACTAATTATTGTTAGTAAATTTCCCCCTTTGTGTAGCTGGTACAGAGCATGTCACTGTTTATTTTATCCCTTCTGTGAGCCCTTCATTTTACTCCTTAAGGCAGGGGTTCCCAAACTGTGCGCGTGGCTCCCTGGGGTGCCTCGGGACACATGCAGGGGTGCCCTGGGTTGGTAGTCCAGGACCAACTCAAATTATTAATGGTTAATTATTTATAAGCAAAACCAGTGCTGGTGGCTGCCAATCATAAAATGTGTACAAACAGAAGCAATTCCTGCCCTTTTCCCTATAACTGACCCTAAGAATTGCATATAAATCCAATCTAATTAAAATAATTTTGTCCTAGGGGTGCGGCGAAAAAAATTCTTATACTCTAGGGTGCCGTGATTAAAAAAAGATTGGGAACCCCTGCCTTAAGGGCCTGATTCTCTAAGCTTCAAAAGTGATAAACAGCCAGCCAATCAGCTCCTACCTGACATTTTTTCAGACACAGTCTGTGACATGGCAGGTTGGAGCTGATTGGCTGGTGGTTTATCACTCTCCATTTTATCACTTTTGAAGCTTAGAGAATATGGCCCAAAGTATCCAAAATATCATGGGTGTATATACCAAAAAGGTTTATTCAACACCAGTTAGAAAGGGGAAATGTACCATAGGGATGCACATGTAAAATACAGTCTGAAAAAATACAACTCCAATTAAAAAAACAAGTCCAAGAATTAAAAAAAAAAGAAAAACAGGGAAATATCATAGTTCTTTGAGGGACTTCATTAGATGGAATAATAGGTCAAACCTCAGTAAAAAGTAACAATCCTGCTATCGGTCAACATGTTTTGGTCGGCTTAATAAGGGGCAACGGCCGGCTAGCCAGCAGCTGGGTCCTTCGGCGTGCGCAACGCCCTGCATGTGCAGCAGGCAGCCATTGTGTACATCAGCTGTCATGTGAAACACCCTTCATGAGCGCTACAACCGTAACCCAAGGCATCCATCGCCGGAGAGCCATGACGGTGGCTGCTAACCGTACCCTCCCTTCCAAAGCACAGCATGTAGATCTTTATCTGAAACCCAAAACCTTTCTTCAGGCCCAAAGACTGTCCAGTGAAACTGAATTTGCAATCAATCCCTACATGTTTGGAATCTAAAATCTGGAATTCTTGGTGCTTGTGTATAGACACAGTAGAAGGCTTTCTGCTTCCGCAAGATCTAAACTTGTTAGAAGGCAGGTGCATCAGACCTTGGCCAGATCTTGGCCCCCACTCTAAAGGCCCCCATACATTAGGCCGACTTGTCCTTAGGACAAGTCGGACCCAATTCTCCTGTGAGCCGCCCGGCAGCTCCCCGGGAGGCTCACATACAATTTGGCACTTGATGAGCCAGTTTTTACATGTGATAAATCGCTTGCGATTTATCACTTGTAAAACAAATGGGGAGCTGCAGGGCGGTGAGGAGCAGTGGGGTGGGCGGCGGCAGTAGTGCCTGGCCGGCATGCTGTGATCACAAATAGCAGTGCTGCCGCTGTGGGACGGGACGCACAGTGGCGGCTATTAGATTTTCAAAATACCTGTCAAATGACCGGCCGTTCTGTGATTGGCTGAGAGAGCTCTCAGCCAATCACAGAACGGCCGGTCATTTGACAGGTATTTTGAAAATCTAATAGCCGCCACTGTGCGTCCCGCAGCGGCAGCGCTGCTATTTGTGATCACAGCATGCCCGGCCAGGTCAGCATCACTCGCCGCACCCGGCACCCGCCGGGAACTCATTTGTGAGCCGCCGCCCGCCCCCACTACTGCCGCCGCCCGCCCCCACTACTGCCGCTGCTATTTGTGATCACAGCATGCCGGCCAGGTCAGTGTGTCTGCCCGCCGTGCTCCCCCGCCCCCCGGTGTCTGCATGCATATGCCTAACAGGTGGGCAGGCATATGCATAGCATACAGGGAGGTCGGATGATCTTATGTGCTGACCGTCCAACCTCCCTGATCCGGTCCGATGCGCACGGGACCGCGCATCGAAATGGATCATATATCACACACCTGCGATTTTGGGGCGATTTCATCCGGTTATCGGCCCAAAGTGCCGAAATCGGATGAAATCGTCCCAAAATCGTATAGTGTATGGGGGCCTTTAACCTACATGGTAACCAGCATTGATCTGCACAGAATTTTGATAATCCAGAAGAATGAAGCAAAGCGGAGTGCACCTGTTTCCACAATAACATGACATCTTGGAAGACTTAGGTGCCAAAGAATCGTCACTAACAGATTAGCTCTGGGATTATAACCAAACTCACATCTAATAGGTAGATGTCTTAGTGGATGAATTACATGTTATCGTAAGCAAACTCGGCAAATGGTAGACTCATCACCCAATTGTTCTGTAGTTCGGAAAGTAACAGATCAAATACTGCTCGAGAACCTGGTTAATCCGCTCCGATGGAGGGTGACAACTTGAGGAAAAGCTCAAATTCATTTTTAAGGCTGCACAAAATTACCTCCAAAACCGAGCCACAAATAGCGAGCCCCTATCGGACACAATGTCAGAAAGGTAGCGCATGTAATATATGGCAGATAAGTAACGAACCCAGTTCCTTAGTCGATGATAACTTGTATAACGGAACAAAATTTGCCATTTTACAAAATCATGTCCACTACCACCAAGATGGAATCACAACCAGCCAATTTGGGCAAACCTGCAATAAAATACATACAGACATGGGTACATGGCTTGCCTGGAATAACTAACGGCATGAGTTGACCCACCAGAGAGTCCCGTGACTACTAGCATCCACAAATAAAGTCTCTATTTGGTTGAAAAGCTTGATTGGTTTTGGACACCTCTGGATGACCTGCTGTAATGAATAAATGTCCTGATGAAACATCTGTGGGTGCCTGGAAATGAGCAGATCTCTTGGGTAAGACCGGAATGAATGAGTAGTGGGAATGATGGGTAAACGGGTGGGTTCATTCTCATGCTTACATAAAACATCCGCCTTGATGTTTATGGAAACAGGACGAAACGTAAACGAAAAATTAAACCTGGCAAAACACAATGCCCAGCATACCTGACTCAAATTGAGCCTTCTAGCTTCTCTAATATACAACAGGCTTTTGTGGTCGGTTAGTACTAGAGATGAGCGGGTCCGGATCCCCGAGATCCGTCAGATCTGAATATCGGGGATCCGGGTCAGATCAGAGACGGCTCGGGAGTTCCCGCCTGAATTCCGGACCAATAACGAGGCCGAACGTCATCATCGCGCTGTCGGATTCTCGCGGGATCTTATAAAAGACGCACGCGCGCCCCGCCATCTTCACTCCAATCTTGGAGAGGGAAGAGGGTGGTTGGGAATCTCCGTGTGCCCTGTGCCATGTGCTCCATGCTGTGCTCCGTGACCTGCCCTGTGCCCTCACTGCCCTGTGCTGTGCTCCGTGACCTGCCCTGTGCCCTCACTGCCCTGTGTTGTAGACTTGTATTGAGAGTCAGTGACTGTTTATAGGCCTGAGCCCTGTAGTGTGATTTAACTAACTAGGTGCTGCAGTGCTCACAAGCAGGGGCTGCAGTGTCCACTGTCCAGGGGCTGTCCTGTGGCCCGTGCCCTGTTGTGATTTATTTAGCCCTAAGCCCTGTGTTGTGATTTATTTAGCCCTGAACCCTGTGTTTTTTGTGATTTAACTAACTCAGTGCTGCAGTGCTCACACGCAGGGGCTGCAGTGCTGCTGAGTAGTACACTGTGTACAGGGGCTGCAGTAATACAAGGGGCTGTGTCCAGTGTGACGGCCTATATCTTATCCATTGTCCAGTGTCACGAGTCACTCACGACCATAGGCGTGCGCACATTGAGTGGTAAGGGTGCACAGGCACCCCCTAATGCTGTGCCCCCACCCACACTTATTGCTGCTAATAATACCAGCAATACCTTTTACCAAAGACTTTTGCTTTTTAGACCTGTATTCCATTAAAATAAGCGGCCATCAATCCATTATGTGTTTTTTGCATTATTAATTGTATTACACCATTGTCATATCACTACATAACTGCGTCACCCATATCACTACATATCTGTGTCATCCAGATATGATTTTGACTTTATTTGCATGTACTGTTACACAGAGTAATTAGAAGATTAAACTGAAATAGGCAGGATTATGGTGTGGCTGAGAGATGTTTTATATTGTAGTGAGTGCACGCCTGATTGGCGGTGTTAGACAGACCCAATAGCGGTGTTAGACATGCCCAATAGGTGGTGCTAGGCACACCGCTTTGACAGTGCACCCCCTAATAAAATGTGCTGCGCACGCCTATGCTCACAACATATATCCAGTGTCCAGTGTGACGACATATACCCAGTGTCCAGTGTGCTGACATATATCCTGTGTCCAGTGTGACGACATCTATCCAGTGTCCAGTGTGACGACATATATCCTGTGTCCAGTGTGACGACAATATATCCTGTGTCCAGTGTGACGACATCTATCCAGTGTCCAGTGTGACGACATCTATCCAGTGTCCAGTGTGACGACATCTATCCAGTGTCCAGTGTGACAACATCTATCCAGTGTCCAGTGTGACGACAATATATCCTGTGTCCAGTGTCACAAGTCACAACATATATCCTGTGTCCAGTGTGACATGTAATGTGTGCCGGCATATATCCTGTGTCCAGCGTGACATATATCCATTGTCCAGTGTGACGACATATATCCAGTGTTCAGTGTGACGACATATCCAGTGTCCAGTGTGACGACATATATCCAGTGTCCAGTGTGACGACATATATCCTGTGTCCAGTGTGACGACATATATCCAGTGGCCAGTATGACGACAATATATCCTGTGTCCAGTGTCACAAGTCACAACATATATCCTGTGTCCAGTGTGACATGTAATGTGTGCCGGCATATATCCTGTGTCCAGCGTGACATATATCCATTGTCCAGTGTGACGACATATATCCAGTGTCCAGTGTGACGACATATATCCAGTGTGACGACATATATCCTGTGTCCAGTGTGACGACATATATCCTGTGTCCACTGTGACGACATATATCCAGTGTCCAGTGTGACGACATATATCCTGTGTCCAGTGTGACGACATATATACTGTGTCCAGTGTGACGACATATATCCAGTGTAACGGGCTGTGTCCAGGGGCAGTGTCCAGTGTCACAGGCTGTTTCCTGTGTAAAAAATAAGAAAAATAAATAAAAGTATAAAATAAAAATATCAGCAACCTGATAGAACTTCTGAAGCTGCTACCACCAGTCAGATTCATGATGGCAAGGCCGACGGTCCAAGGCCTAGAGGCCATGTAAAAGCAAAGCAGAAATCTCATTTTACAATGGTCCATAAAAAAAAATTAAGTCATGTGCGGAGAAAAATAAAATTGGCAATATGCCGTTCACCACACGCAGTGGGAAGGAAAGGCTACGGCCTTGGCCTTTGTTTCTGACTGATGGTACAGCGTCTCAGAAGAATGATGGTAGCCCTTCTGCTACTACAAAAAAAAGAATGAAAGTTTTTAAGACAAAGGTGAGTTCACAAATGTCACAAATCCCAGAGGAGAGTCTAAGTGTGTCCGTGGATGCCATATGTGAGCCGGACCTTTCAAATACTGTTTGTGAAGAGGAGGTTCATTCCACCATTTGCATGCCCTCTGCAAGTGTGTGCAAGAGCATCCCAAGTCAAGATTTTGACCTGGTTATTGAGGATGCTTCTGAGGAATTGGATGAGGATGTGGATTCTGTTGGTGAAGCTGGCACACAGAGGGATGCCGATGATGACGATGTTGAGGATGATGTTGTTTGTTTTAAGGCACCGACGGAGACAGTTGTTGTCCGGGGTGTGGAAAAGCCCATTGTCATGCCAGGGCACAAGACCAAAAAATCCACCTCGTATGTATGGAATTATTTCTACCCAAATCCGGACAACAACTGTCAAGCCGTGTGTAGCGTTTGCAAAGCTATTTTAAGTAGAGGTAAGGACGTGCAGCACCTTGGGACCTCCTCACTGTTACGTCATTTGCAGCGCATCCATCAGAAGTTTTTGTCAAAAGAAACTGTGAACAATCATGTAGCAGCCCGCCCAGAGTCACCGTCCTGCTCCCCTTTCTCTGTTAAATCCAAGGTCCTGCAATCTCCTCAAACACCTGCATCATCCCCATCCTCAGCGATTATGGGATTGGGAAGTTGTCCTGCACCCAATGTCATGATCCTGACTGAATCCTCTCCTATCCTGGATTCCTCAGAAGCATCCTTATCAGGTACACCTGTTGCTTCTGCTGCTGCTGGTGCTGCTGCTGCTGCTTCAAGGAAAGGGACCAGGAATGCTAGTCCTGATCACTTAGCCAAGCAACTGACTGTAAGTCAATCCTTTGAAAGGGGGATGAAGTATGCCAGCAGTCACCCTGTTGCACAGCGTATTACTGACGCCATAACAACTATGTTGGTAATAGACGTGCGTCCAGTATCCGCAATTAATTCTGTGGGTTTTATCCAGTTGCTTGAGATCCTGTGTCCCCGTTACCAAATTCCATCTAGTTTCCACTTCTCCAGGAAGGCAATACCCAGACTGTACACGGACATTAAAAAAAGCGTTGTTGGCCATTGAGGTGGTCTGGCTGCCGAGCGGGGAAGACGCGGGTCCGTGGAGCTCCCTGTGGACGGCTCGTTTGGGCTGCTCTAAAGCCTCCTCACCCGCTGCAGATCAATCAGAGTGCCTCCCTTACCTCCCCGCCATCCCGTGGAGCGTTGCCGCAGAGCCGGGGGACTCTCCGTGAGTCCTTGCAGGTTGCGGCCTGCTCAAAGGGGTGAAGCCGGGGCCTCGATTTCCGGACCGCTCGCGGCCCTGATTACCGCAGCCTAGAGTGCGGCGACGAACTGAAGTGAGACGCCGCGTATTGAGGGAGACCTGCGCCTGAACCACCGAGGAGCTTGGAGGACAGAGTAGCGTCGCCGGGTGCCCCTGGTGATCCCTAAAAGGCTCCTACACGCTGGATCCCTCTGTAGAACAGTCACGGCGGCCATCTTAGCCAGGGGATCAGCACCCACCCACTGCACAGCTCTGCAGCTTTACTCCTTGCCGGATCACCCAGCCTGGGTGCTGCTAAAACACACAGTAAGTGGATCCAGGCAGCCCAGTTTTGAAAACACACTGTGGGGGACCCCAATCTCTGCTATTGACCCCTGAGACTGCCCTTTCAGGTCTATGGTGGAGCACTGTCACAAAGGACATTCACATCCCTGAGAGGACATTTTTCCCTGGGTTGCTTGCCCTACTCTGAGACTCATAAAAGATCATATACTAACATTGCCTGACTGAGGGCCTAGGGTTTTTCTTCTATATATTTTTTTTATTTTTTTATTTTTTGAGGTGATACCCACTAGCTACCTCCAAACAGTGTATACCCATATCATTGACGAACCTGGGGTGCCCTCCGGTGGAGATTCTCGGCAACACACTCCTCCAGCCTGACACCCTGTTACAGCTGCACTTAGAACCTTAAAATACCCGGTGCGCCATCACCTGCCAAGGCGCCCAGCTATAATCTGTATTTGTTTTGCTCAAATTGACTATTTTGTTGATATCACGAAACATCGTGGCACTTCGACCTCTGTGAAGCCTGGGGGATATCTCCTTGATACTACGTGCCGCCCGCTGCGTGGGCTCCCGGACGGAGCCTAGTGATAATGAGTCTCTAATTAGATTGGTTGCCAGGCCATGATCCCCTAGCCACCCGCCAAATATGGGGGGGTGTTGACGCTACCTCCCTCTGGGCGCACTTTACCTAGACTATGTTGATAAGCCACTGATCTATTAAGGACACCCACCCCCAGAGATCCCTGCACCCTATCTACATATGGGGAAAAGGAAAGGGTCCCAGACGCCGGTGACCAAAAGCCAAAGTAGTAGCCAGCTGCAACACAATATTTTCCGATATCTCACTCCAAGCTCTGATTTACACGCAGACGACTCGCAGCCCTCCTCAGAGGCCTCACGGTCGCCGAGAGACCCACTGCAAATGGAGTCATCTCCAGTCCTATCTCCTCCTCAGAATCCTGAAGTGACACTATCTGAGGTCCTGACATATCTCCGCACATTACCCACAAAAGCGGACCTCCCGTCCAAAAAATACTTTTTGGATCTTGAACAGTCCCTACGAGAGTCAATCAAACTGGAGGTGTCAGCTGTCCAATCTGATCTTACCCAGACGACACACAGAGTTGCAACCTTGGAGGACCGTACTGATACGCTGTCAAGTTACCAGGATAAGCTACGTGAGGTGACGGCCACCCATGCCCAGGAATTAAAACTTCTCCAGCGTCGTCTGGACGACATAGACAACAGGGGGAGGAGGAACAACCTTCGGGTCCGTGGACTCTCAGAAGATATTCAAGGCCCAGGTCTGATAGACGCTCTAACAAAAATTTTTAATGAGATAACAGAGGCTACGCCAGACACCCCTATTCTATTCGATCGGGCTCACCGGGCCCTGAGACCTCGGGGCTTGCAGTCGGAGAAGCCACGAGATGTCATCTGCAGGCTGCACTACCACAGAGAACGAGAGGACATTCTGTTCAAGTCACGGAAACTGGAGGCCATCGAGTTCAATGGAGACAGAATAAATATCTTCCCCGACCTTTCATGGAGCACTCTCCAGCAAAGGCGTATGCTCAAACCCCTCACGGATCTTCTAAAACAGAAGCACATAAGATTTCGATGGGGCTTTCCATTCAGTGTCCAAGCAACACATGAGGGGAAGCAAGCAATCTTGCAGGAACCATCCGACTTAGACACTTTCTGTTCAACCCTGGATATACCCAAGCCGCACCTTGCCGACTGGGTTCACATGACGAGCCACCTGGACCCTCCCCGTCTGCCGCCGGGTGAGCTGCCGTGGCGGGTGACGGGCAGGGAACCTGGAGCGTCTCCTTCTTCCAGCTCGGCTCATCGAGACACAGTTACCTGATGCACGAACTCACCTGCTAGTCTGGCTCAGTTGAGAGGTGATGGAAGACTGGTCGAATGCGTAAGACCTTATATTGACAGAATTATATGTGCGATAACTGTCTCTTAATAACCTCATTACTTTTATAGCTATGTTACACTCTTTGGGAGACCCTCCCCGGTATTATTGGAATTTACAGTATTTAGACCTCAGTTGGTTGGGTACGGGTAGTTGAGATGAAGTTACTTGTTGCCCCTTACAAGACTAGATATGGAAGTGGCGGTCCTTTTCCTGATGACGCATACCCCTGGGTTAGACTTCCACCTTTACTATTCCCCTAGAAGAGGTAGCTGATTTCTCTCCTGATCTACAGGGCGGTGCTTTTCAGGATGGGTGTCCTTGGAATAATTTATCTCCAACGTGGATATATTTTCTCAATGCTATTATTTTTTTATTTTTTTTTAGTCTAAGGAATATTAGATTCCAAATAGCGTGGCTTTGTTCTAGGCCCGGGGGAGGCGGCGGACACGTGCCCCAGTATGGGTGAACCACACATTTGCTGGATGGCGTTGTCAATAAATGGCATCGCTGTTTCCGCCAGTGGTTATGTTTTTCTCATATATCTTGTTTTTGAGTTTTCAAATTCTTGTGTTCAGAGATATATTGTATGTTTTTCCTTCTCTTCCTTCTTTCCTTTCTCTTCTCCTGTCCTCTTCCCTCCCCCCCTGCCCAGGGTTCTCACCCTCTATGGGTTCTTAGATATGGTAGGAAGGCCCCCATTCGCTGTTCACCTCCCCACATTTTCTTTGAAATGTCGACACTAAATACACTAACCCTTAACCTTTTTTCCCTGAATGTAAAAGGTCTTAATGTACCGGAAAAAAGGTCTACCTTGCTGAGAGAAGTCCAAAAAGGCCGCCGTTGCCTTCATCCAGGAAACCCATTTCAAAAAAGACGCTGCGCCTAGACTATATAACCACTTCTACCCTGCTATACACACCAGCAACAACCCACTAGGTAAGACCCTAGGAGTAGCCATATTACTGTCTCGTAGACTCCACCCAACAGAGGTTACCCATCATAATTTAATAGAAGGACGGTGCCAAGTACTCAAACTCACACTTTTCTCTCAAAAATACACATTTGTTAATGTGTACTTCCCCAATGTACACCAGCGACAATTCCTTAGTAAGGTCCTGCGTCTTATCGCGCCATTGAGAGAGGGCTGCCTAATATTTGGAGGAGATTTTAACTGGTCACTAGACCCATCGATAGACTGCAATCCCCCCCCCAATTCTCCTCGCCTCCGAGATCACCGTAAGGTTAAACAGCTTCTCCATGAACACCAGTTGATAGACTTGTGGAGGGTACACCACCCATCTGTTAAAGATTACACCTATTTCTCACATCCACACTCAGTGTACTCCCGGATAGATTATTTCTTGGTGGACCACCAGTTCCTACAACATTTTACTAGCAGCGATGTGGGACAGATTACATGGTCTGACCACGCCCCTATCTGTGCCAGAATTATGACTCCCCTCGCTCCTCCGTGGATGTGGTCTTGGCGTTTTAATGAAAGCGGAATTGTTAGAACAAATAAAGACCCTGGAACTCTCTCACAAAACCTCCCTCTCCCCTAAGGTACTACGGGAATTAACTAAGGCCAGATCGTCACTTAATCAATTGCTACAGGATAAAACGAAATTAGAACTTCGTAAGTGTAGGCACAAATTCTATTTATGGGGTAACAAACCTGGCTCGATGCTAGCGAAGGCCCTTAGAGCCCAAAGGGCGCAAACATATGTCCAAAATGTAGTCGATCATACCGGTAAAAAGGCCCACACTTTCCCACAGATCGCGAAGGCCTTTGAAGATTTTTATACCCGTCTATATAACTTGAGGGGGGACTCATTTCAACCAGACAAGACTACCCTAAAACAGGACATTGACAGTTACTTGACTTCGGCCCATTTCCCACGCCTCTCTGAGGTGGATGTACAATGGCTTGAACAACCCTTTACTATAGAAGAGCTTGAACAGGCCCTCAAGAACACTCCTTCCGGAAAGAGTCCCGGTCCGGATGGATTTACAATAAGCTATTACAAATCTTTTCGCCCGACCCTAATGCCTCTTTTTTTAAAAGCCTGTAATTCTATATCTAAGGACTCTAGTTTTTCACCCCAAAGCCTAGAGGCCCACATCTCTGTAATTCTCAAAGAGGGAAAAGACCCGGCCCAATGCGCAAGCTATAGGCCAATCTCGCTCCTTAACGCAGACTTGAAACTCTATGCCAAACTCATCGCGCAGCGTCTGGGATCCCTTCTCCCTGAACTAGTTCACGAAGATCAGGTAGGTTTCGTTAATGGGCGGGAAGCTAAGGATAACACAACTAAGGCAATTGACTTAATACACTTTGCAAGGCTTCAGAAGGCACCTGTGGTCTTTCTGTCAACGGACGCAGAAAAGGCCTTTGATAGAATAGATTGGTCCTTTATGGAAGCCTTACTTAAACATATCGGGCTAGGCCCGAGTTGCTATTACCGTATCCTTGCCTTGTATAGCACCCCCTCCGCCCGGGTGAGAGTCAACGGAGCCCTTTCGGATCCGTTTAGAGTTAATAACGGTACGCGACAGGGCTGCCCCCTCTCGCCCTTAATCTTTGTTTTATGTATGGAGGCATTGACACGTGCGATCCGACAGAATGGAGATATTAAGGGCATAGAGGTTGGACGGACGGAACATAAGCTCGCTCTTTATGCTGATGACCTCCTGGCATCAATATCAGATCCAATCACCTCTCTGCCTTCCCTGATGCTAGAATTTCAAAGGTTTGCTCACTTATCAAATTTTAAAATTAACTATTCAAAATCTGTTGCCTTGAATATCTCTGCACCAGGCAATTTAGTCGAGGGATTCAAAGAGGCGTTCTCATTTCAATGGCGTGATGACCATATTAAATACATGGGCATCCAGCTATCAAAAAATAACGCCATTCTCTTCCAGCTCAATTTTCTTCCATTACTGACCAATATAAAAGCAGAGTTCGCAAAATGGTCGGCCCTTCGACTGTCTTGGTTGGGCAGAGTGAACACGGTAAAGATGAACATTCTCCCGAGAGTATTGTATTTATTGCAGACCCTCCCGATCATGATCCCATCCTCCTTCTTTAAGGAGTTACAAGGTATAGTCGGTAAATTTGTCTGGGGTAACCACAGGCCACGAATCTCCCAAAGAACCCTCATACAAAGCCGTGACAGAGGAGGACTGCAACTCCCTCACTTTCTTAGCTATTACCACTCGGTACACCTCTCCAGGATTATGGAAATGACGAGACCTCTACAACATAAGCAATGGCCTGCCATTGAAGGCCATGCGGTGGGTATTTCCCCTCGGGTTGCACCCTGGCTTCGGAAGATACCCCTAACGCGACATCCAACTTTAACTCCCACACTCCAATGCTGGGTAAGGTATAGAAACCTCCCCTATTTTAAATCAGGCACCTCACTTCTTACCCCCTTAATAAATAACCCTGAGTTCCCTCCGGGGAATGCCCTGCGGACTCTACCTGCGCGATACTCGATAGATGTATCTTATTTAGGACAGCTAGTAGACAAATCTGGGTTAAGACCCTTCTCCGAATTGCGCTCTGACATTGGCCTCCCGGCGAACCTCTTCTGGCTTTACCTTCAGATCAGACATTATGTTTCCTCCCTCCCCGTCCGGGAGCAGGGTTGGGAACCCACTCCTTTTGAATCACTTATCCTCTCGCAAGAGTCCCCAAGACATCTGATCTCTAAATTATATCAGATATGCCTAAGTAACCTTGCAGACGACAGGCCTGCCTATGCTGTGGCATGGAACAAGGAGCTGGGTCGGGATTTGTCGGGAGACCAGTGGTCTAAGATCTTTAAGTATATTTTTGCTTCCTCATCTTCGATACAGACACTAGAAACCCAATATAAGATTATTTCGCGCTGGTATAGATGTCCGTCGACACTGCACCAAATGAATAGAACGCTACCCAATCTCTGCTGGAGGTGTAATCGGTCCCAGGGCTCACATATACATATATGGTGGTCCTGCCCATCTATTCAATCATACTGGCGCCAGATCCATAGTCTAGCGGAAAAGATAACTAGTGTTTCCTTACCTTACTGCCAGGAGTTCTGGTTATTTAACCTCGTAGATCTACCCATTTCTAAATTTAAAAAGTCCCTGATTAGGCACTTACTGAATGCAGCAAGGGCGGTAATACCATGTCACTGGAGGTCTTCGGAACCTCCCCCTATCTCCCACTGGTTCCGCAGAATTGACCTATACATGGCCATGGAAGACCTAACTTCTTTCCTGAAGGATTCATCGCAGACTTTTGCTGCCACTTGGCTGAGCTGGCTTACTTTCAAGGAATCCCCAGAGTACGCTACTATAACCTCGGTAGGACAGGTCCCTGCCCCTACGTGAACCCTGGGCGGCCTCCTCATACCCACCCCCCCCCTCTCTCTCCTTCTGTCCCCTCTTTTTTCTCCACTATGTTTCTTTCTTTAAACAACTTATTGTTATATACTATGTCATTATATGTATTCAGCCTTCAGTGGCCTGTTCGGCCGTATGGACATCGCTCGGGATAAATCGTCACCTAGATCCTTGGGAATGAAACGCTTGTTTACTGTATTTGAGTTTTGCACTGGATCATTCAAATGTTCTATACTGTACTTGAGTGCACTACTTTGTTCTATACTGAAGACTGTTTGTATGACTATTTCTATATTCCTAATAAAAACTGATTGCATAAAAAAAAAAAGCGTTGTTACTTTCCTTAAAAATGCCTCTGTACCCACTGTCCACTTAACCACGGATATGTGGACAAGCGGAACAGGTCAAACAAAAGACTACATGTCTGTGACTGCTCACTGGGTGGATGTATTGCCTTCAGCAGCAGCACCAACAGCAGCAGCAGCAGCAACATCATCTCCCCTATTCAGAGGCAGGCTACACTGTGTATCACCGGTTTCAGTAAAAGGCACACAGCGGAAAACCTCCTAGAAAAACTACGGGAAGTCATTGCGCAATGGCTTACCCCACTTGGACTCTCCTCGGGATTTGTGGTATCCGACAATGCCACCAATATTGTGAGTGCATTACATGTGGGTGGATTCCAACATGTCCCATGTTTTGCTCACACAGTAAATTTGGTGGTGCACCATTTCTTGAAAAAGGACAGGGGTGTTCAAGAGATGTTGTCAGTTGTTCGGAAAATTTGTGGACATTTTCGCCATTCTGCAAGTGCGTGCAGGAGATTGCAAGACTTGCAAGAAAAGCTAAATTTGCCCTGCCATCAGCTGAAGCAAGAGGTGGTCACGAGGTGGAATTCCACCCTCTATATGCTTCAGCGGATGTAGGAGCAGCAAAAGGCCATCCAAACCTACACCTCGACCTATGACATAGGGAGAGGAACGGGAATGCACCTGAGTCAAGCTCAGTGGAGAATAATTTCCGTGGTGTGCAAGATCTTGCAGCCTTTTGAGGCTGCTACACGCGAAGTTAGTTCTGACACTGCCAGCTTGAGCCAGGTCATTCCCTTGATAGGCCTTTTGCAAAAGCAGTTGGCGAAATTGAAGGAGGAGTTGAAGCAGAGTGAATCTGCTAAATATGTAGGACTAGTGGATCACGCTATTAGTTCACTTAGCAAGGATCCAAGGGTCGTCGATCTCTTACAATTAGATCATTATATTTTGGCGACAATACTGGATCCTAGGTTTAAGTCTTTGTTACCAATGGGAACAAATCTGCAGAGGTGCAAAGACCTCTTGCTCAAAAATTTGTCAGCTGAAGCGGAAAGTGGCAGGCACACAACTTCTCCTTCAATTTCTACCACTGGGGTTGCGAGGAAAAAGCTAAATTTTCCTAAGAGACCCACTGCTATTCAGTCCGGAAATATATTTGACATCTGGTCCGGACTGAAGGAGCTTCCTAGCATAATGGACATGTCAACTGCTACTGACTATGATGCTATCACAATTGAAAGAATGGTGGATGACTACTTTGCCGATAGCATCGATATAGGTATGTCAGATTGTCCATTCCATTATTGGCAAGAAAAAAAGGCAATGTGGCGTCCTTTGCACAAACTGGCTTTGCTTTACTTAAGTTGTCCACCCTCCAGTGTATATTCTTAAAGAGTCTTCAGCGCAGCTGGGAACCTTGTTAGCGATCGGCGTAGGAGGTTACTTCCACAAAACGTGGAGAAGATGATTTTCATAAAAATGTAATTTCAAATTCCACGAACTTGACCTCCTTCACCAGCACTTACGTCCTCCTAATACACACAGTCCTCCTGTATTGGTTGATTCCAGCGACGACGAATTAATTGTGTGTGAAGAAGAGGATGAGGCTGAGGAATCTGATGCTGAGGATGACATCTTGTAAAGCCAGTTTGTGCAATGCCCATTGCCATTTATTTTTCGTGGGGGCCCAAACAAACCAATCATTTCAGCCACAGTTGACAGTCTGAAGTCCCTGTCGCTGAAATGATTGGTTTGTTAAACTGTGCATGTCCTGTATACAACATAAGGGTGGGTGGGAGGGCCCAAGGACAATGGGGTTTATTCTAGTTCATTCTTTCTGACAAAATCCTTCTTAGATGGACAAAACCATGTGCACTGCAGGGGGGCAGATGTAACATGTGCAGAGAGAATTAGATTTGGGTGAGTTATTTTGTTTTTGTGCAGGGAAAATACTGACTGCATGATTTTACACTTCAATATAGATCTCACTTTGAAGAAAAACCCCACCCAAATCTAATTCTCTCTGCACAAGTTACATCTGCCCCACCCGCAGTGCACATGGTTTTGTCCATCTAAGAAGGATTTTGTCAGAAAGAATGGACTAGAATAACCCCCAATGTCATCTTGCACCTCTTTCTGCGTCGTTTTGTTGGCTGTTGTAGCGTCCTAAATTTTTAAATCTTTGATGGATGAATGGTGGGGAGATGGGTGATTTCTCTCTCCACATTATGTGATGGATGAAAATATGTCCTCATGGACATCCATGGTCTCAACCATTCCTATCGTACTTCTTTTTGGATGGGATGTCCCGGATGGATGGATGGCTGGGTGGCAGGGCCCCAGCAATTCTTTTTTTTTTTTTAATTCAATAATTTTTATTGAAGTTTTTGCATAAACATAAACGATAACACCCCATACAAATAGGTGGGCGGTTAGAGCACCAAGGTAAAACTGCAAGATAATCAGGAGAAAATACAGCATATACATATACAATCATATGCATAGGAGCAAGGTTTACTTAGCATATGTGTGCATATTATTTCCAGAGGACCAGCGTAATAGTACATGCACCGAAGGCGCCATTCGGGCACGAGCAACCAAAAGCATTGTAGAATGTATATTGACATAGTAGTTGTAAACCGATGTGGCCTGTATCTTCTTGTTTAGCAGGGATCACTTATTATATCTTGCAATGTTCATATTGATCTATAATAGCAAAAGAATTATGCTCAACCAACCAAAATAAAAATAGTACCATAATTCCCAAAACAACCCTACCTCAAAACCCCCCACCCTGTATGACCTACCCCCAACTTAGGTATACCTGGAGCCCTTAACTAACTAACCCCTACCCCGTTACCTATTCTGTATCCTAAGCTATCTTACCTAATTAACCCCCCCATCCCGCCCCCCAACCCATTAGCAGGGGGACAATAGACTAATGACCCTAAGCCAGGCGGAACATGACCCAGCCCTCCCTCAGCAATTACAGACGTATAGCATATGTGGCATTTGTAAATATGTCATACATTAAACAAGCATTGGCAAATGTATTCATAAGGATACAACAATGTATATCAGAAAAAGCATGGTGGTGAACAATAAGAATTTAGTCAGGGCCGAGAGAAATGAGAAAAACACAAAAGACAAACAAACATCTTAGGCCTCCATGCACTGTGTGAGTCTAATCAGGCCAGTTCTTCAGTCCAAGAAAGGATCTATATGTAGCATATAGAAGGAGTTCAAGCACCCACGTACCCACCGGGGCAGGATCGAGGCACTTACATAGTATTGTCCAGGATCTCAAAGCTGTCTGCAGGAGCGGCAAGTATAAAGTCAGATATATCACCGCAACCTCAGAGCATAGAAGGGTAAGGCAAGGTATATTAGCAGATCTAGACAGGACCAGCAAATAGCATTTCTCCAGGGTTTGGGGAATCACAGGGTCTGCATGTGTTGCAGCAGGATGGTCAAAGGGAGGAAAATCATCCACACAGTCTTCCCCCAGAGTGTAAACGATGGTAGGATCCATAGAGGCTGTGACCGACTGTTCCTGAGACATAAGATCCTCGCTTATGGAGCACTCCCCCCGGGTATATGAAGCCTCAACTTCAACTGGAAGGGTTGCAGAAGGATGATCTTGGGGCGTAGGAGTAGTTATTTCAACAGGAGGATTAGCATGAGCAGATGAAATAGACAAGGCACAGTCTTGTACTGCAGACAGCTCCTGACACAGCCTATTAGCAGAGTCATTTATTGCCTGCAGTATGCAGTGTATTCGCCATCTTTGCAGCAGGGCTACACAATAATCTGAGTCTAAGCCAGATACGAAATCCGCCTGCCTGGTAGAGGGGATCTTTAAGCAGAACCGATGGTGGCTAGCACACCACCAGGTTAGCGATAATAGGCGGCAGGGGCAGTCCAGCAAGCCAATGCAGTCAACAGACTCTGTGGCACCCAAAATGGCCGCAATCTCAACCAGAGCCCTAAAGCAGGGTAAGTAGACTTACAGGAGGCAGCTGCAGGGAGATCGGTCCGCAACTGCACAAAACATCACCGGAGTCCAGGAGGGATAGCGAGGAGGCTGCAAGCTGGATGTGGAGTAGATCATCCGCCAAACCACCCGGCGGGGGCAGCGTGTAGGGTCCGGAGCGTCAGGCAGACAGAGCAGGCCGCAACCTGCGCCCGGCTGCACGGAGTCGCCCGTTCCGCAAAAGTTACACCGGAGGGGCCTGGAGGTGACCGCAAGGTGTATTCCACCTCTCTGATTAGCCCTGTGTCTATATTTTTGCTGAAAGCAGGAGTTTATACAGGATTTGTATGGGAGAGCTGGAAGACACGTCCGGCCGCTAGCTAGTCAGGCCACGCCCCCCCCAGCAATTCTTTTACTTGCACCTCTTTCTGCGTCATTTGTTGGCTTTTTGTAGCGTCCTAAATTTATAAATCTTTGATGGATGAATGGTGGGGAGATGGGTGGTTTCTCTCTCCACATCATCCATTATGGATGAAAATATGTCCTCATGGACATCCATGGTCTTATCCATTCCTATCGTACTTCTTTTTTTGGATGGGATGTCCCGGATGGATGGCTGGGTGGGAGGGCCTCAGCAAATCTTTTTCTTGCACCTCTTTCTGCGTCATTTGTTGGCTCTTTGTAGCGTCATAAATTTTTAAATCTTTGATGGATGAATGGTGGGGAGATGGGTGATTCGCTCTCCACCCCATCCATAATGGATGAAAACATGTCCTCAGGGACATCCATGGTCTTATCCATTCCTAGACCGAGTGCGTGGCTTCGGGAGGAACACACATGATTTGGTGAAGTGGTGAGGGAGGTAAGGGAAAACACACCTAGCCAGCCAGCTCAAACAAATTAACCTTAGCGGTGAATTGGGTGACAGATGTCGCAGACAAATAGACCCTACTACCTAGATAGCGGTCTATAAGGGTAGACTATATAGGGATCGCCAAACCTGGGGTCCTAGAGAGGTGGAGGCCACCAATTACCCCACCCCTGCCACCAATTACCCCACCCCCCTCCACCCATTAGGTGATGGATGAGGAGGCAACTGGTAATGCTCCCAGCGTTCAGAAACCACGTGACCTCACGCCAGATAGGGGTCTTGTTAGATATTAAACTGATCTAAACAAATACTATCTTGCAGACTAAATAAGTGCTGCACGAAACGCCCACTGCTCCTTGGCTGAACACGAGGACGAGTGCACAATCAAGCCAAACAGGGGTTTTGGTACTTGATTGGATCTTCTACCAGAGGAGCGCAGCTACTAGTATAGCTTTGAACGAAGATCGGTCCTTCTCTATTGGGGAAGAATATATGTCATCAGTGACATCCAGAGTATTTATCCTCCTTTTGGGATAGTATGGATGGATTGATAAATGTTTGGGAAGAAGAAGTCCCAACAGCTGCTTATGGTCAGCGTACTAGACCAAGTGCGTGGCTTCGGGAGGAACACATGTAAAGTGGTGAAGTGGTGAGGGAGGAATTGGAACGCACGCCTAGCCAGTCTGATCAAACTGGATAAGGAGGCAACTGGTAATGCACCCAGCGTTCACAAACCACGTGACCTCACGCCAGATAGGGGTCTTGCTGGATATTAAACTGATCCAAACAGATACTACCTTGCAGACACAGTCAATGCTGCACCAAAAGCCCACTGCTCCTTGGCTACACATGCCAAACTGCAAAATCAATCCACATTGGGCTCTTGGTACTTGTGTGGAGGTTCTAACAGAGGAGCGCAGCTACAAGGACAATTTCAATTTGCACATCTTTGTATTCTTTGCTCTTTTTTGGGGGGTTATTAAACTGCCACCCTGTCTGCCCCTGTAGTGCTGCTCTGCTTCCAACATGTGCCAGGTTGGAAGTGTAAGGTCCACATGTATGTGATGCCCACTGCAGTCGCCTAGCTTAGTCATCCAGCTACCTCGGGATAACCTTATGGCCCTACTACAGTATATGAAAACCATTTTGTGAGCTGTGAAGTGATCAAAATTGACTAGAAATGAGTGGAAACTAATGTTATTGTGCTTAATAACACTTTAGGGGCAAAAACAGGCCCGAAATCTAATATTTTAGCAATTTTTAGCATTTTTCCCAAAAAATTCAGATCCAAAACCAAAACCCGCAAGGGTGGTTTTGCCAAAACCAATCCTGATCCAAAACCCGAAGGGAGATCCAGATCCAAAACCCGAAAAAGTGCCCGCCGCACATCTCTAGTTAGTACTGTGAATTTAGGTCTTCCTTCCACCAACCAATGACGCCACAACTCGAGGGCCCATTTAACTGCCATTAGCTCTCTATTCCCTATGTCTGTTCATCTCGGCAGAGGAGAATTTCCTAGACAAGAAGAATACACATGGATAAAGCTTATTGTCACTGGGATCTATCTGCGACAGTATGGCTTCTACCCCTGATTCCGAGGCATCTACCTCTACTATTAAAGGTAACTCAGGGTATGGGTTCAGTATCGGGGCAGTGACAAAACTTTGTTTTAAGTCATCAAACGCTTAAAGAGCAGAAGATGACCAGTTCCCCTGATCTGCCCCCTTTTGTGTCAAGGCGGTAATTGCGGCTGCCAAATTAGAAAAATTATGAATAAAGTGTCACCGTTGAACGCCCTTTAGGTTGGTTGGATGAGCCCAGTCTGGGATAGCTTGAACCTAACAAGGACCCGTAGCAAAAAGGGGATTTTGTACTTACCGTTAAATCCTTTTCTCAGACTCCATAGGTGACACTGGAGAGTTACAGTGAGGAATAGAAGGCGACCACAGGGAGCTTGGGCACTTTAGAATACATTAACAGTGACTAACTCCTCCCCTTCTACTTCCTCTCCTAGGCAGTCTAGGTATGTGCCCGGAGGGAGCTGGAAGAAAGGAAAAACAACACACTTCCGAGAGGAGGTCAAACATAATCTTAACAAATCACACACACACTCACATAGAGTGAAAATATGTTTTGAAGAACAGCATTCATAACAGAATGAACCCATCCATAAAAACTTGGCAAAACTCAGAATTCAGACTAAGTATAACAGTCACTTATCCTCAGGTAATTAAAACAACCTGAAACAAAACAGGAAAAGGAGAGACAGCGTCGGGTGGGCGTCCAGTGTCACCTATGGAGTCTGAGAAAAGGATTTAACTGTAAGTACAAAATCCCCTTTTCTCTTTCCTCCACTAGGTGACACTGGAGAGTTACAGTGGGGACGTCCCAGAGCTCCCAACACGGGTGGGATGACGCTGAGAGCCCCTTAACACAGAACGGCCAAACCGCGAAGCAGCTGCCGCAAAAGTGTCAAACTTGTAAAAGCGGACGAAAGTCTTCTGACCAGACCACGTAGCCGCTCTACATAGATCCTGTATAGAAACTCCACGGGCAGCCGCCCAGGAGGTACCCACCGACCTTGTAGAATGGGCGGAAATCGAAGAAGGTGGCACCCTAGAGGAAGCCACATAAGCTTGACGAATTGTCAATCTGATCCACCTGGCCAGGACCTGCTTGGAAGCGGGCCAACCAGGACGCAAGGAGTCATAGAGAACAAATAAAGCATCTGACTTACGTACAGACTCTGTTCTGGCCACGTAAATGCGCAAGGCCCGGACCACGTCCAGCGCTCTAGACTCCTGTGAGTCCTCCCGAAAGGCCGACACCACAATAGGTTGGTTAATGTGGAATGCCGAGACCACCTTTGGGAGAAACACACTAGAGGTGCGCAGCTCCGCTCTATCCTCATGGAAACGCAAGAAGGGTGGCTTACAAGAGAGAGCACTCAGCTCCGACACCCTTCTAGCCAAAGCCAAGGCCAACAGAAGGACAGTCTTCCAAGTGACGTATCTTAGTTCCACCTCCTCCATAGGCTCAAATACAGAGGACTGGAGAAACGCCAGTACCACATCCAGGTCCCATGGAGCAGTAGGAGGCCTGAAGGGAGGTTGCAGCCGCAACACCCCCTGGAAGAAAGTCTGTACCTGAGGAAGAAGAGCTAGCCTCCTCTGGAAAAAAAATGGAGAGGGCGGATACTTGAACCTTCAAGGACCCCAGCCGGAGTCCTGAGGACAAGCCCTTCTGTAAGAACAGCAGCAATCTGGCCAATTTGAAGTTCACAGAAGAGACCCTCCTGGATTCGCACCAGGCCACATAGGCCCTCCAGATGCGGTGGTAATGCACCGAGGTAACCTGCTTTCTAGCTCCTATCATGGTTGGAATCACCGCCTGCGGGATCCCTGCTTTCCTCAGGATGGACCTCTCAACAGCCATGCCGTCAAATGTAGATGCTGTAAGTTGGGACAGGTGAACGGACCCTGTGTTAGCAGGTCGTCGCAGAGAGGCAGAGGCCATGGTTCGTCTACTAACAGGCCTGTTAGAACCGTGTACCACGACCGGCGAGGCCAGTCTGGAGCGATGAACAGCACTGTCACCGACTCCCGTCGGATTCTCGGCAGAACCCGAGGGATGAGAGGCACTGGAGGGAAGATGTAAAGGAACTGATCCGTCCAGGGTGCCGTGAGAGCGTCCACTGCCACTGCCTGTGGGTCTCTTGTCCGAGCGCAGTATCGGGGCAACTGGTGGTTGTGTCTGGAGGCCATCATGTCTATCTGCGGACAACCCCACCGACGAGTCAAGGTCTGGAAGACCTGAGGGTTCAGACACCACTCTCCGTGGTGGACGTCTCGGCGGCTGAGGTAGTCTGCCTCCCAGTTTTCCACGCCTGGTATGAAAATGGCAGACATGGCCCCTGCATGCTCCTGCACCCAGCAAAGAATCCTCTTCACCTCTCTCATTGCTGCGCGGCTGCGGGTACCTCCCTGCTTGTTTATGTAAGCCACAGCCGTGGCATTGTCCGACTGCACCCTGATGTCCTTGTTCCGGAGGACCACTTCCGCCTGGAGCAGGGCATAATACACTGCTCGCAGTTCCAGCACATTGATGGACATCCGTGCTTCCTCCGGGGTCCACAGTCCCTGGAAGTGGAGGCCCAGCGTGACCGCTCCCCAACCCCTGAGGCTGGCGTCCGTGGTGAGGAGTGTCCAATCGTGTATGGCGAACCTCCGCCCCTCCTGCAGGTTGCTGGAGTTGAGCCACCACGCCAGTGATGCTCGAGCCTGATGGGAGAGAGAGATTCGCTGCTGTAGAAACAGGTGTGAACCTGTCCACTGGCGGAGCAGACACAGATGGAAGGGGCGAGATCGAAACCGCCCGTACTGCACCGCCTCGAACGTGGCCACCATCCTTCCCAGCAGCCTTGTGCAAAGGAGAACTGTGACCGTTCGATGCTGCAGCACCAGTCGAACTGCTTCCTGCAGGGACAAGATCTTGTCCATGGGAAGGAATACCCTTCTCTGGACCATGTCCAGAGTCATCCCTAGGAACAGAATCCTCTGCGATGGGGTCAGCTGTGACTTCTGGATGTTGAGCATCCAGCCATGGGACTCCAGAGTCTGACGTGTCAGGTGGATGTTGTGCAGAAGGACCTCCCTGGACGGGGCCTTCAACAGAAGGTCGTCCAAGTAAGGGACAATTGTAACTCCCTGAGCCCTGAGTATCTCCATCATGACAGCCATCACTTGGGTAAACACCCGGGGCGCAGAGGAGAGGCCGAATGGGAGGGCTCGGAACTGCAGGTGACAGTTCTGGACAGCAAACCGCAGGTATGCCTGGTGAGGGGGCCAGATGGGGATATGCAGGTATGCATCTTTGATATCGATGGATACAAGAAACTCCCCTGGTTCCAGGCCTGCAATGACAGACTGCAGTGACTCCATCTTGAAGCGAGTGAACCGTAGGAAGGGATTGAGCTGCTTTAAGTTCAAGATGGGTCTTACTGAGCCGTCCGGCTTGGGAACCAGAAAAAGGCTGGAATAAAATCCCTTTGCCTTTTCCGGTTCCGGGATAACCACCCCTAAATCCCTGAGCTTCTGAATGGCGGCCTGCAAGGCCCTGCCTTTCTCCTGTGAAGCTGGCAAACCTGTGGGAAAAAACCGTTGAGGAGGAGGCAACAAGAAATCTATCTTGTAGCCTACTGCTACCAGATCCTTTACCCATGCGTCCTGGCATGAACCGGCCCAAACCTGATGGTAAAACAGCAGCCGGCCCCCCACCCTGTGTTCTGGACAGGAGCTGGGAGAGTCATGCCGAGGGCTTGGAGGTAACCTTTGCATCCAGGATTGGAGCGCTGGCTGAACCTCTGCCTTTTCCTCAGAAGCCTCTGGAGCTAGTAGCCGCTCCCCTAGACCTACCCCTGAATCTGGGGGTGGGCCGAAATGACCGAAAGGACTGCCCTCCAGTAGTAGGAAATGACCTACGTGGGGGAGGGGCTGCAGTAGGCAGGAATTGAGACTTACCCCCTGTAGCCTGTGAAATCATTTTGTCCAGCTCTGGGCCAAAGAGCGCCTCACCAGAAAAGGGTAATGCTTCCACCGCCTTCTTGGAATCGGCATCTGCATTCCATTGTCTCAACCAAAGAGTACGGCGAGCAGAAACTGAGAGGGCAGAGATACGAGCCGCAAGCATACAAACATCTGAAGAGGCTTCTACCAAGTAACCTGCAGCCTCCTGTATGTGTTCCACTAAGAGCAACATATCACTTGCCCCTGGGTCTAGAGAAGAGGCCACCTGGGATGCCCATACCTCCATGACCCTATTGACCCAACATCCCACTTGTGCTGGGCGTTGTAAAAGACCTGCAGCTGAATAAATGTTCTTCAGAGCACTCTCTAACCGCCTATCAGACACATCTTAAGGGTAGAGGCTCCTGGAATGGGCAACACTGTCTTTTTGGACAAGTGTGATACCGAAGAATCAACAGCAGGTGGCGTCTCACATGACTTTCTAGCATCCTTAGGAAAAGGATAGGCAGTGAAAAATCTCTGAGACACCTGAAACTTTTTGTCTGGGTGTAACCAAGCTTTTTGCAAGTGTTCATCCAGCTCCTCTGAGGCTGGGAAATATGCAGACTGTTTCTGCTTTTTAGCAAACACTGAGGGACGCGCAGCAGGTCTCACCTCCTCTGTGACATTGAGGGTTAACCTGACTGCTTGTATTAAGTCCTCTAAACCCTGAGAGGGGACATCAGTGTCCTGGATAAGCGGAGCATCAGGCTCAGCATCAGGCTGAGCATCAGGGTCATGAAATTCACCCTCCTCTAGAGCTGGCATGTCATCATCTGTATCATCTAACAGAGGGACCTGAGGAAACATCCTATTAGCAGAAGCCAGTCTAGGAGGAGGGGGTGTAGAGGAGTCTGCATGCAATGCTCTAGACCAGTGGTCGCCAACCCGTCGCTCGCGAGCTACCGGTAGCTCGCCTGAGCGAAACGGGTGGCTCGACCACTGCTGCCTGCCCTGCCCAGTCCGCCCGCCCGTTGTTGCCGCTGGCTTGCGGCGCTATAGCCGCCGCCTTGCCCCGCTGTAGTCCGCGGGGACCAGAGACAGCACACAGGCGCTAGAAGTCATATTTGACCTCTAGCGTCTGACAGGGAGCACCGCGCTAAGTGCTCCCGGCACTTCCGGGTAACGCTGCAGCAGCGCAGCTCTGTGTTCCCTCCCTGTCATAGGCTAGAAGTCAAATATGACTTCTAGCATGGTGGGGGCTGTGGGGGGGAAGAACGCTAAATGCCAGCAGGGTGATGACGGAGGCAGCAGGCTAGAAGTCAAATATGACTTCTAGCATGGTGGGGGCTGTGGGGGGGAAGAACGCTAATTGCCAGCAGGGTGATGACGGAGCTGAGCACCAGCAGCAATTATTCATTTATTATGCCCATGTGAAGACGGGCATAGTGGAGGGGGCAAGCAGTGACCCCCTTGTCAATGAGCATTAACCCCTGGCAACAAAATTCAACCCCTGACAGCAAGCAGGTAATTTACATTTTTTTATTAGAAGCCTAACTGTGGGACATTGTGTGCAATATGTGTAATGGGCATCATTTGTGTGGCACATGTTTAATGAGCATCAAGGTGTGGGGCATATGTATAAAGGAGCTTCACGTTATGGGTCATAGGCATAATCGGCATCACGGTGTGTGGCATATGTATAATGGTGCATCACGGTGTGTGTCATATGTATAATGGTGCATCACGGTGTGTGGCATATGTATAATGGTGCATCACGGTGTGGCATATGTATAATGGAGCATCACGGTGTGCGGCATATGTATAATGGACATCACGGTGTGCGGCATATGTATAATGGGCATCACGGTGTGCGGCATATGTATAATGGGCATCACGGTGTGCGGCATATGTATAATGGGCATCACGGTGTGTGGCATATGTATAATGGAGCATCACGGTGTGTGGCATATGTATAATGGAGCATCATGGTGTGTGGCATATGTATAATGGAGTATCACTGTGGGATATGTATAATGGTGCATCACGGTGTGGGGCATTTGTATAACGGAGTATCACTGTGGGATATGTATAATGGTGCATCCCGGTGTGGGGCATTTGTATAACGGAGTATCACGTTGTTGGGCATATGTATAATGGGCATCGTGTGTGTGTGTGTGTGTGTGGAAAAAATGGGGGATGTAGCCTCGCAGGAGTTCCACGGTAGTAGCTGAACCTTCTAATTTTTGGCGCGTGCCTTCGGCACGCGCAGATGACTCTTCTCCTCTGCCTCCAGTGTTGGGAGGTATGTTTTGGGGCATTACAGTTTGTGGCATTATGTGTAAAGGGCATTTTTTGGGATATTATGCAGATTTTTTATTTTTTTTTACTTTAGTAGCTCTTCGGGCGGTTTATTTTGTCGCGAGTAGCTCCCGACCCAAAAAAGGTTGGAGACCACTGCTCTAGACAGACTCTCCACAGCAGAAGTTAACTCTGCCTGCTGATCCCTGGCTGCATCCCTATCTTGTCTGGCCGAAGATAACTCAGAAGCTAGCTGAGAAATCACTACAGACAACTGGGAAGCCCATACAGGTATATCCTGCCCCGATGTTGAAGGGGTGGGGGCTGGGGATGCAGCACATGAGGGACATACAATGGCGCCCTCCGCGTGTGGCGCAAATTTATTGCTGCACTTCTTGCAAGCAATCTTTTTACCAGCCATCATACACTCAGCAATCTTACACAGAAAGGAGAGATGGAAATACTGGACAGGAGAGGAGGTATAGAAAAAAGGCAGAGTCTGCCACAAGCCCGATACGCGCACTGTATATAAATATAACTTGCGCCGGCTAAGGGACCTTTTTGGACACAGTCCAAGTCGCCCTGACCTCCTATGTCCCGCTATGACTCACTGAACCAGGGTCACCGGCACTTCCAGACACCTCGAGGGAGCCGCGGATCACGCTGCTGTCTTCAATGGCTGCCGCTCCTACAAAGAAGGAGGAAGCGGAAGTACCCAGCATGCCGCGCTGTCGCTCCTCTAATGGCGCTGTATTTAAAAAGTGCGCTGCCGCGGCTTTTTACACTGAATCCCCTGCTAGCGGGGGATCAGCGCTATACTTACCCCTGCCTTAGCTGTCGGGTGCGGCATGCTAACAGGTCCTCGAGGCGCGCTGCAAGCAGCGGCGACGGGACCTCAGGATCTGTGGATCCTGTAGCCAGGTACCGGAGGCAAGCTGCATGCAGCTGCGACCGGACCTGCCGACAGCACCCGCGTCGCAGGCAGGTAGGGACAGGGAGCTACCTGCCTGTCCTCTTGCTGATTGTAGCATCAATTTACATTAAAAAATATATAAAACTCAGGAGTGAGCTTTGAACGCACCCAGCTCCCGCAGGGCACATGCTAAGTCTGCCTAGGAGAGGAAGTAGAAGGGGAGGAGTTAGTCACTGTCAATGTTCCCTCTAATTTTACGAAGCCTGTGTGCGGCAAAAGATTTTGGCTGTGCAACTTTGGGAGGAAATTAAAAATTTTGTGCGTCACTTATATATAACTGGAAAATGACATTCAGCATTTGTGTTAACTTTACTTCAAAATGATATTAAACATTTAAACATTCAAAACACAGCACACAATGTAGTTAATGGGTGAAACACATTAATTGAGTCCACAACTGCAAAAAGGGACCACTGCTGCTTTGTGCGCTCTGTTGTAATGTCTGTGCGCACGATCGTCGAGGTGTGTGCGCGCGCACGTGCGCACAGCTTAGAGGGAACACTGGTCACTGTTAATTTATTCTAAAGTGCCCAAGCTCCCTGTGGTCGCCTTCTATTCCTCACTGTAACTCTCCAGTGTCACCTAGTGGAGGAAAGAGAAATTCACATAGCAGATAATGTATCCTAGGAGAGAGATTTTTAGACCCATTAAATGCACATTTCTCACACAGGTGTGAGGGAGCAGCAGGGGCACAGGTGTGTGGGGTGGTGGCAGAGGATAGAGGCACAGTTGTGTGGGAACGGCAGGGGCACAGGTGTGGGGGGTGGTGGCAAAGGATAGAGGCACAGGTGTGTGGGAGCGGCAGGGGCACAGGTGTGGGAGGTGGTGGCAGAGGACAGAGGCACAGGTGTGTGGGAGCAGCAGGGGCACAGGTGTGTGGGATGGTGGCAGAGGATAGAGGCACAGGTGTGTGGGAGCGGCAGGGGCACAGGTGTGGTGGATGATGGCAGAGGATAGAGGCACAGGTGTGGGGGATGGTGGCAAAGGATGCAGGCACAGGTGTGGGGGATGGTAGCAGAGTATAGAGGCACAGGTCTGGGGGATGGTGGCAGAGGATAGAGGCACAGGTGTGGGGGATGGTGGCAGAGGATAGAGGCAGAGATGTGTGGGATCGGCAGGGGCACAGGTGTGGGGGATGGTGGTAGAGGATAGAGGCAAAGGTGTGTGGGAGCGGCAGGTGCACAGGTGTGGGGGATTGTGGCAGAGGATAGAGGCACAAGTGTGTGGGAGCGGCAGGGGCACAGGTGTGGGGGATGGTGGCAGAGGATAGAGACACAGGTGTGTGGGAGTGGCAGGGGCACAGGTGTGGGGGATGGTGGACATAAATAGAGGCACAGGTGTGTGGGAGCGGCAGGGGCACAGGTGTGGTGGATGATGGCAGAAGATAGAGGCACAGGTGTGTGGAATCGGCAGGGGCACAGGTGTGGGGGATGATGGCAGAGGATAGAGGCACAGGTGTGTGTGAGTGGAAGGGGCCAGGTGTGGAGGATGGTGGCAGAGGATAGAGGCACAGGTGTGTGGGAGCGGCAAGGGCACAGGTGTGGGGGATGGTGGCAGAGGATAGAGACACAGGTGTGTGGGAGCGGCAGGGGCACAGGTGTGGGGGATGGTGGACAAAAATAGAGGCACAGGTGTGTGGGAGCGGCAGGGGCACAGGTGTGATGGATGATGGCAGAAGATAGAGGCACAGGTGTGTGGAATCGGCAGGGGCACAGGTGTGGGGGATGATGGCAGAGGATAGAGGCACAGGTGTGTGTGAGTGGAAGGGGCCAGTTGTGGAGGATGGTGGCAGAGGATAGAGGCACAGGTGTGAGGTAGCAGCAGGGGCACAGGTGTGGGGGATGGTGGCAGAGGATACAGGCACAGGTGTGTGGAAACTGCAGGGGCACAGGTGTGGGGGGTGGTGGCAGAGGATAGAGGCACAGATGTGTGGGATCGGCAGGGGCACAGGTGTGGGGGAGGGTGGCAGAGGATAGAGGCACAGATGTGTGGGATCGGCAGGGGCACAGGTGTGTGGGGTGGTGGCAGAGGATAGAGGCAGAGGTGTGTGGGAACGGCAGGGGTTCAGGTGTGGGGGATGATGGCAGAGGATAGAGGCACAGATGTGTGGGATCGGCAGGGGCACAGGTGTGTGGGGTGGTGGCAGAGGATAGAGGCACAGGTGTGTGGGAACGGCAGGGGCACAGGTGTGTGGGGTGGTGGCAGAGGATAGCGGCACAGGTGTGGGGGATGGTGGCAGGGGCACAGGTGTGGGGGACAGTGGCAGGGGCACAGGTGTGGGGGATGGTGGCAGAGGATAGAGGCACAGGTGTGTGGGAGCGGCGGGGCACAAATGTGTTAGATGATGGCAGAGGATAGAGGCACAGGTGTGTGTGAGTGGAAGGGGCCAGGTGTGGAGGATGGTGGCAGAGGATAGAGGCACAGATGTGTGGGATCGGCAGGAGCACAGGTGTGTGAGGTGGTGGCAGAGGATAGAGGCACAGGTGTGTGGGAACGGCAGGGGCACAGGTGTGGGGAACGGTGGCAGAGGACAGAGGCACAGGTGTGGGGAACTGTGGCAGAGGACAGAGGCACAGGTGTGGGGGATGGTGGCAGGGGATAGAGGCACAGGTGTGTGGGAGCAGCAGGGGCACAGGTGTGGGGGATCGTGGCAGAGGATAGAGGCACAGGTGTGTGGGAGCGGCAGGGGCACAGGTGTGGGGGATGGTGGCAGAGGATAGAGGCACAGGTGTGGAGGATGGTGGCAGAGGATAGAGGCACAGGTGTGGGGGAGCGGCAGGGGCACAGGTGTGGGGGATGGCAGCAGAGGATAGAGGCACAGATGTGTGGGATCGGCAGGAGCACAGGTGTGTGAGGTGGTGGCAGAGGATAGAGGCACAGGTGTGTGGGAACGGCAGGGGCACAGGTGTGGGGAACGGTGGCAGAGGACAGAGGCACAGGTGTGGGAAACGGTGGCAGAGGACAGAGGCACAGGTGTGGGGGATGGTGGTAGGGGATAGAGGCACAGGTGTGTGGGAGCAGCAGGGGCACAGGTGTGGGGGATCGTGGCAGAGGATAGAGGCACAGGTGTGTGGGAGCGGCAGGGGCACAGGTGTGGGGGATGGTGGCAGAGGATAGAGGCGCAGGTGTGGAGGATGGTGGCAGAGGATAGAGGCACAGGTGTGGGGAACGGTGGCAGAGGACAGAGGCACAGGTGTGGGGGATGGTGGCAGGGGATAGAGGCACAGGTGTGTGGGAGCAGCAGGGGCACAGGTGTGGGGGATCGTGGCAGAGGATAGAGGCACAGGTGTGTGGGAGCGGCAGGGGCACAGGTGTGGGGGATGGTGGCAGAGGATAGAGGCACAGGTGTGGAGGATGGTGGCAGAGGATAGAGGCACAGGTGTGTTGGAGCGGCAGGGGCACAGGTGTGGGTGATGGCAGCAGAGGATAGAGGCACAGGTGTGGGGAATCGTGGCAGAGGATTGAGGCACAAGTTTGTGGGATTGGCAGGGGCACAGGTGTGGGGGATGATGGCAGAGGACAGAGGCACAAGTGTGTGGGATCGGCAGGGGCACAAGTGTGGGGGATGGTGGCAGAGGATAGAGGCACAGATGTGTGGAATCGGCAGGGGCACAGGTGTGGGGGATGGTGGCAGAGGATAGAGACACAGTTATGTGGGAGGGGCAGGGGCACAGGTGTGAGGGATGGTGGCAGAGGATAGAGGCACAGGTGTGTGGGAGCAGCAGGGGCACGTGTGTGTGTGTGGGTGGGGGTGGCAGAGGATAAAGGCATGTGTGTGGGAGCGGCAGGGGCACAGGTGTGGCGGATGATGGCAGAGGATAGAGGCACATGTGTGAGAGCAGCAGGGGCACAGGTGTGGGCGGTGGTGGGAGAGGATAGAGGCACAGGTGTGTGGGAGCAGCAGGGGCACATGTGTGTGTGTGTGTGGGGGGGTGGCAGAGGATAAAGGCATGTGTGTGGGAGCCGCAGGGGCACAGGTGTGGGAGATGATGGCAGAGGATAGAGGCACAGGTGTGGGCATGGTGGCAGGGGCACAGGTGTGGGGGATGGCAGCAGAAGATAGAGGCACAGGTGTGGGGAATGGTGGCAGGGGCACAGGTGTGGGGTATGATGGCAGGGGTACAGGTGTGGGGGATTGTGGCAGAGGATAGAGGCACAGATGTGTGGGATCAGCAGGGGCACAGGTGTGGGGGATGGTGGCAGAGGATAGAGGCACAGGTGTGTGGGAGTGGCAGGGGCATAGGTGTGGAGGATGGTGACAGAGGAGAGAGGCACAGGTATGTGGGAGTGGCAGGGGCACAGGTGTGGGGGATAGTGACAGAGGATAGAGGCACAGGTGTGGGGGATAGAGGCAAAGGTGTGGGGGATGGTGGCAGAGGATAGAGGCACAGGTGTGGGGGATGGTGGCAGAGGATAGAGGCACAGGTGTGAGGGAGCAGCAGGGGCACAGGTGTGTGGGGTGGTGGCAGAGGATAGAGGCACAGTTGTGTCAGAACGGCAGGGGCACAGGTGTGGGGGGTGGTGGCAGAGGATAGAGGCACAGGTGTGTGGGAGCAGCAGGGGCACAGGTGTGGGGGGTGGTGGCAGAGGACAGAGGCACAGGTGTGTGGGAGCGGCAGGGGCACAGGTGTGGGGGATTATGGCAGAGGATAGAGGCACAGGTGTGTGGGAGCGGCAGGGGCACAGGTGTGGGGGGGGGGGTGGTGGCAGAGGATAGAGGCACAGGTGTGTGGGATCGGCAGGGGCACAGGTGTGGGAGATGATGGCAGAGGATAGAGGCATAGGTGTGTGGGAGCGGCAGGGGCACAGGTGTGGTGGATGATGGCAGATGATAGAGGCACAGGTGTCGGGGATGGTGGCAAAGGATGCAGGCACAGGTGTGGGGGATGGTAGCAGAGTATAGAGGCAAAGGTGTGGGGGATGGTGGCAGAGGATAGAGGCAGAGATGTGTGGGATCGGCAGGGGCACAGGTGTGGGGGATGGTGGCAGAGGATAGAGGCAAAGGTGTGTGGGAGCGGCAGGGGCACAGGTGTGGGGGATCGTGGCAGAGGATAGAGGCACAGGTGTGTGGGAGCGGCAGGGGCACAGGTGTGGGGGATGGCGGCAGAGGATAGAGGCACAGGTGTGGAGGATGGTGGCAGAGGATAGAGGCACAGGTGTGTGGGAGCGGCAGGGGCACAGTTGTGGGGGATGGCAGCAGAGGACAGAGGCACAGGTGTGGGGGATGGTGGCAGGGGCACAGGTGTGGGGGGGTGGTGGCAGGGGCACAGGTGTGGGGGGGTGGTGGCAGGGGCACAGGTGTGGGGGATGATGGCAGGGGCACAGGTGTGGGGGATGATGGCAGGGGCACAGGTGTGGGGGATGATGGCAGGGGCACAGGTGTGGGGGATGATGGCAGGGGCACAGGTGTGGGGGATGATGGCAGGGGCACAGGTGTGGGGGATGGTGTCAGGGGCACAGGTGTGGGGGATGATGGTAGGGGCACAGGTGTGGGGGATGGTGTCAGGGGCACAGGTGTGGGGGATGATGGTAGGGGCACAGGTGTGGGGGATGATGTCAGGGGCACAGGTGTGGGGGATGATGGCAGGGGCACAGGTGTGGGGGAGGATGGCAGGGGCACAGGTGTGGGGGATGATGGCAGGGGCACAGGTGTGGGGGATGATGGCAGGGGCACAGGTGTGGGGGATGGTGTCAGGGGCACAGGTGTGGGGGATGATGGTAGGGGCACAGGTGTGGGGGATGGTGTCAGGGGCACAGGTGTGGGGGATGATGGCAGGGGCACAGGTGTGGGGGATGATGGCAGGGGCACAGGTGTGGGGGATGATGGCAGGGGCACAGGTGTGGGGGATGATGGCAGGGGCACAGGTGTGGGGGATGATGGCAGGGGCACAGGTGTGGGGGATGATGTCAGGGGCACAGGTGTGGGGGATGATGGCAGGGGCACAGGTGTGGGGGATGATGGCAGGGGCACAGGTGTGGGGGATGATGGCAGGGGCACAGGTGTGGGGGATGATGGTAGGGGCACAGGTGTGGGGGATGGTGGCAGGGGCACAGGTGTGGGTGATGGTGGCAGGGGCACAGGTGTGGGGGATGATGGCAGGGGCACAGGTGTGGGGGATGATGGCAGGGGCACAGGTGTGGGTGATGGTGGCAGGGGCACAGGTGTGGGGGATGATGTCAGGGGCACAGGTGTGGGGGATGATGGCAGGGGCACAGGTGTGGGGGATGATGGCAGGGGCACAGGTGTGGGGGATGGTGGCAGGGGCACAGGTGTGGGGGAGGATGGCAGGGGCACAGGTGTGGGGGATGATGGCAGGGGCACAGGTGTGGGGGAGGATGGCAGGGGCACAGGTGTGGGGGATGATGGCAGGGGCACAGGTGTGGGGGATGATGGCAGGGCACAGGTGTGGGGGATGATGGCAGGGGCACAGGTGTGGGGGAGGATGGCAGGGGCACAGGTGTGGGTGATGATGGCAGGGGCACAGGTGTGGGGGATGGTGTCAGGGGCACAGGTGTGGGGGATGATGGCAGGGGCACAGGTGTGGGGGATGATGGCAGGGGCACAGGTGTGGGGGAGGATGGCAGGGGCACAGGTGTGGGGGAGGATGGCAGGGGCACAGGTGTGGGGGATGATGGCAGGGGCACAGGTGTGGGGGATGACGGCAGGGGCACAGGTGTGGGGGATGACGGCGGGGGCACAGGTGTGGGGGATGATGGCGGGGGCACAGGTGTGGGGGAGGATGGCAGGGGCACAGGTGTGGGTGATGGTGGCAGGGGCACAGGTGTGGGGGATGACGGCAGGGGCACAGGTGTGGGGGATGACGGCAGGGGCACAGGTGTGGGGGATGACGGCAGGGGCACAGGTGTGGGGGATGACGGCAGGGGCACAGGTGTGGGGGATGACGGCAGGGGCACAGGTGTGGGGGATGGTGGCAGGGGCACAGGTGTGGGGGATGATGGTAGGGGCACAGGTGTGGGGGATGGTGGCAGGGGCACAGGTGTGGGGGATGGTGGCAGGGGCACAGGTGTAGGGGATGATGGCAGGGGCACAGGTGTGGGGGATGATGTCAGGGGCACAGGTGTGGGGGATGATGGCAGGGGCACAGGTGTGGGGGATGATGGCAGGGGCACAGGTGTGGGGGATGGTGGCAGGGGCACAGGTGTGGGGGAGGATGGCAGGGGCACAGGTGTGGGGGAGGATGGCAGGGGCACAGGTGTGGGGGAGGATGGCAGGGGCACAGGTGTGGGGGATGATGGCAGGGGCACAGGTGTGGGGGATGATGGCAGGGGCACAGGTGTGGGGGATGATGGTAGGGCAGCCAGCAGGGGCTCGCAGGGACGGAGTCTCCTTCTCCTCCTACGAGTCAGTGACAGTGTCACTCAGGCTGGGGACGGGCCTACATTACCCAGCATGCTCAATGTGCAGTGACGTCACTAGTCCCCGCCCTTCCTGAAAAGCATGATGTCCCCGCCCACGACGCCATTTTGCGCAGTGACTGCCGGCTCAGTCTCGCTCATTCGTGCAGCCTCCCTGCCCCGCCTGCACCCAATACCGGGGTGCAAAGCTCCCCCCACGAGCCGCCTCCTACCACTACCCAGACACCCGGCCCCCCCTCAACTGTGCCCGAAGCGGATGGCAGCGGATTGTTCCCGCTCACCGTGAGCTGGGACTGACACAGACGCAGCGGCGGCGGCGGCGCAGGTGAGTCCGAGACAAGATGGCGACCGGGAGCGCGCTCTGCGGCGCTATATATATATATATATATCCAGTGTGTGTGTATGTATGTATGTATGTATGTGTGTATGCGCGCGCACTGAGGGGGTATGTATGTGTGCACTGAGAGGTATGTATGTGTATGCGCCCACTGAGGGGGGTATGTATGTGTGCACTGAGGGGTATGTATGTGTATGCGTCCACTGAGGGGGGGTATGTATGTGTGCACTGAGAGGTATGTATGTGTATGCGCCCACTGAGGGGGGTATGTATGTGTGCACTGAGGGGTATGTATGTGTATGCGCCCACTGAGGGGGGGTATGTATGTGTGCACTGAGGGGTATGTATGTGTATGCGCCCACTGAGGGGGGTATGTATGTGTGCACTGAGGGGTATGTATGTGTATGCGCCCACTGAGGGGTATGTATGTGTGCACTGAGGTATGTATGTGTATGCGTCCACTGAGGGGGGTATGTATGTGTGCACTGAGGGGTATGTATGTGTATGCGTCCACTGAGGGGGTATGTATGTGTGCACTGAGGGGTATGTATGTGTATGCGCCCACTGAGATGGGTATGTATGTGTGCACTGAGGGGTATGTATGTGTATGCGCCCACTGAGGGGGGTATGTATGTGTGCACTGAGGTATGTATGTGTGCACTGAGGGGTATGTATGTGTATGCGCCCACTGAGGGGGGTATGTATGTGTGCACTGAGAGGTATGTATGTGTATGCGTCCACTGAGGGGGGTATGTGTATGCATCCACTGAGGGGGGTATATATGTGTGCACTGAGAGGTATGTATGTGTATGCGCCCACTGAGGGGGGTATGTATGTGTGCACTGAGAGGTATGTATGTGTATGCGCCCACTGAGGGGGGTATGTATGTGTGCACTGAGGGGTATGTATGTGTATGCGCCCACTGAGGGGTATGTATGTGTATGCGTCCACTGAGGGGGGGTATGTATGTGTGCACTGAGAGGTATGTATGTGTATGCGCCCACTGAGGGGGGTATGTATGTGTGCACTGAGGTATGTATGTGTATGCGTCCACTGAGGGGGGTATGTATGTGTGCACTGAGGGGTATGTATGTGTATGCGTCCACTGAGGGGGTATGTATGTGTGCACTGAGGGGTATGTATGTGTATGCGCCCACTGAGATGGGTATGTATGTGTGCACTGAGGGGTATGTATGTGTATGCGCCCACTGAGGGGGGTATGTATGTGTGCACTGAGGTATGTATGTGTGCACTGAGGGGTATGTATGTGTATGCGCCCACTGAGGGGGGTATGTATGTGTGCACTGAGAGGTATGTATGTGTATGCGTCCACTGAGGGGGGTATGTGTATGCATCCACTGAGGGGGGTATATATGTGTGCACTGAGAGGTATGTATGTGTATGCGCCCACTGAGGGGGGTATGTATGTGTGCACTGAGAGGTATGTATGTGTATGCGCCCACTGAGGGGGGTATGTATGTGTATGCGCCCACTGAGAGGGGTATGTATGTGTGCACTGAGGGGTATGTATGTGTATGCGCCCACTGAGGGGGGTATGTGTATGCATCCACTGAGGGGGGTATATATGTGTGCACTGAGAGGTATGTATGTGTATGCGCCCACTGAGATGGGTATGTATGTGTGCACTGAGAGGTATGTATGTGTATGTGCCCACTGAGATGGGTATGTATGTGTGCACTGAGAGGTATGTATGTGTATGCGTCCACTGAGATGGGTATGTATGTGTGCACTGAGAGGTATGTATGTGTATGCGCCCACTGAGGGGGGTATGTATGTGTGCACTGAGAGGTATGTATGTGTATGCGCCCACTGAGGGGGGTATGTATGTGTGCACTGAGAGGTATGTATGTGTATGCGCCCACTGAGGGGGGTATGTATGTGTATGCGCCCACTGAGAGGGGTATGTATGTGTGCACTGAGGGGTATGTATGTGTATGCGCCCACTGAGGGGGGTATGTATGTGTGCACTGAGAGGTATGTATGTGTATGCGCCCACTGAGGGGTATGTATGTGTATGCGTCCACTGAGGGGGTATGTATGTGTATGCGCCCACTGAGATGGGTATGTATGTGTGCACTGAGGGGTATGTATGTGTGCACTGAGGTATGTATGTGTGCACTGAGGGGTATGTATGTGTATGCGCCCACTGAGGGGGGTATGTATGTGTGCACTAAGAGGTATGTATGTGTATGCGTCCACTGAGGGGGGTATGTGTATGCATCCACTGAGGGGGGTATATATGTGTGCACTGAGAGGTATGTATGTGTATGCGCCCACTGAGGGGGGTATGTATGTGTGCACTGAGAGGTATGTATGTGTATGCGCCCACTGAGGGGGGTATGTATGTGTATGCGCCCACTGAGAGGGGTATGTATGTGTGCACTGAGGGGTATGTATGTGTATGCGCCCACTGAGGGGGGTATGTGTATGCATCCACTGAGGGGGGTATATATGTGTGCACTGAGAGGTATGTATGTGTATGCGCCCACTGAGATGGGTATGTATGTGTGCACTGAGAGGTATGTATGTGTATGTGCCCACTGAGATGGGTATGTATGTGTGCACTGAGAGGTATGTATGTGTATGCGTCCACTGAGATGGGTATGTATGTGTGCACTGAGAGGTATGTATGTGTATGCGCCCACTGAGGGGGGTATGTATGTGTGCACTGAGAGGTATGTATGTGTATGCGCCCACTGAGGGGGGTATGTATGTGTGCACTGAGAGGTATGTATGTGCCCACTGAGGGGGTATGTATGTGTGCACTGAGAGGTATGTATGTGTATGCGCCCACTGAGGGGGGTATGTATGTGTGCACTGAGAGATGTGTATGCGTCCACTGAGGGGGTATGTATGTGTGCACTGAGGGGTATGTATGTGTATGCGCCCACTGAGATGGGTATGTATGTGTGCACTGAGGGGTATGTATGTGTATGCGCCCACTGAGGGGGGTATGTATGTGTGCACTGAGGGGTATGTATGTGTATGCGCCCACTGAGGGGGGTATGTATGTGTGCACTGAGGTATGTATGTGTATGCGTCCACTGAGAGGGTATGTATGTGTGCACTGAGGGGTATGTATGTGTATGCGCCCACTGAGGGGGGTATGTATGTGTGCACTGAGAGGTATGTATGTGTATGCGTCCACTGAGGGGGGTATGTGTATGCATCCACTGAGGGGGGTATATATGTGTGCACTGAGAGGTATGTATGTGTATGCGCCCACTGAGGGGGGTATGTATGTGTATGCGCCCACTGAGAGGGGTATGTATGTGTATGCGCCCACTGAGGGGGGGTATGTATGTGTGCACTGAGGGGTATGTATGTGTATGCGCCCACTGAGGGGGGTATGTATGTGTGCACTGAGAGGTATGTATGTGTATGCGTCCACTGAGGGGGGTATGTGTATGCATCCACTGAGTGGGGTATATATGTGTGCACTGAGAGGTATGTATGTGTATGCGCCCACTGAGGGGGGTATGTATGTGTGCACTGAGAGGTATGTATGTGTATGCGTCCACTGAGGGGGGTATGTGTATGCATCCACTGAGGGGGGTATATATGTGTGCACTGAGAGGTATGTATGTGTATGCGCCCACTGAGGGGGGTATGTATGTGTGCACTGAGAGGTATGTATGTGTATGCGCCCACTGAGGGGGGTATGTATGTGTGCACTGAGGGGTATGTATGTGTATGCGCCCACTGAGGGGGGTATGTATGTGTGCACTGAGGGGTATGTATGTGTATGCGCCCACTGAGGGGGGTATGTATGTGTGCACTGAGGGGGGTATGTATGTGTGCACTGAGAGGTATGTATGTGTATGCGCCCACTGAGGGGGGTATGTATGTGTGCACTGAGAGGTATGTATGTGTATGCGTCCACTGAGATGGGTATGTATGTGTGCACTGAGAGGTATGTATGTGTATGCGCCCACTGAGGGGTATGTATGTGTGCACTGAGAGGTATGTATGTGTATGCGCCCACTGAGGGGTATGTATGTGTATGTGTGCACTGAGGGGTATGTATGTGTATGCGCCCACTGAGGGGGGTATGTATGTGTATGCGCCCACTGAGGGGTATGTATGTGTGCACTGAGAGGTATGTATGTGTATGCGCCCACTGAGGGGTATGTATGTGTGCACTGAGAGGTATGTATGTGTATGCGCCCACTGAGAGGTATGTATGTGTATGTGTGCACTGAGGGGTATGTATGTGTATGCGCCCACTGAGGGGGGTATGTATGTGTGCACTGAGGGGTATGTATGTGTATGCGCCCACTGAGGGGGGTATGTATGTGTGCACTGAGGGGTATGTATGTGTATGCGCCCACTGAGGGGGGTATGTATGTGTGCACTGAGGGGTATGTATGTGTATGCGCCCACTGAGGGGGGTATGTATGTGTGCACTGAGGGGTATGTATGTGTATGCGCCCACTGAGGGGGGTATGTATGTGTGCACTGAGGGGTATGTATGTGTATGCGCCCACTGAGGGGGGTATGTATGTGTGCACTGAGGGGTATGTATGTGTATGCGTCCACTGAGGGGGGTATGTATGTGTGCACTGAGAGGTATGTATGTGTATGCGCCCACTGAGGGGGGTATGTATGTACTGAGAGGTATGTATGTGTATGCGTCCACTGAGATATGTATGTATGTGTATGCGCCCACTGAGGGGGGTATGTATGTGTATGCGCCCACTGAGGGGTATGTATGTGTGCACTGAGAGGTATGTATGTGTATGCGCCCACTGAGGGGTATGTATGTGTGCACTGAGAGGTATGTATGTGTATGCGCCCACTGAGAGGTATGTATGTGTATGTGTGCACTGAGGGGTATGTATGTGTATGCGCCCACTGAGGGGGGTATGTATGTGTGCACTGAGAGGTATGTATGTGTATGCGCCCACTGAGGGGTATGTATGTGTATGCGCCCACTGAGGGGGGTATGTATGTGTGCACTGAGAGGTATGTATGTGTATGCGCCCACTGAGGGGGTATGTATGTGTGCACTGAGGGGTATGTATGTGTATGCGCCCACTGAGGGGGGTATGTATGTGTGCACTGAGGGGTATGTATGTGTATGCGCCCACTGAGGGGGGTATGTATGTGTGCACTGAGAGGTATGTATGTGTATGCGCCCACTGAGGGGGGTATGTATGTGTGCACTGAGAGGTGTGTATGCGTCCACTGAGGGGGTATGTATGTGTATGCGCCCACTGAGATGGGTATGTATGTGTGCACTGAGGGGTATGTATGTGTATGCGCCCACTGAGGGGGGTATGTATGTGTGCACTGAGGGGTATGTATGTGTATGCGCCCACTGAGGGGGGTATGTATGTGTGCACTGAGAGGTGTGTATGCGTCCACTGAGGGGGTATGTATGTGTGCACTGAGGGGTATGTATGTGTATGCACCCACTGAGGGGGGTATGTATGTGTGCACTGAGAGGTATGTATGTGTATGCGTCCACTGAGGGGGGTATGTGTATGCATCCACTGAGGGGGGTATATATGTGTGCATTGAGAGGTATGTATGTGTATGCGCCCACTGAGGGGGGTATGTATGTGTGCACTGAGAGGTATGTATGTGTATGCGCCCACTGAGGGGGGTATGTATGTGTGCACTGAGAGGTATGTATGTGTATGCGCCCACTGAGAGGGGTATGTATGTGTGCACTGAGGGGTATGTATGTGTATGCGCCCACTGAGGGGGGGTATGTGTGTGTGCACTGAGGGGTATGTATGTGTATGCGCCCACTGAGGGGGGTATGTATGTGTATGCGTCCACTGAGGGGGGTATGTGTATGCATCCACTGAGTGGGGTATATATGTGTGCACTGAGAGGTATGTATGTGTATGCGCCCGCAGAATAACCTCCAGATGGACTGTCTGTGTATGAGAGTGCATGGAGCATGTGCGTACTGTCATTGTATACAGGCAGACTGTCTGTGTATGTGCATGTACTGTGGGTGTAATGTCTCTATATGGGCTATGTGTGTGCGGACTGTCCGCGTCCTGTCTGTATGTATACTGTCTGTATGGGTGTACTGCCTACATCCTATGTGTGTGCGGACTGTCCGCGTCCTGTCTGTATGTATACTGTCTGTACGGGTGTACTGTCTGCATCCTATGTGTGTGGACTGTCTGCGTCCTGTCTGTATGTATACTGTCTGTGTACGGGTGTACTGTCTGCGTCCTATGTGTGCGGACTGTCTGCGTTCTGTCTGTATGTATATTGTCTGCGTCCTATGTGTGTGCGGACTGTCCGCGTTCTGTCTGTATGTATACTGTCTGTGTACGGGTGTACTGTCTGAGTCCTATGTGTATGCGGACTGTCCGCGTTCTGTCTGTATGTATACTGTCTGTGTACGGGTGGACTGTCTGCGTTCTGTCTGTATGTATATTGTCTGCGTCCTATGTGTGTGCGGACTGTCCGCGTCCTGTCTGTATGTATACTGTCTGTACGGGTGTACTGTCTGCGTCCTATGTGTGTGCGGACTGTCTGCGTCCTGTCTGTATGTATACTGTCTGCGTCCTGTCTGTATGTATACTGTCTGCATCCTGTCTGTATGTATACTGTCTGTGTACGGGTGTACTGTCCGCGTCCTGTCTGTATGTATACTGTCTGCGTCCTATGTGTGTGCGGACTGTCCGCGTTCTGTCTGTATGTATACTGTCTGTACGGGCGTACTGTCTGCGTCCTATGTGTGTGGACTCTCCGCGTCCTGTCTGTATGTATACTGTGTGTGTACGGGTGTACTGTCCGCGTCCTATGGGTGTGGACTGTCCGCGTCCTGTCTGTATGTGTATTGTCTGCGTCCTATGTGTGTGCGGACTGTCTGCGTTCTGTATGTATACTGGCTGTTTACGGGTGTACTGTCTGCGTCCTATGTATGTGCGGACTGTCCGCGTCCTGTCTGTATGTATACGGTCTGTACGGGTGTACTGTCTGCGTCCTATGGGTGTGGACTGTCCGCGTCCTGTCTGTATGTATACTGTGTGTGTACGGGTGTACTGTCTGCGTCCTATGTGTGTGGACTGTCCGCGTCCTGTCTGTCTGTATGTATACTGTGTGTGTACGGGTGTACTGTCTGCATCCTATGGGTGTGGACTGTCCGCGTCCTGTCTGTATGTATACTGTCTGTGTACGGGTGTACTGTCTGCGTCCTGTCTGTATGTATACTGTCTGTGTACGGGTGTACTGTCTGCGTCCTATGTGTGTGCGGACTGTCCACGTTCTGTCTGTATGTATACTGTCTGTGTACGGGTGTACTGTCTGCGTCCTATGTGTGTGGACTGTCCGCGTCCTGTCTGTATGTATACTGTCTGTGTACGGGTGTACTGTCTGCGTCCTATGTGTGCGGACTGTCCGCGTCCTGTCTGTATGTATACTGTCTGTGTACGGGTGTACTGTCTGCGTCCTATGTGTGTGGACTGTTCGCATCCTGTCTGTATGTATACTGTCTGCGTACGGGTGTACTGTCTGCGTCCTATGTGTGTGGACTGTCCGCATGTATACTGTCTGTGTATGGGCGTATATGCTTGGCCTATATGTATATGTGCTGACTGCTTGTCTGGTCTGTGTATATGCTCGGACTATATGCGTCCTATCTGTATATGAATAGGTGTATGTGCATATGCTGGGACTATCTGTATATGTGCGCACGTCCTGTCTGAGTATACGTGTACTGTCTGTATATGAGTGGGTATATGTGCATATGCTGGGACTATCTGTATACGTGCGCACGTCCTGTCTGAGTATACGTGTACTGTCTGTATATGAGTGGGTATATGTGCATATGCTGGGCCTATCTGTATACCTGCGCACGTCCTGTCTGAGTATACGTGTGCTGTCTGTATATGAATAGGTGTATGTGCATATGCTGGGACTATCTGTATACGTGCGCACGTCCTGTCTGAGTATACGTGTACTGTCTGTATATGAGTGGGTGTATGTGCATATGCTGGGACTATCTGTATACCTGCGCACGTCCTGTCTGAGTATGGGCGGTATTCAATGTGAATACCTGCGAGGTGCAGCGAATCCTTTTTTGGATTCGCTGCACATTCGCCACGTTCCGGAGCCGGCGGGCTCCGGTATTCAACGAGTCAGGGGCAGCAAGCCCCTGACTGGCGAATATGAGCTCCTGCGGCGATTGCCGCAGGGAGCCTCAGGACGGTGCCAGGCAGAGAGATGGTAGTCTCTCTGCCTAGCCCAGACCTTTGTGGGGGGTTAGGTGTGCTCCCCGGGTGCCAGGCAGCACAGGCTGCCCCCCCGGGGGTGCCAGCAGGCGAGCGTATATTCACTACACAGGATCGTAATGATCGTGCAGTGAATATATGAATATGTAATGTGCGGCTCCGCTCTGGCGCCACCTGCTGGATGCTGTGTAAAAAAAAAATATTATTTTTAAAATTAAATATATATTCATGTGCTTACAGCACATGAATAAAAATAGCATGCCCCTCCTCAGAATAAAATTCCTGATTTTTTGACACCAAATGTAAAAAACAAAACACTTTATTTTAAAAGTTCACATTCCACTTCACCATAAAAAGATAGCGATTGCTACTCGGTGAATCATGGCGAAAAAAACCTTCAAATGTATTCGCCATGTGGTCATTGAATAGGGTGATTCACCGTTTTAGTCAGAAATTCGCCAAACAGCACAAATTCGCCATAAAAACATGGCGAATCAGGCTCATTGAATACCGCCCTATACGTGTGCTGTCTGTATATGAGTGGGTGTATGTGCATATGCTGGGACTATCTGTATACGTGCACACGTCCTGTCTGAGTATACGTGTACTGTCTGTATATGAGTGGGTGTATGTGCATATGCTGGGACTATCTGTATACGTGCGCACGTCCTGTCTGAGTATACGTGTACTGTCTGTATATGAGTGCATATGCTTGGACTATACTGTGTGTGCATATGAATGTGTGGACTGTGGGCCTGATTGCAGGGTACATTTTGTTAGCAAATGGCCAAAAACTTGCTGCACTGCTTGGGGGAAGATTAAACCGGTGCAGAGAGAGAGATGATTTCTGTGCAGGGTAAATACTGGCTGCTTTATTCTTCCACTGCAATAGATATCAGTTTGATTACACTCTACCCAAATCTAACTCTCTGCACCTGTTACATCTGCCCCACCTGCAGTGCAGCATGGTTATGTCCACTTGCTAACCAAATGTGCCCTGCGATCATGTCTGAATTAGGCCTAATGTGTGTGTGTGTGTGTGTGTGTAGTGTCTGTATCTTTGTGTACACTATGTGTATGGTCTGTGTTCGTGTACTGTGTGTATATGCATGTACCGAGTCCGGGTGTCCTATATGCATGTGTGTGTCCGTATTGTAAAGCGGGACGGAATATGCTGCGAATATAAGAAGCTTAATGCATAATAATATAGCGCACACATATTCCGCAGAGCTGTACAGAGCATATTTAAACATTGACATCAGACCCTGCCGCAGTGGTGTTTACAATCTATATCCCCCCATGTACATGCTGTATTATGCATCTACTATGTGTGAATGCTCTGTATATGTCTACTGTACATGCTCAGTGTTATGCATGTACTTGCTCTGTGTATGTGGTTGTGGGGATCCTTGGTGGTGTCTGTGGCAGGCGTGGGCATCCCTGGTGGTGTCTGTGGCAGGCGTGGGCATCCCTGGTGGTGTCTGTGACAGGCGTGGGTTGTGGGCATCCATGGTGGTTTCAGTGGGTTGTGGGCATCCCTAGTTGTGCCTGTGGCAGATGTGAGTTGTGGGCATCCCTGGTGGTGTCTGTGGGTTGTGGGGATCCCTGGTGGTGTCTGTGACAGGCGTGGGGATCCCTGGTGGTGTCTGTGGCAGGCGTGGGCATCCCTGGTGGTGTCTATGACAGGCGTGGGTTGTGGGCATCCATGGTGGTTTCTGTGGGTTGTGGGCATCCCTAGTGGTGCCTGTGGCAGATGTGAGTTGTGGGCATCCCTGGTGGTGTCTGTGGGTTGTGGGGATCCCTGGTGGTGTCTGTGGCAGGCGTGGGGATCCCTGGTGGTGTCTGTGGCAGGCGTGGGGATCCCTGGTGGTGTCTGTGGCAGGCGTGGGGATCCCTGGTGGTGTCTGTGGCAGGCGTGGGGATCCCTGGTGGTGTCTGTGGCAGGCGTGGGGATCCCTGGTGGTGTCTGTGGCAGGCGTGGGCATCCCTGGTGGTGTCTGTGGCAGGCGTGGGCATCCCTGGTGGTGTCTGTGGGTTGTGGGCATCCCTTGTGGTGTCTGTAGGGATCCCTGGTGGTGTCTGTGACAGGCGTGGGTTGTGGGCATCCATGGTGGTTTCTGTGGGTTGTGGGCATCCCTAGTGGTGCCTGTGGCAGATGTGAGTTGTGGGCATCCCTAGTGGTGCCTGTGGCAGATGTGAGTTGTGGGCATCCCTGGTGGTGTCTGTGGGTTGTGGGGATCCCTGGTGGTGTCTGACAGGCGTGGATTGTGGGGCAGGCTTGGGTTGTGGTGATGCCCCGGGGTTTGTGTGGGATGTGATGCCCTGGGGTTTGTGTGGCAGGTGGGCATGTGGGTTTGCCTTATGTGCTTGTACAGGGAGACCTAAGAATACCACTCTATAGGCGAACGGGGCAGGGTGTGTATTACCAATCACATGGTGCCTAGCAGGAACGTTAACGATTGCATCAATGCGAGCTGTGGCAAGAAGGTTTGCCGTGTCTGTCAGCGTAGTGTCCAGAGCATGGAGGCACTACCAGGAGACAGGCCAGTACATCAGGAGATGTGGAGGAGGCCGTAGGAGTGTAACAAACCAGGACCGATACCACCGCCTTTGTGCAAGGAGGAACAGGAGGAGCGCTGCCAGATCCCTGCAAAATGACCTCCAGCAGGCCACAAATGTGTATGGGTTTACTCAAATGGTCAGAAACAGACTCCATGAGGGTGGTATGAGGGCCCTGACGTCCACAGGTGGTGGTTGTTTTTACAGCCCAACACCGATCGGGACGTTTGGCATTTGCCAGAGAACACCAAGATTGGCAAATTCACCACTGGCACCCTGTGCTCTTCACAGATGAAAGCAGGTTCACACTGAGCACGTGACAGAGTCTGGAGACACCAAGGAGAACGTTCTGCTGCCTGCAACATCCTCCAGCATGACCGGTTTGGCAGTGGGTCAGTAATGGTGTGGGGTGGCATTTCTTTGGGGGGCCGCACAGCCCTCCATGTGCTCACCAGAGGTAGCCTGACTGCCATTCGGTACTGAGGTGAGATCCTCAGACCACTTGTAAGACCATATGCTGGTGCGGTTGGCCCTGGGATCCTCCTAATGCTAGACCTCATGTGGCTGGAGTGTGTCAGTAGTTCCTGCAAGATGAAGGCATTGATGCTATGGACTGGCCGCCTGTTCCCCAGACCTAATTCGAATTGAGCACATCTGGGACATCATGTCTCCCGCCATCCACCAACGCCACGTTGTACCACAGACTGTCCAGGAGTAGGCGGATGCTTTAGCCCAGGTCTAGGAGGAGATCTCTCAGGAGAACATGCCCCACCTCATCAAGAGCTTGCCCAGGCGTTGAAGGGGGGGGGGGGTCATACAGGCACGTGGAGGACTCTCACACACACACACACACACACACACACACACACTACTGAGACTCATTTTGTTTTAAGGACATTACATCAAAGTTGTATCAGCCTGTAGTGGTTTTAATTTAATATTTATTTAACTTATTAAAGTGTGACTCCAAATCCAGACCTCCATAAGTTAAGAAATTTGATTTCCATTTATAGTTTATGTTTAATTTTGTTGTCAGCACATTCAACTATGTAAAAAAATAAAGGGAACACTAAAATTACACATCCTAGAAATATTCTTATTAAATACATTGTTCTTTACATAGTTGAATGTGCTGACAACAAGACACATTTTTGGCCTGCTGGAGGTCATTTTGCAGGGCTCTGGCAGTGCTCCTCCTGTTCCTCCTTGCACAAAGGCGGAGGTAGCGGTCCTGCTGCTGGGTTGTTGCCCTCCTACAGCTTTCTCCACATCTCCTGATGTACTGGCCTGTGTCCTGGTAGCGCCTCCATTCTCTGGACACTACACTGACATACACAGCAAACCTTCTTGCCACAGCTCGCATTGATGTGCCATCCTGGATGAGCTGCACTACCTGAGCCACTTGTGTGGGTTGTAGACTCCGTCTCACGCTACCACTACAGTGACAGCACCGCCAGCTTTCACAAGTGACCAAAACATCAGCCAGAAAGCATAGGAGCTGAGAAGTGGTCTGTGGTCACCACCTGCAGAACAATAAAATAACACGTACCAACATTACTGGTAGAACCAGCACACGATGTGTATTCAAATTTAAGTTTATAATATGTTTCTGGTTTTAGATAATTTTATACTCTATTGATTATATTTTTATAAATTTTCAGTGCTTATGTATTAGCAGGGCGCCCATTACGTAGTTTGCTTAGTGGTGTGTTTAGAATACCAATACACCACTATGCTGGCTATGTAACTTACATAATTTATGTAACTGAAGCTGTGCTAATACACAATGGTTCACATCCCCACTATCCACGTCATACCCCCAGTGTCCACGTGGGCGTGAGGTTCATTTTATAAAGTGTGGCGAGCCACCGAAGCGCGGCGAGCAGACGTGGAGCAGTATCCCCTCGCTGCGCTCGCCACACTTTATAGAATTAACTCCACGCCCACGAGGACAGTGGGGATATGATTGTGTTAGTGTGCGTGTGTAGTGTAGTGCAGTGGGTTATACTTACCCTCAACGATGTTCCCGGTGCCAGCGTTCCCCTCCTCCAGCACTTGCCTTGTGTCCCCGGCGGCCGCCATGACACTCCCCAGCGGCAGCAATGTACGCAATTAGCGTAGTGCCGCTGGGGGAGCAGGGAAACCATGTGATTCTCCCCCAGCGGCAGTATGCTGAATAAGGTAAATTACTACAGCCACCAGGGAGTGTCATGGGGGAGGAATGCTGTCAACGGGGACACGAGGCGAGTGCCAGAGGAGGGGAACGCTGGTGGGTAAGTATAAACCACTGCACTACACACATAACACACACATTAGCAGGGCGCCCGGCAAGTCTACGCTGGCAACGTAGGCTAAGGTATGTTGTCAGCATAGCCGGGCGCCCTGCTAATACGTAAGTACCAATTTTTCTATTGCTATATGGATTTTGAGTAAAGTCTATAACACTACAAACTGATAAGCTGTGCACACATGCTTCAAATTTTTTTTTTTCTGTTTTCGATTCGATTTTGCTTATGAATGCAAAATCGAATCCACATCGAATGGTTTTTAGGACACTTTCGATCTGCATTCGATGCGCGCTCCTGTTTTCTCAAAATCGAATAGAAAAATCTAGTGTGCAGCCAAGGAAATCTCGAATTCGATCCAGTAAATCGAAGGAGTTCATTGTGCCTACAAAAGTACAGATCTAATGCCAAATCGAATGGGATGATCGAATGCCAGATCTAATAGAAAATCTAACATCAAATCTAAAGCAAATCTAAGCGTGTGTACAGGGCTATAATCTAATATCCATTGGTGAATAGGTATAGATATAACCCCAGTTCTACATCCTGTACAGAACAGTCTGGTTCACCGGCATCAAAAGTAATCGCAATACAATACACAAATTTCAAGAACACAAAATCTAATAACAAACAAACAGCCCAGAGACACCCTATTCAACTTCAAAAAAGAAAAAAAAATCAAAAATAAAGCAAAAATGTATAAAAAAAACTCAGAAAAAAGGGAAAGGAGGAAGGGAAAAAAATACCTTCTTCCTCCTATTTCAAAAAGATCGAAAAGGGATTATATTCATTAAGTCCTCGGGGGGGAACAGAGTGTCTAAGTCAAAGATCAATCTCGCCTCCTCCTTAAGCATCAAAAAACTATCTCCTCCGCTTATCGGTTTTGGAATAAAATCAATGATCATACACTGAAGACTGGCCGCTGTGGCTTAGTAACTGGTTTGTCCGATGTTCGGTGGTTTGCCATTCTCACGAAAATGTATTTTAGTTAATCCAATGTAATATAGTCCACATGAACATATGAGAATATATAACATGATCCCTGCGGCGATGTGAACGATGCTATGTGGGTGGGTAAATGAAGAACCAGGATGGAGTCATCTGCACATCGTGCAGTCACTACACCTGTAGCAACCGTTCTTTGTTGAGCGTAACCAGGTGTCTCACTGTTTGGTGGGCTTTACCATTGGTCTCATTAGTAAGTCCTTTATATTTTGTCCACGTCGATATGCACACATTGGTGGAACTGGACTAATACTCGAGAATGCTCGGTCGACATGATAGGCCAATATTTAACCATCCTCAGTTTCCTATTGTGTGCATCTTTGTCAAAGGTATTAGTATATATCAGCCTTGGACGTGTGTCAGCTGTTTAAAGATTTACTGGTGTTTTTGGCAAACCTTTGTTTTGCTTTGAGCAGACAACGTGAGAGTGGAACCCGAATACCCATGTTCCAAAAACGTAGAGTGCATCTCTGTTAATTGATCATCAGTGGTGATAGAAGAGGTATTGTTCCTCAGTACGCACAAAAATTGAGACACAGGGAGGTTTTCCTTTAAATGTGGAGGATGATGACTCGCCGCATGTAGCAATGAATTTCTGTATTTATCTTTACGATCCAGTCTTGAACCCAATCCGTGAGCATCACTGAATAGAGTTACATCCCAAAAATGTATATCAATACAACTAAAAGAAAATGTGAAGCAAATGGGTGTCTAGGCTATCTAAAGAAAAACGCATGTCCTTCAGTTCCTGCTCAGTGCCCAACCTTATCAAAAACACATCATCGATATAGCGTCGATTTAATAGAATTTTTTTGTGTCATAATCAGGAAGAATACTTAGCCATATATATAAATTGCCGTAAGCTGGGGCCAAATTGGACCCCATAGCTGTACCGGTGGCTTGTAAAGAATTTGCCCCTGTAAAGAAAATAATTTCTGGTTAACACCAGAGATGTCAACTCCACAAGAAAGTCAGTGTGTGGACCAATACGGGATAAATCAAGTAATGTTTGTCTAATAACCTCCTACCCTTTATCATGTGGGATTACGGTATATACGAGGCTACATCCATCGTTACGAGGATGGCATGTGGTGGTATAGAGGGGAGATCTTTCAAACTACTGGTTTGTTATCCTGAAGTAAAAGCCACGGGGCTTTGAAACGTTGATGAAATAAAGAACACCTTATTTCCATCTATAAAGCCCACTGAGTGCCGCCTGCCATTCTTCCATGCCAGGGGGAGCCCACAGTCTGTATACCATTGAGGAAGGCACCACCTGTGGCACTTAGCAGTTTGCACATCCGAGTGCCGGACATACATGATAGAGATCTATCTATGTACGTACACACAGTGTACTGTCGATGTGCGTATTGTGTATACTGTGTGTAGTGTTCATTCTAGCTATGATATGCAAACCAGACCTGTGCACTGTTGGCATTGTGAGGTTCATGTATACACACGTCTGTATAGTATCGGGATGTTATCTCTCTGTGCCCTCAGGCTAATACTGACCCTATGCTCTCTTTTTCCCAGTTCTATAGAGGTGCCCGGAGAAGCAGACTGGAGGCTGGAGAGCCTGGATCAGAATGAGACATCGTCCCAGCATGCACTGCAGCAAGTCACTAGCACCTCACTGGCACACAGAAAGACAGAGGCGTTTGCTGCATGTGACACAATGCAGCCGTGTTCTACTCGCAGACAGCTGCAGGTACCTATCTGACTGCTGTGCTAGGTGATTGTATGTCTCCAGCAGGCACCTGACTGCTGTGCTAGGTGATTGTATGTCTCCTGCAGGCACCTGACTGACTGCTGTGCTAGGTGATTGCATGTCTCCTGCAGGTACCTATCTGACTGCTGTGCTAGGTGATTGTATGTCTCCAGCAGGCACCTGACTGCTGTGCTAGGTGATTGTATGTCTCCAGCAGGCACCTGACTGCTGTGCTAGGTGATTGTATGTCTCCTGCAGGCACCTGACTGACTGCTGTGCTAGGTGATTGCATGTCTCCTGCAGGTACCTATCTGACTGCTGTGCTAGGTGATTGCATGTCTCCTGCAGGTACCTATCTGACTGCTGTGCTAGGTGATTGTATGTCTCCAGCAGGCACCTGACTGACTGCGGTGCTAGGTGATTGTATGTCTCCAGCAGGCACCTGTCTGACTGCTGTGCTAGGTGATTGTATGTCTCCAGCAGGCACCTGACTGACTGCTGTGCTAGGTGATTGTATGTCTCCAGCATGCACCTGACTGACTGCTGTGCTAGGTGATTGTATGTCTCCAGCAGGCACCTGACTGCTGTGCTAGGTGATTGTATGTCTCCAGCAGGCACCTGACTGACTGCTGTGCTAGGTGATTGTATGTCTCCAGCATGCACCTGACTGACTGCTGTGCTAGGTGATTGTATGTCTCCTGCAGGTACCTATCTGACTGCTGTGCTAGGTGATTGTATGTCTCCTGCAGGTACCTATCTGCTGCCCACAGCTATCTGACTGCTGTGATAGTGATTGCATGTCTCCTGCAGGCACCTGACTGACTGCTGTGCTAGGTGATTGTATGTCTCCTGCAGGCACCTGACTGACTGCTGTGCTAGGTGATTGTATGTCTCCTGCAGGCACCTGACTGACTGCTGTGCTAGGTGATTGTATGTCTCCAGCAGGCACCTGACTGACTGCTGTGCTAGGTGATTGTATGTCTCCTGCAGGCACCTGACTGACTGCTGTGCTAGGTGATTGTATGTCTCCAGCAGGCACCTGACTGACTGCTGTGCTAGGTGATTGTATGTCTCCTGCAGGCACCTGACTGACTGCTGTGCTAGGTGATTGTATGTCTCCTGCAGGCACCTGACTGACTGCTGTGCTAGGTGATTGTATGTCTCCAGCAGGCACCTGACTGACTGCTGTGCTAGGTGATTGTATGTCTCCTGCAGGCACCTGACTGACTGCTGTGCTAGGTGATTGTATGTCTCCTGCAGGTACCTATCTGACTGCTGTGCTAGGTGATTGTATGTCTCCTGCAGGTACCTATCTGACTGCTGTGCTAGGTGATTGTATGTCTCCTGCAGGTACCTATCTGACTGCTGTGCTAGGTGATTGTATGTCTCCAGCAGGCACCTGACTGACTGCTGTGCTAGGTGATTGTATGTCTCCTGCAGGCACCTGACTGACTGCTGTGCTAGGTGATTGTATGTCTCCTGCAGGCACCTGACTGACTGCTGTGCTAGGTGATTGTATGTCTCCAGCAGGTACCTATCTGACTGCTGTGCTAGGTGATTGTATGTCTCCAGCAGGCACCTGACTGACTGCTGTGCTAGGTGATTGTATGTCTCCTGCAGGCACCTGACTGACTGCTGTGCTAGGTGATTGTATGTCTCCAGCAGGCACCTGACTGACTGCTGTGCTAGGTGATTGTATGTCTCCAGCATGCACCTGACTGACTGCTGTGCTAGGTGATTGCATGTCTCCTGCAGGCACCTGACTGACTGCTGTGCTAGGTGATTGCATGTCTCCTGCAGGCACCTGACTGCTGTGCTAGGTGATTGCATGTCTCCTGCAGGCACCTATCTGCTGCCCACAGCTGTCTGACTGCTGTGCTAGGTGATTGCATGTCTACTGCAGGCACCTGACTGACTGCTGTGCTAGGTGATTGCATGTCTCCTGCAGGCACCTGACTGACTGCTGTGCTAGGTGATTGCATGTCTCCTGCAGGCACCTGACTGACTGCTGTGCTAGGTGATTGCATGTCTCCAGCAGGCACCTATCTGCTGCCCACAGCTATCTGATTGCTGTGATAGTGATTGCATGTCTCCTGCAGGCACCTATCTGCTGCCCACAGCTGTCTGACTGCTGTGCTAGGTGATTGCATGTCTACTGCAGGCACCTGACTGACTGCTGTGCTAGGTGATTGTATGTCTCCTGCAGGCACCTGTCTGACTGCTGTGCTAGGTGATTGCATGTCTCCTGCAGGCACCTGTCTGACTGCTGTGCTAGGTGATTGTATGTCTCCAGCAGGCACCTATCTGACTGCTGTGCTAGGTGATTGCATGTCTCCAGCAGGCACCTGACTGACTGCTGTGCTAGGTGATTGTATGTCTCCTGCAGGCACCTGTCTGACTGCTGTGCTAGGTGATTGCATGTCTCCTGCAGGCACCTGTCTGACTGCTGTGCTAGGTGATTGTATGTCTCCAGCAGGCACCTATCTGACTGCTGTGCTAGGTGATTGCATGTCTCCTGCAGGCACCTATCTGACTGCTGTGCTAGGTGATTGCATGTCTCCTGCAGGCACCTGACTGACTGCTGTGCTAGGTGATTGTATGTCTCCTGCAGGCACCTGTCTGACTGCTGTGCTAGGTGATTGCATGTCTCCTGCAGGCACCTGTCTGACTGCTGTGCTAGGTGATTGTATGTCTCCAGCAGGCACCTGTCTGACTGCTGTGCTAGGTGATTGCATGTCTCCTGCAGGCACCTGACTGACTGCTGTGCTAGGTGATTGCATGTCTCCTGCAGGCACCTGTCTGACTGCTGTGCTAGGTGATTGTATGTCTCCTGCAGGCACCTATCTGCTGCCCACAGCTGTCTGAATGTCTGAAAAAGTGACAGTAACTGCTGTGCAGCAGCTAGGTAACCTGGAAAACGTGGACCGTTGGTAGATCTGGAGGACCGGTTTGGCCACTGGTTTACTGTTAGAGCACAGCATAGTATATAATCTAGTAGGCCCCTCCCCCTCTAGAGCACAGCATAGTATGTAATCTAGCAGGCCCCTCCCCATCTACAGCACCACATAGTATATAATCTAGTAGGCCCCTCCCCCTCTAGAGCACAGCATAGTATATAATCTAGCAGGCCCCTCCTCCTCTAGAGCACAGCATAGTATATAATCTAGCAGGCCCCTCCCCCCCCCTCTACAGCACCACATAGTATATAATATAGCAGGCCCCTCCCCCTCTACAGCACCACATAGTATATAATATTGCAGGCCCCTCCCCCTCTACAGCACCACATAGTATATAATATAGCAGGCCCCTCCCCCTCTACAGCACCACATAGTATATAATATTGCAGGCCCCTCCCCCTCTACAGCACCACATAGTATATAAGGATTCAGTATGAAATCCTGGCGGTCGGGATCCCGGCGTTCAAAATCCAGACGCCGAAATCCCGACAAGGGGGGGACGTGGATCGCCCCCCCTTGTGGGCTCGCTGCGCTCGCCACGCAGCGGGCCCGGTGCCTCGCTACGCTCGGCACACTAATTTATTCTCCCTCCAGGGGTGTCGTGGACACCCACGGAGGGAGAAAGTGTCGGGATTTCGGTGGTCGGGATTCTGAACGCCGGGATTTTAACTGCATCCCGTATATAATACAGGAAGCTCCTACCCCTCTACAGCACCACATAGTATATAATCTAGCAGCCCCTTCCCCTCTCCAGCACCACATAGTATATAATATAGCAGGGCCCTCCCCCTCTATGGCACCACATAGTATATAATATAGCAGGGCCCTCCCCCTCTACGGCACCACATAGTATATAATACAGGAAACTCCTACCCCTCTACAGCACCACATAGTATATAATACAGGAAACTCCTACCCCTCTACAGCACCACATAATATATAAAAGAGTAGGCCCCTCCCCCTCTACAGCACCACATAGTATATAATATAGCAGGGCCCTCCCCCTCTATGGCACCACATAGTATATAATATAGCAGGGCCCTCCCCCTCTACGGCACCACATAGTATATAATACAGGAAACTTCTACCCCTCTACAGCACCACATAGTATATAATATAGCTCCCACCCCTCTACTGCACCACATAGTATATAATATAGCTCCCACCCCTCTACTGCACCACATAGTATATAATATAGCTCCCACCCCTCTACTGCACCACATAGTATATAATCTAGCTCCAACCCCTCTACTGCGCCACGCTTCGGGCTCGGTGGCTCGCTGCGCTCGCCACACTATTCTATTCTCACTCCACGCCCTAGTGGATAGTAGGGCATGAAAAGGTCGGAGGACGCGTACCGCCGCCCCTCGCGGCCTCGCTGCGCTCGCCACGCTTCGGGTTCACGTTGATGGCGGGGTGGCGTCAACTACTTTTGGGGGGACATTTTTATGTTCAGGGGTGTTTTTGCCCCATTTCCCATTGTTCCCTATGATAATTTGGGGAAATTGATCCATTTAACATTGTTCTCTATGGGAAAATCGCGGGCATCGCGTCTGGCACATCGCACCCGATTTTTTATCGGCCGCGATGCCCGCGATGGCCCCGATTTTACCCCCGATGCCCGCGATTAAAATCGTGGGCGCCCAGATAGGAAACAAGTACCTATATAATATAGCTCCCACCCCTCTACTGCACCACATTGTATATAATATAGCTCCCACCCCTCTACAGCACCACATAGTATATAATATAGCTCCCACCCCTCTACTGCACCACATAGTATATAATATAGCTCCCACCCCTCTACAGCACCACATTGTATATAATATAGCTCCTACCCCTCTACAGCACCACATAGTATATAATATAGCTCCCACCCCTCTACTGCACCACATAGTATATAATATAGCTCCCACCCCTCTACTGCACCACATAGTATATAATATAGCTCCCACCCCTCTACTGCACCACATAGTATATAATATAGCTCCCACCCCTCTACAGCACCACATTGTATATAATATAGCTCCCACCCCTCTACAGCACCACATAGTATATAATATAGCTCCTACCCCTCTACAGCACCACATAGTATATAATATAGCTCCCACCCCTCTACTGCACCACATAGTATATAATATAGCTCCCACCCCTCTACTGCACCACATAGTATATAATATAGCTCCCACCCCTCTACAGCACCACATTGTATATAATATAGCTCCCACCCCTCTACAGCACCACATAGTATATAATATAGCTCCTACCCCTCTACAGCACCACATAGTATATAATATAGCTCCCACCCCTCTACAGCACCACATAGTATATAATATAGCTCCCACCCCTCTACTGCACCACATTGTATATAATATAGCTCCCACCCCTCTACTGCACCACATTGTATATAATATAGCTCCCACCCCTCTACTGCACCACATAGTATATAATATAGCTCCCACCCCTCTACTGCACCACATAGTATATAATATAGCTCCCACCCCTCTACAGCACCACATAGTATATAATATAGCTTCTACCCCTCTACAGCACCACATAGTATATAATATAGCTCCCACCCCTCTACTGCACCACATAGTATATAATATAGCTCCCACCCCTCTACTGCACCACATAGTATATAATATAGCTCCCACCCCTCTACTGCACCACATAGTATATAATATAGCTCCCACCCCTCTACTGCACCACATAGTATATAATATAGCTCCCACCCCTCTACAGCACCACATAGTATATAATATAGCTCCCACCCCTCTACAGCACCACATAGTATATAATATAGCTCCCACCCCTCTACAGCACCACATAGTATATAATATAGCTCCCACCCCTCTACAGCACCACATAGTATATAATATAGCTCCTACCCCTCTACAGCACCACATAGTATATAATATAGCTCCTACCCCTCTACAGCACCACATAGTATATAATATAGCTCCTACCCCTCTACAGCACCACATAGTATATAATATAGCTCCCACCCCTCTACAGCACCACATAGTATATAATATAGCTCCCACCCCTCTACTGCACCACATAGTATATAATATAGCTCCCACCCCTCTACAGCACCACATAGTATATAATATAGCTCCCACCCCTCTACTGCACCACATTGTATATAATATAGCTCCCACCCCTCTACAGCACCACATAGTATATAATATAGCTCCTACCCCTCTACAGCACCACATAGTATATAATATAGCTCCCACCCCTCTACAGCACCACATAGTATATAATATAGCTCCCACCCCTCTACTGCACCACATTGTATATAATATAGCTCCCACCCCTCTACAGCACCACATAGTATATAATATAGCTCCCACCCCTCTACTGCACCACATAGTATATAATATAGCTCCCACCCCTCTACAGCACCACATAGTATATAATATAGCTCCTACCCCTCTACAGCACCACATAGTATATAATATAGCTCCCACCCCTCTACTGCACCACATAGTATATAATATAGCTCCCACCCCTCTACTGCACCACATAGTATATAATATAGCTCCCACCCCTCTACTGCACCACATAGTATATAATATAGCTCCCACCCCTCTACTGCACCACATAGTATATAATATAGCTCCCACCCCTCTACAGCACCACATAGTATATAATATAGCTCCCACCCCTCTACAGCACCACATAGTATATAATATAGCTCCTACCCCTCTACAGCACCACATAGTATATAATATAGCTCCCACCCCTCTACAGCACCACATAGTATATAATATAGCTCCTACCCCTCTACAGCACCACATAGTATATAATATAGCTCCTACCCCTCTACAGCACCACATTGTATATAATATAGCTCCCACCCCTCTACAGCACCACATAGTATATAATATAGCTCCTACCCCTCTACAGCACCACATAGTATATAATATAGCTCCTACCCCTCTACAGCACCACATAGTATATAATATAGCTCCTACCCCTCTACAGCACCACATAGTATATAATATAGCTCCCACCCCTCTACTGCACCACATAGTATATAATATAGCTCCTACCCCTCTACAGCACCACATAGTATATAATATAGCTCCCACCCCTCTACTTCACCACATAGTATATAATATAGCTCCCACCCCTCTACTGCACCACATAGTATATAATATAGCTCCCACCCCTCTACAGCACCACATAGGGCGGTATTCAATGAGCCGGAATCGCCAAGTTTTATGGCGATTCTGTGTTTTTATCGTGTCTGACGGTGATTTTTGGAGCCCCAAATGCGAATCACCCTATTCAATGAGCTGAAATCGCCGATGACGACCGGTGAATGAAGCAGCAATCGCCAAATGTTATTCTCTACAAATCGCCGTTTTTTGTCTACAGGATTTTACATGGGGAATCGACGGTAGTTGAGGGGAATCGCCAAAAGTGTATTCAATGAGAAGGTGGCGATTCCTTTTTCTTGTTTCATATCGCCGTTCCTCACCGAGTGTCCCTCGTCATCTTTTTCTGGTGAACTTTTATAGGAACATGTGAAATAATTGGTTTTAAGTGTTCTATTTAACTATGCAAGTCTAATGTATTATTATTTGCTGCCCTTGTGTGATGTCATGGTCGTAGAAGTGCTATACAAATATATATTTAATTTTTTCAGGTATTTTTTTTTTCTCCCACAAAGCACTGTTCTTACCCATGGTGCACCTCACTTACCCATGATTCTCCTCCCCACCTCACTCCTTCGTTTGCCCTTTGAGCAGATTACCCAGCGTTTGCCGTATGCTGTATGGGAAGCGTTTGTCCAGGGTAATTTGCTTTTTTCTTGCATTTCTCTGCATTTTTTTAAACAACTGACTACATTAATGCGGCTGTATAGGGAAACGCCGGTATGGCTGAGAATCGCCGTTAGGGCCGGCGATTCTCAGCCACGTTGAATAGGGTGACTTGGCGACTCCCCACGAATCCCCATGCATGGCGATTCACAGCTAAAAACCGGCGATTGGCAGGCGAATGTTAAATCTGGATCACTGTGACCAACGATTCTGGCTCATTGAATACCGCCCATAGTATATAATATAGCTCCTACCCCTCTACAGCACCACATAGTATATAATATAGCTCCTACCCCTCTACAGCACCACATAGTATATAATATAGCTCCCACCCCTCTACTTCACCACATAGTATATAATATAGCTCCCACCCCTCTACTGCACCACATAGTATATAATATAGCTCCCACCCCTCTACTGCACCACATAGTATATAATATAGCTCCCATCCCTCTACTTCACCACATAGTATAATATAGGAAGCTCCTCCCCCTGCTAGGTCGGGTGTGGTATTGAGTTCCGACAGTCGGGATCCCGACTGGCTGGACTCAGACAGCATGGCTAACACAACAAAGCCCCTTGCGTGCTCGCTGCGCTCGCCACATTGCGGACATGCGGGCACGATGGCTCTCTACGCTTGACACCTATTCTATTCTCCCTCTATGGCGGTCGTGGACCCCCAGGAGGGAGAATAGCCGGTGGCCGTCTGGAACCCGCCTGTCGGTGTTTTAACAGTCGGCATCCCGACGTCTGGTAAATGGATGTTGGGACCCCGTCCGGCACCCGCTAGGTCACGCAGTCTGACCTACCCCTGTACCGCCCTCTGATGATGGGTCACGCGGTCAGTCGTTGTCCTATACAGTCCTGCAGTAATTTGAGTGGTTTCGTATATAAATTCCTGAATAATTAATCATGTGTTGCACTCTCCCGCAGACATTGGACACACTGACTGGCCTGAACCCCCCGATGTCTCCAGGCTCCAGTGGCGAGCTCTCACCGTTTGACCTGCTGGCTGACCTTGGTGACCTGGGCCCCAGCTCTCCCACAGATGAGGGGCTTGATGATCAGCAGCTGGATTTGGCATCGGGTCAGAAGTGGGACAGTCACACAGAGATTGCGGAGCAGGCAAAACATGTGAGTGTCCCTGTAGCCACGTGACCTCGCCTGGATAGATAGCAGGATTCCTGTGCTGTGTAATGCTGCACCACAGCACCGGCCTAGAGATGTACTAATCCACTACTGACCTAGAGATAGCAGGATTCCTGTGCTGTGTAATTCTGCACCACAGCTCTGGCCTGGTGATGTACTGATCCACTACTGACCTAGAGATAGCAGGATTCCTGTGCTGTGTAATGCTGCACCACAGCTCCGGCCTGGAGATGTACTGATCCACTACTGACCTAGAGATAGCAGGATTCCCGTGCTGTGTAATGCTGCACCACAGCTCCGGCCTAGAGATGTACTAATCCACTACTGACCTAGAGATAGCAGGATTCCCGTGCTGTGTAATGCTGCAACACAGCTCTGGCCTGGAGATGTACTAATCCACTACTGACCTAGAGATAGCAGGATTCCCGTGCTGTGTAATGCTGCACCACAGCTCCGGCCTAGAGATGTACTAATCCACTACTGCCCTAGAGATAGCAGGATTCCCGTGCTGTGTAATGCTGCACCACGACTCAGGCCTGGAGATGTAATGATCCACTACTGACCTAGAGATAGCAGGATTCCCGTGCTGTGTAATGCTGCACCACGACTCAGGCCTGGAGATGTAATGATCCACTACTGACCTAGAGATAGCAGGATTCCTGTGCTGTGTAATGCTGCACCACAGCTCCGGCCTGGAGATGTACTAATCCACTACTGACCTAGAGATAGCAGGATTCCTGTGCTGTGTAATGCTGCACCACAGCTCCGGCCTAGAGATGTACTAATCCACTACTGACCTAGAGATAGCAGGATTCCCGTGCTGTGTAATGCTGCACCACGACTCAGGCCTGGAGATGTAATGATCCACTACTGACCTAGAGATAGCAGGATTCCTGTGCTGTGTAATGCTGCACCACAGCTCCGGCCTGGAGATGTACTAATCCACTACTGACCTAGAGATAGCAGGATTCCCGTGCTGTGTAATGCTGCACCACAGCTCCGGCCTGGAGATGTACTAATCCACTACTGACCTAGAGATAGCAGGATTCCCGTCCTGTGTAATGCTGCACCACAGCTCCGGCCTAGAGATGTACTAATCCACTACTGCCCTAGAGATGGCAGGATTCCTGTGCTGTGTAATGCTGCACCACAGCTCCGGCCTAGAGATGTACTAAACCACTACTGCCCTAGAGATAGCAGGATTCCTGTGCTGTGTAATGCTGCACCACAGCTCCGGCCTGGAGATGTACTAATCCACTACTGACCTAGAGATAGCAGGATTCCCGTGCTGTGTAATGCTGCACCACAGCTCCGGCCTGGAGATGTACTAATCCACTACTGCCCTAGAGATAGCAGGATTCCTGTGCTGTGTAATGCTGCACCACAGCTCCGGCCTGGAGATGTACTAATCCACTACTGACCTAGAGATAGCAGGATTCCCATGCTGTGTAATGCTGCACCACAGCTCCGGCCTAGAGATGTACTAATCCACTACTGACCTAGAGATAGCAGGATTCCTGTGCTGTGTAATGCTGCACCACAGCTCCGGCCTAGAGATGTACTAATCCACTACTGCCCTAGAGATAGCAGGATTCCCATGCTGTGTAATACTGCACCACAGCTCCGGCCTAGAGATGTACTGATCCACTACTGACCTAGAGATAGCAGGATTCCCGTGCTGTGTAATGCTGCACCACAGCTCCGGCCTAGAGATGTACTGATCCACTACTGACCTAGAGATAGCAGGATTCCTGTGCTGTGTAATGCTGCACCACAGCTCCAGGCCCCAGAGATGTACTAATCCACTACTGACCTAGAGATAGCAGGATTCCCGTGCTGTGTAATGCTGCACCTCAGCTCTGGCCTGGAGATGTACTAATCCACTACTGACCTAGAGATAGCAGGATTCCTGTGCTGTGTAATGCTGCACCACAGCTCCGGCCTGGAGATGTACTAATCCACTACTGACCTAGAGATAGCAGGATTCCCGTGCTGTGTAATGCTGCACCACAGCTCCGGCCTGGAGATGTACTAATCCACTACTGACCTAGAGATAGCAGGATTCCCGTGCTGTGTAATGCTGCACCACAGCTCCGGCCTGGAGATGTACTAATCCACTACTGACCTAGAGCTAGCAGGATTACCGTGCTGTGTAATGCTGCACCACAGCTCCGGCCTAGAGATGTACTAATCCACTACTGACCTAGAGATAGCAGGATTCCCGTGCTGTGTAATGCTGCACCACAGCTCCGGCCTGGAGATGTACTAATCCACTACTGACCTAGAGATAGCAGGATTCCCGTGCTGTGTAATGCTGCACCACAGCTCCGGCCTGGAGATGTACTAATCCACTACTGACCTAGAGATAGCAGGATTCCCGTGCTGTGTAATGCTGGACCACAGCTCCGGCCTGGAGATGTACTAAACCACTACTGACCTAGAGATAGCAGGATTCCTGTGCTGTATAATGCTGGACCACAGCTCCGGCCTGGAGATGTACTAATCCACTACTGACCTAGAGATAGCAGGATTCCTGTGCTGTGTAATGCTGCACCACAGCTCCGGCCTAGAGATGTACTAAACCACTACTGACCTAGAGATAGCAGGATTCCTGTGCTGTGTAATGCTGCACCACAGCTCCGGCCTAGAGATGTACTAAACCACTACTGACCTAGAGATAGCAGGATTCCCGTGCTGTGTAATACTGCACCACAGCTCCGGCCTAGAGATGTACTAATCCACTACTGACCTAGAGATAGCAGGATTCCTGTGCTGTGTAATGCTGCACCACAGCTCCGGCCTAGAGATGTACTAAACCACTACTGACCTAGAGATAGCAGGATTCCTGTGCTGTATAATGCTGCACCACAGCTCCGGCCTAGAGATGTACTAAACCACTACTGACCTAGAGATAGCAGGATTCCCGTGCTGTGTAATACTGCACCACAGCTCCGGCCTAGAGATGTACTAATCCACTACTGACCTAGAGATAGCAGGGTTCCTGTGCTGTATAATGCTGGATTGTGGCTACATCTGATTGAATTTTCTCCTGACCTCTGTTTGCAGGAAGCAGAAATAGAGAACCGGATTGCGGAGCTGCGTAGGGAGGGTTTTTGGACCCCAAGACGACTGTCCAAATTTCCAGAACCTAATCGACCAAAGGTACAATGGGATTACTTGTGTGAGGAGATGCAATGGCTGGCTGCAGACTTCGCTCAGGAGCGTCGGTGGAAGAGGGGCGTGGCCAGGAAGGTGAGTGATGGCTGACATTGCGTCTGCCGGTGTAATGGCCATAGTTATGGGAGGCTGCTTCCCAGCTGTATGAGAATAGTGGCACTAATAAAACAGGTCCTTGCCTTGTTCTGTAGGCTTGGATTTGGTAGCTGGTGCTAAATACAGTTCTCTCTGCAGTGGTCAGGTGTCGTCCTTGTGATACTGCGCCACGCGACGAGAAACATTTCCTGCTTTGTGCGCGTCCCTGCCTCCCCGCTAGCTCTCCTCTGTGTGCGTGTCTCCCCCTCCCCCCCAATGTGCTGCATGTTACCAGTGGACTTTATTGGAGTATGCTGCTATGTCTCTTCCGCAGGTTGTGCGCATGGTCGTCCGTCACCACGAGGAGCTGAAGCAGAAGGAGGAAAGGGCCCGGCGGGAAGAACAGGCAAAGCTGAAGCGCATTGCTACCTCTATCGCTAAGGAAGTGCGGCAGTTCTGGAGTAATGTAGAGAAGGTGAGAGTGCTACATGCGCACTATATGATGGCGCAGTATATTACAGCATACACACTAATAAATATATCTATACACTGGCGCTGCACTCTGAGTTAGGGAAATAAAACAAATACTCCACCAACTAATTATCAACGTTTCATTTCACGGAGGAAATATCGATAACAAGTGTACAATGAATTAAAGCTCAGCTTATACCATCACCATGTGTTCAGGGTCCGCCTCTCGGGTAGCACCGCTGCTCGGAGTGTCCACGCCGACTCACAACCGTGACCTCAGCACTTAAGGACTCTCCTACAACGCTGCGTCACCAAAGCGAACCGAGTTGCGCCCCCCTGATGGTTACTATGGTGACATATACAAATATGAAAATGCAATACAAAAATTATACAGTTAATTACAGTTGCAATGGATTTATATCTCATAAGTGGCAATCAGCTTATTACTATTCGATGGATCACAAATCAATAAGGGACTTTTTTTTTATTCAATCCCTTCGGGGATATCACATCCATACGAGGGAACCGTTGTGTTTCACAGTGTATTAACGCGGCATTCCTATTTTCACCTCTTTTTGGATTTAGTAATGTGATCAATCATCCGATAACAGATCTTAGTCAAATTTTCCTTGTCAGGGTCCATGGGTCCCACAGGGGATATCGGGGTTGTAGGCGGATCCAGGGGGTCCGAGGCACCAATCAGCGAAGCTCTTAAAGGTTTTACCCAGCATGCCCGGGCCCTCTCCCCTACATCCCTGCCTCCAGGCTACTGCCGCCAGTTTTTAGTTGGTGCCTGCAGGAAGCAGACGCACCTGTAATCAGCAGGAATCACCTCTTTGAGGTGATTCCAAAAGAAGCTTTTTCTATTTTTATTTTTAAAACAGCTGCTACGGCGGCAGAAGCCGCCTTGCGGCAGAGTCGCTCCCCGCCGTCAGTGATTGACAGCGGAGTGAGCGTCTCCTTCACTCCTCCCGGCGCCGACCTCCTCAGAACAGCTTGAGGCAGACGGCGGAGGCGACGTCAGCGCCTAGCACCGCCGGACGTCGCTCTCCTGACAGCGTGGCCGGACCAGGAGCAGGTAAGGCTTCCTAAGGAAGCACAAATCGCTGTCCTGCCGCGAGAGAGTGGCAGAATCCAGTGACAGACTCTTAAATAGAGCAAATTATTAACTTTGGACTCCTGTGTGCACTGGAATACACAGCATTATCCATTGCTGGTACTTCTGATACACTCAACATCAACAACAGCGGGACCATCCTTCCCTTTTATCCTTCATCCACTAGGTGTCACTGGAGTAACACTGGGGAATAGAAGGAGACCACAGGGAGCATGAGCACTTAAAATATAAAATTAGTGTGGCCAACTCCTCCCCTTATTCTTCCCCTCTCAGGCAGCCTTAGATTGTGCCCGAATGGGAGTAGGTCACACTTGGGCTCACTCTTGGGCATTTAGTAATTAGTTGGGCAAAGCAGCAAGAATTACATTGAGGACAGGCAGATAGTGGCTGCTACTATCTGCCTGCGACGTAGGAGCTGCCGGAAGGAGCCGGCTGCTGCTGTGGTTTGCGCCTGGCTCCCTGGCTGAAGAGACCAACGTCTCTGGAGATGCAACAGGCAATGCTCACACGAGGCACGCCCCACGATCCTCCCCCAGCCTTACCGCCAATGGCCAGCACTGTGAGTATACCATGACCTCCCTGTTAGCAGCGGAGGTCAGGACATGAAATGGCGGTGGTAGCAGAAGATTTTTTAAAATCTGGCGCCCTTGGAGACGTAGCTGATGGGTGGATTATGAAGTTACCTTGTGGTGCTCCCAGCGGGCCCTGTCTTATCTCCAGCACTTCAGAGTGTCTCCGGCGGCCATTTTCTTACACAACTTGGCACCTTCTGACACGCTGCTGGAGGCTCCTCATTGTGGCTGTATGCTCCTGCAAGGCTACAGCTCAGCGATCATCCCCTCCAGGTGACCGTCCTGCTACAAGCTCTACCCAGCCTGTGACTAAGGGGGATTAGAGCTGGGTGTAGACAGTTTGGGCTGTATGCAGATTAGGGCTATAGCGCTCCCTGTACTACAGACTGTAGCGCTGTTTATGCCCTGTAACAGCTCCTTTCTTTTCACTGTCTCTCCTGTCCAGTGTTTCTACCTGTCATAACTATACCTACTCCCTATCTGTGTGGTAGTGTGTAGTTGTTACATGTGTACCCTATTATTGCATAGATTCAATGCTAAATGTATACAAGCTTTCATGGCATCTGTGCACAGTAACCCCCCTCTGGTACAATCCGCTGGGGCAGCTTATCCTCTGAGCTTACTCTTCTCAGGATAGAGAGACTTCAAGAGAAGCCTCTGCTGTGGAAGGTCCAACTAGAGCTTTGGCTCCAGGACCGGCTGAATGCTTTCAGCCATCCTCTTGTAAAACACTAACTCAGCTCACTGATATGTGATGGCTACTCCCAGAGGGACAGTGAGATCCTGACATCATTGCACTAAGGCGGCCTCTGCTGGCAGAGACTGGTTACTGCCTCCCAGAGGGACAGTGAGATCCTGACATCCCTGCACTAAGGCGGCCTCTGCTGGCAGAGACTGGTTACTGCCTCCCAGAGGGACAGTGAGATCCTGACATCATTGCACTAAGGCGGCCTCTGCTGGCAGAGACTGGTTACTGCCTCCCAGAGGGACAATGAGATCCTTACAGCTCTGCACTAAGGCGGCCTCTGCTGGCAGAGACTGGGTACTGCCTCCCAGAGGGACAATGAGATCCTTACAGCTCTGCACTAAGGCGGCCTCTGCTGGCAGAGACTGGTTACTGCCTCCCAGAGGGACAATGAGATCCCTGCACTGAGGCGGCCTCTGCTGGCAGAGACTGGTTACTGCCTCCCAGAGGGACCGTGAGATCCTGACATCCTTACACTAAGGCGGCCTCTGCTAGCAGAGACTGGTTACTGCCTCCCAGAGGGACAGCGAGATCCTGACATCACTACACTAAGGCGGCCTCTGCTGGCAGAGACTGGTTACTGCCTCCCAGAGGGACAGCGAGATCCTGACATCCCTACACTAAGGCGGCCTCTGCTAGCAGAGACTGGTTACTGCCTCCCAGAGGGACCGTGAGATCCTGACATCCTTACACTAAGGCGGCCTCTGCTGGCAGAGACTGGTTACTGCCTCCCAGAGGGACAATGAGATCCTGACATCCCTGCACTAAGGCGGCCTCTGCTAGCAGAGACTGGTTACTGCCTCCCAGAGGGACAGCTAGATCCTGACATCATTGCACTAAGGCGGCCTCTGCTGGCAGAGACTGGTTACTGCCTCCCAGAGGGACAATGAGATCCCTGCACTGAGGCGGCCTCTGCTGGCAGAGACTGGTTACTGCCTCCCAGAGGGACCGTGAGATCCTGACATCCTTACACTAAGGCGGCCTCTGCTAGCAGAGACTGGTTACTGCCTCCCAGAGGGACAGTGAGATCCTGACATCCCTGCACTAAGGCGGCCTCTGCTGGCAGAGACTAGTTACTGCCTCCCAGAGGGACAGCGAGATCCTGACATCACTGCACTAAGGCGGCCTCTGCTGGCAGAGACTGGTTACTGCCTCCCAGAGGGACAGTGAGATCCTGACATCATTACACTAAGACGGCCTCTGCTGGCAGAGACTGGTTACTGCCTCCCAGAGGGACAGTGAGATCCTGACATCATTGCACTAAGGCGGCCTCTGCTGGCAGAGACTGGTTACTGCCTCCCAGAGGGACAATGAGATCCTTACAGCTCTGCACTAAGGCGGCCTCTGCTGGCAGAGACTGGTTACTGCCTCCCAGAGGGACAGTGAGACCCTTACATCCCTGCACTAAGGCGGCCTCTGCTGGCAGAGACTGGTTACTGCCTCCCAGAGGGACAGTGAGATCCTGACATCCCTGCACTAAGGCGGCCTCTGCTGGCAGAGACTGGTTACTGCCTCCCAGAGGGACAGCGAGATCCTGACATCACTGCACTAAGGCGGCCTCTGCTGGCAGAGACTGGTTACTGCCTCCCAGAGGGACAGTGAGATCCTGACATCCCTGCACTAAGGCGGCCTCTGCTGGCAGAGACTGGTTACTGCCTCCCAGAGGGGACAATCAGATCCTTACAGCTCTGCACTAAGGCGGTCTCTGCTGGCAGAGACTGGTTACTGCCTCCCAGAGGGACAGTGAGATCCTTACAGCTCTGCACTAAGGCGGAAAACAGGGGACCGGGTATTCACTACACCCGATCGTGCATATGTAATGATCGGGTGCAGTGAATATATGAATATCTAATGAGCGGCTCGGCTCCCGGCCCCCTGCTGGCTGCTCTGTGTAAAAATAATTTTTTTTTTTTAAATTAAATATATATTCATGTGCTTACAGCACATGAATAAAAATAGCATGCCCCTCCTCAGAATAAAATTCCAGATTTTTTGACACCAATTGTAAAAAACAAAACACTTTTATTTTAAAAGTACACCTTCCACTTCACCATAAAAAGATAGCGATTGCTACTCGGTGAATTATGGCGAAAAAAACCTTGAAATGTATTCGCCATCTGGTCATTGAATAGGGTGATTCACCGTTTTAGTCAGAAATTCGCCTTACAGCACAAAATCGCCATAAAAACCTGGCGAATCAGCCTCACTGAATACCGCCCTATATAGTCAGACTTGTATGCAAATCTGATGTTCCTTGCGATCCGATCGGATCGTGGATTGCATCTTAAGGCACATCTGACCGTGTGTACACACCATTACTCTGATGCAGAGGAACAGTATACAGAGCTGGTTACAGTTCTGGCCCAGACACTTGTAATGTGTTAAAGACCTCTGCAAAACTTCAGAACCTGCCAGGCCATAGTTAGTCTGTTTAAGCCACCCAGGCTACCATTGGTCTAACCCCTTTCCTACATAGGACAGGGCACTATGGCAGACTCCACCAACAGTGGACTCTGAAGTTGTAATTTCACCAGGAATAACTTTCAGGGTTCCTGCTCAATGGAAGTTGGAGAATACTTTGATATAGTAATTCTAGTAGCCTTTCACCCCAGGGGGTAGCATCTTGGGTGAATGCAGCTGTTGCAATTTGGTTTGTCAATTCTGATCGTTCTTCTCTAAATGGCTTTAGCGGAGTAGCACAGACTACAGCTTTTATAATCACTAGCCCGCGATTTTCCATAGAAAACCATGTTAAAAATGGAAATCGCGTCGGTCGCATCGCATGCGGCCAAAAAAAGCATGCGATGCGACCGACGCGATTACCGCGATTTTCCATAGGGAACAATGTTAAATGGCCCACAGACCCCAAATAGCCACCCTGGGCCCCCCCAATTGTTAACGCCACCCCACGATCAATGTGAACCTGAAGCGTGGCGAGCGCAGCGGTACGTGTCCTCCGACCTTTTCATACCCCCACTATCCACGTCGGCGTGGAGTTGAGAATAGATAGTGTGGCGAGTGCAGTGAGCCACCGAGTCCGAAGCGTGGTGAGCGCATGCGGATACCTTCACAGGTAAACGCGTCCCTTCGCGGGCTTCACAGCTGTCCGCGTCCCCTCGCGGGGCTCGCCACGCTTCGGACTCGGTGGCTCGCTGCGCTCGCCACACTATCTATTCTCCACGCCGACGTGGATAGTGGGGGTATGAAAAGGTCGGAGGACGCGTACCGCTGCGCTCGCCACGCTTCAGGTTCACGTTGATCGTGGGGTGGCGTTAAGAATTGGGGGGGCCCAGGGTGGCTATTTGGGGTCTGTGGGCCATTTAACATTGTTCCCAATGTTAAATCGGGTCCATTGACCCATTTAACATTGTTCCCTATGGAAAATCGCAGCCATCGCATGCGATTTTTTGCCCGCATGCGATCGACACGATTTTTTTACCCGTGATGCCCATGATCAAAATCGCGGGCGCCGTGCTAGGTAAAGAGTACCCTTTATTGCTGTCTTATCTGTATGACCCAGGATATGAGAGTACATGTATACAAATGTTTATGTCAATATATGTATATGCATTATATAATGTGTATATGTATGCGCAAAGGATGGATATAGAGAGCACTAGATAGTTACCTCCACCTTCGTGTGAAATTTGACTGGATACAATTTTTTTACAATTTATAAAAAGATTTATTTAAAAATATAGGTACTTGTTTCCTAGCACGGCACCCCCGATTTTGATTATAGTACATCTTATACAATCGCATCGCATGCAATGAAGGCCACCCCCACTGCCAACGCGAAACGTGGCGAGTGCAGCGAGCCTGCAAGGGGTGGCGGTACGCGTCATTCGACCTTTTCATAACCCCACTATCCACGTCGGCGTGGAGTTGATTTTAGATAGCGTGGCGAGCCACTGAGCCCTAAGCATGGCAAGCGGATACGGATTACTTTACATGTATTCCGTGTCCCCTTGCGGGGCTCGCTGCGCTCGCCATGCTTCGGACTCGTATTCTGCGGGCGTCGCTGCGCTCGCCACGCTTCTAAAATCATCTCTACGCCAACGTGGATAGTGGGGATATGAAATGGTCAGAGGATGCGTACCGCCGCCCCTCGCGGGCTTGCTGTGCTCGCCACGCTTCGGGTTGGCATTGATAGTGGGGGGGGGGGTTGACAATGGGGGTGCTTGTACATTTAAAAATCGCATTGCATGCCATTTGCTGGCATGCAATGCTATGTGATATTTCATTGTACAAGCACTCCTGTTAATTTAACGGGAATATCACATCGCACACCACTAAGTACTATATGCGATGGGTGCCGTGCTAGGAAACAAGTACCAAAATGACATGAGTGATTATGTATACATACCCAAACAGTACTGTTTAAAGATTAAAAATTAGTTTTGAAAAAACTTCATATGGCGGACGTTCGGTGACGTCTAGTAATATTAAACCCATAGCCCAAGCCTACTGACAAAACAGTGGCATAACTGTCTCCCAGCTGACGTGGGAAATACCATGGTGGGCGCCAGACTGCTACTATTTACAGGCCCACTTCAGATATGCATGGGTCTTACAGATAATCTCTCAAGGCTACAAGCTGCAGTTCACTGCTCCACCTCCGTTGCGCATCTTTCCCGTAGGTCTTTCAAGACTGGAGGAAACCCGTTTAGCTCTTTGCGGGGCTGTTCAGGGTCTTCTAGACTCAGAAGTCATTATTACTGTCCCCACACACCAGCAGGGAAAAGGCTACTTCTCAAGTCTTTTTGTGGTCCCCAAGCCGGGTGGCTTGGTGTGACCTATTCTAAATCTAAAAGACCTCAACGAGTACATTTACATTCAAAAATTCAAAATGGAATCTATCCGCTCTGTCATAGTGTCCCTCGAACCACAAGAGTTCCTAATGTCATTGGACATAAGACGCATATTTGCATGTTCCCATTTGGGAACCACATCAGAGTTTTCTTTGATACGCAATACAGGACAGTCAATAATGGCCTGCATGGTGGCAGCAGTGAGACTTCAAGGGGTCACAATAGTCCAGTACTTGGACGACCTGCTACTCAATGCGCCATGTCTGGAGAAGCTGGTAGCAGACGCCATTCTTACATGCGACTTCTTAACACAAAACAGTTGGGTCTTGAACTTCAAAAAGTCTCACTTGACTCCATCCCAAAGACTCAAATTGCTCGGTCTCATTTTGGACACAGTAGACAACACAGTCTCTTTCCCTATGGACAAATTTCTGGCATTACAGAAAAGTGTCTGTTAAGATTTACTCATACGCAGGATCTTCGTACACCTGTATACGCGTTTCCTAGGGTTGATGGTGGCCTCGTTCGAGACCCTCCCATATGGTCGGTTCCATACCAGGACCTTCCAGGGAAGTCTACTGACTCAATGGTCGGGGTCCTATCTAGAGAACCACCGGAGGATTACATTATCCAGGGACGCTCGCCTATCACTTGGTGACAATCCGCACCTACTGCAGGGCCGCAGCTTAAGGCCTTGCAATTGGACAATTCTCACGACGGATGCCAGCTTGAGCGGTTGGGGGGCATTTACCCTGAATCATATCTTTGAGGGGAGATGGTCCACTCAGGAATCAAAGCTGCCCATCAATATCCTGGAACTCGGAGCCATCAGGCTAGCTCTCTCTCCCCAAGCTCACAACCTCCTGAAGGGTCTTTCTGTCATGATTCAATCAGACAATGCGACGGCTGTCGCATATTTAAATCGGCAGGGAGGGACCAAGAGCAGGGGGGCAATGAGAGAAGTATGCCTTTATACTGAGCTGAGTCGTACACCCCCAATTTCACAGCGATATTCATTCCCGGAGTGGAAAATTGGCAGGCGGACTCTCAGCCGCCAGGAATCCACTCCCTCCCGCCCCCCTTCCTGGTGGGGACGTCACAGATCGACCTCATGGCCTCCAGGTTGAATCACAAGCTCACACTGTGCCAGATCTCGAGATCCAGCAGCACTGGCTGTGGATGCCCTATCTATTCCGTGGAACTTCAACCTATTTTATGTGTTTCACAAACTCAAACGGATAAAAAGAGAGTACGCTTCCGTAATCCTGTTAGCCCCGGATTGGCCCAGAAGGGCTTGGTACTCAGACCTCATTATACATGGAGGGATATACACTCTACAGAAAAGACAGGGAAAATAAAAAGGGGGGGGGGGGGGTGCCTATATGTAAAAAATAACTTAACATCGTGTGAGAAAGAAATGAGCACAGGTACAGAGGAAGATTACACTGAGGCCGTGTGGGCAGAGATAACCGACCATAACAAAAAACCTAATAACATAATTTTAATAGGGGTATGTTATAGTCCACCGAACATAAACGAATGTGACGAGTCTCTTCTTTTAAACCAAATCAAACAATCATCAGATCAGGGTCAGGTATTAATTATGGGGGATTTTAATTTACCTGATATTGATTGGAAAAACGAAACATGTAAAACAGGAAGAAGCAATGGGTTCCTAAGCTTACTTAAAGACCAGTTTATCACACAAACGGTAGAAGCTCCAACTCGTAAAAAGGCAGCATTGGATTTGGTTTTAACAAATAACATAGATCTAGTTTCAAACACAAAAGTAATTGAACACATAGGGAACACTGACCACAATATAATTTCACTGGAAATCAACTTCAGTAAATTACATCAAAAAGGATCGACAAAAATACTAAACTTCAGAAAAGCTAACATCGAATCATTCAGAGAAGCCCTAAAAAGAATTGTGTGGGAAACAGTTTTTGAGGGGGTAAATGCTGAGGAAATGTGAGATACTCTAAAAAATGTACTCGAATCATTAGCTTAAATACATTCCTAAAGTAACTAAGGGTAACGTCAATAAAAAAAAGCCACCATGGTTGGACAAAAAAGTTAGGTCAGCAATCAATAAAACCAGAGCATTTAAATTCTATAAAAATAACTTAAATGAGGAGGCGTTCACCAAATACAAAGAATCAAACAAAATTTGCAAATCGGCAATCAAAGTAACTAAAAGGGATTATGAAGAGCGCATAGCCACTGAAAGCAAAACTAACCCCAAGAAGTTTTTCAAATACATAAATAGTAAACGTATAATTAAGGACAACATAGGCCCACTAACCGACATCACTGGAAAAAGTTTTATGGAGGATAAGGGAAAAGCAGAACTGTTAAATGAGTTCTTCTCATCAGTGTTTACTAAGGGAGAGCAGACAGTGGAACGCACACATACCACAAATGGGATGAACAAGCCGGACCTCAATATTGAATTCTCTACCGAGGAAATAATATTGAGGCTCAGCAAAATCAAAACAAATAAATCACCTGGTCCAGATGGGATTCATCCTAGGGTACTAATGGAATTAAGGGAGGAATTAGCTTCCCCTCTACATTATATGTTTGATAATTCACTATCATCAGGAAAGGTACCAAAAGACTGGAGCAGAGGGTAGTGCCATTATTCAAAAAACTATTTGAAGGATTTTTAAGAAATGGTATCCAGGAATATTTAGACCTTCATAGTTTACTCAGTAATAACCAGCATGGGTTCGTGAAAAATCGTTCATGCCAAACTAATCTACTTGGTTTCTATGAAGAGGTTAGCAAAAACCTTGATAATGGAAACGCTGTCGATGTGATTTTCCTAGATTTTGCTAAAGCCTTCGACACAGTACCACACAAGAGGTTGATAAATAAAATGGAGGACCTGGGATTAGGGGCAAATATCTGTAGATGGGTAGGGAACTGGCTGTGCAATAGAGAGCAAAGAGTGGTCGTGAACAGTGCCATATCTAATATGATACCAGTACTAAGCGGAGTGCCACAGGGTTCGGTTCTAGGGCCCATTTTGTTTAACATTTTTATTAACGATATTGGGATGGGGTTACTCAGCAATGTATCCATCTTTGCAGACGATACAAAACTGAGCAGAACTCAGAAGATGTCACCACGCTTCAAAATGATCTTGACAATCTAGATGAGTGGGCAAAAAAGTGGAAGATTAGGTTCAATGTGAACAAATGCAAGGTCATGCACCTTGGGAGACATAACCAGTGTGCTAGTTATAACCTAAGCGGGGTTGAATTGGGTAAATCAGTACTCGAAAAGGATCTAGGAGTCCAAATAGACAACAAACTAGGGTGTAGTGCTCAATGTAATATAGCAACAAAAAAGGCCAACAAAACTCTAGCATGTATTAAAAGGGGCATGGAAACTAGAGACTCAAAAGTAATTATGCCTCTGTACAAATCATTGGTTAGACCGCACCTCGAGTACGGAGTGCAGTTCTGGGCCCCGCACTATAAAAAGGACATCATAGAATTCGAAAAAATTCAAAGAAGAGCAACAAAGCTTATTAGGGGAATGGGGAATTTAAGCTATGAGGAAAGATTAAACAATTTGGGACTATTTACACTAGAGAAGAGACGTTTAAGGGGGCATATGCTCAACATGTATAAATAGTAGTAGTTGTACGTTTATTTATAAGGCGCCACAAAGTGTCCGCAGCGCCGTACATAGCAAACAAAGAAAACAAATTACAAGGTAACGTACAGGGTGTGTTGATAAAATACAGCATAAATAGGGGTATAGCTGGTAGAACTAAAAATCTAAATATATTAGGGGCCAATATAAGGAACTGTCAAACACCCTTTTTTTACTAGAAAGGAATCTAGGACGAGAGGGCACGAGTTTAGATTAGAAGAAAAAAGATTTTGTTCATCTAGAAGAAAAAAATTCTTTACAGTCAGAGCAGTCAAACTTTGGAACTCTCTTCCTGGAGAAGTGGTGTCGGCAGACACTATACATACATTTAAAATAAGGTTGGATAAACATTTATTGGTTAAAAACATCCATGGGTATGAATAAGTAACATATAATCTGTCTTTAAAATATCAGAACATACTATACAACAAGGGATAAGCTACTATAAACATAGGTTGATCTAGAATCTAGATGGACGCAAGTCTTTATTCAGCCTCACCTACTATGTAACCTCAGGCTTCTACAAGCGGATATTCCATGGTGCCTTCTTCTCAGGCAAGATCTACTCCAGCAAGGACCGCTCGTTTACCCAAACTTAATGCATTTGCGTTTAACGGCATGGCTGTTGAAGCCGACTTGCTGATGAGGCGGGGAATCCCTCCAACGGTGGTTCCAACCATGATTAAGGCCAGGAAGGAAGTTACATCAACCCATTATCACCGCATATCGAGGGCTTACGTTGCTTGGTGTGAACAAAAAGCTGTACCAAAAGCAGTTTTTCAAATTACTTTTGGAGTTTTTACAAACAGGATTGGACACGGGCCTTCGGTTAGGATATCTCAAGGTCCAGATATCTGCCCTATCAGTGTTTTTCCATCGCAGATTGGCAATGATACCAGAGCTGCAAGGAAAAAGAAAGTGTACCAGCGCTGGCTGAAAAACTATATATGAAAAAATTAATAGATAGAGCGGTATCCTTTACAAAATTTATTTATCAATAAAATATGCTAAAATAGCTGTACCATTAATATATTAGGTATGCTTTTGTGTAAAACGGGGTTACAATAAAAATAGCACAATATGACATTCCATAAGCATCACAATTAATGAATTAAACGGGCATTTGATATATATTACCACACGGATGTCGCAGATGGTAGTCCCATAAAGCAGCAGGTAGCCAGGTGGCCAAAAGCAGTCCCAAAACACAGAGTCCAATGGTGGAATTAGGTGCCTCTGGTGGGAAAGATGGTGAACCTGGAGGATGATTGAATTTTCCTAGTCGCTGCCTCGGATGATGAGTCCGGATGGGATGGTGCAAGATGCACAAGGCGTGGGTCCGCTGTGGTCTTGGATAAGCCCGGTAGGGTGATGCAGTGTGGATATGTCCAATAATATAGGGCTCAACGCGTTTCCCTGGGTCAAACACCCAGCTTCTTCAGGAGCAGGTCAGCCCTATATTATTGGACATATCCACACTGCATCACCCTACCGAGCTTATCCAAGACCACAGCGGACCCACGCCTTGTGCATCTTGCACCATCCCATCCGGACTCATCATCCGAGGCAGCGACTAGGAAAATTCAATCATCCTCCAGGTTCACCATCTTTCCCACCAGAGGCACCTAATTCCACCATTGGACTCTGTGTTTTGGGACTGCTTTTGGCCACCTGGCTACCTGCTGCTTTATGGGACTACCATCTGCGACATCCGTGTGGTAATATATATCAAATGCCCGTTTAATTCATTAATTGTGATGCTTATGGAATGTCATATTGTGCTATTTTTATTGTAACCCCGTTTTACACAAAAGCATACCTAATATATTAATGGTACAGCTATTTTAGCATATTTTATTGATAAATAAATTTTGTAAAGGATACCGCTCTATCTATTAATTTTTTCATATATAGTTTTTCAGCCAGCGCTGGTACACTTTCTTTTTCCTCTATATTTACTCCGAGACCTGACAAGTTTCAGTACCAGCTGCAGTTAGTAGCGCACTGATCACCCACTGCTGTATTTTTACCAGAGCTGCAAACCTTTTTGAAAGGTGCTCTTCGACTACAATCTCCATTCGTGCCACCTTCTGAGCCATGCCACTTAGGATTGGTATTGGACTTTCTCAAATCAGATTTGTTTGAACCACTGGAATTGATGGATATTAAGTACTTAACCTGGAAAACTGCCATGCTCTTGGCTCTAGCTTCAGCTCGCACAGTTTCAGAACTTGGGGCCTTGTCCTGCCATTCTCCTTTTCTTGTGTTCCACAGAGATCGAGCCGAACTAAGGACCCGACAGGGTTTCCTTCCCACGGTCATCTCCTCTTTTCATGTAAATCAGCCTATTGTTCCAGTTTTATCAGTATCAGCGGAATCCTAGGATGTGGTTTGTGCCTTACATATCTACGTTTCAAAAACTGCTTCGTTTAGAAATACAGATAGCTTGTTCGTCCTTTACGGGGCTGAGAAGAAAGGATGGCCGATGTCTAAACAGACCCTGGCCAGATGGCTATGTTTATGGCTATTAAGGAGGCTTACATAAAGGCTCATCAACAGACTCCTTCCAGTCTGTGCTCACTACCAGATCGGTCAGTACCTCCTGCTCCCACAGGTGTGCAGAGCTGCAACCTGGTTGGGATCCAATACTTTAGCTAATTTTGACAGGTTTACCAGGGAGGACTCTTCCTTTGGTAGAGCAGTCTTGCAGGAACCTCAGTGGTTGGCAACCCTGGGTTTAGTGCTTTGGTATTATCCCACATGTGATGACTGCAGTGTCCCCTGCTGCCTCGGAGAAAGGGAATTATCAGTAAGTACCAAATTCCTTATTTGACTTATTTTAACCTTGTGTAATAGTGAGTGAGATTAAGATCTAACTTTTATCTAATTTCACCAATTATTACTAAGTGTGCCCCAAAAACCCTTTGTGTTCTTCCTTTGTCTACCTCAGACATACCCCTATACCCATTGTAGAGTCTACTGTAATTCTTTATTGTATCCAATTGTGGGATCTGCTCTCAATCTCATATATACTTCTGGTTCTTTAAGCTTTTTCTGGATCTCTTGGCGATAGTCTGTGATGTCTTGTAAGACTATCGCTACCCCTTTATCAGCAGGACGTATTATTAGGGACTTGTCACAAAGGTTGTTTAATGCCTGCTGCTCTGATTTAGACACATTGTGATCTCTCTCTCTCTCTCTCTCTCTCTCTCTCTCTCTCTCTCTCTCTCTCTCTCTCTCTCTCTCTCTCTCTCTCTCTCTCTCTCTCTCTCTCTCTCTCTCTCTCTCTCTCTCATATATATTTATATATCTATATCCTCTGCAGGGTTTACAGAGCTCCACAGGAGTCACATTGGGGTTTGTTTCAACAGTTAAACTTTAGTCTCAGGATGCTCCGGTCCACCTCCCACACACCCTGCCCCCTGACTTAAGGCATTAGGTTTTTTTTTTGTGTTGGTGCGACTCCCCGTTCCCATGTCTTGGACTTTCAGCTGGTCTCAATTGCCCACTGCATGTCCCGTTCTTTCAGGTGGTCCCGTTTGCCCACTCCATGTCTCAGTGTTTCAGGTGGTCCCGTTTGCCCACTCCATGTTTCGGTCTTTCAGGTGGTCCCGTTTAACCACTCCATGTCCCGTTCTTTCAGGTGGTCCCATTTGCCCACTCCATGTCTCGGTCTTTCAGGTGGTCCCGTTTAACCACTCCATGTCCCGTTCTTTCAGGTGGTCCCATTTGCCCACTCCATGTCTCTGTCTTTCAGGTTGTCACGTTTGCCCATCGATATCTCGGTCTTTTAGGTTGTCATGTTTGCCCACTCCATGTCTTTGTCTTTCAGGTGGTTCAGTTTAAACAGCAATCACGGCTGGAAGAGAAGCGGAAGAAAGCGCTGGACCTGCAGCTGGATTTTATAGTTGGTCAGACGGAGAAGTATTCCGACCTCCTCAGCCAGAGCCTTAGTGAAACTATACCTATGAGCAAGACCAGTTCTTCCTGCGTTGGTTCTTCTCAAGGAGGTTCACTGAGGACCAGTCCTACCCCATCAGTGTGCCACGAAGGTGATTCACTGTGGTTTGTGTTTTTGGGCATCATAGTCACTCAGTAGATGTACATGGGTGATGGGAGGGTAGCTGAGGAAAGACTCCCCCATAGATGCACATGGTGAGGTGGGGACACCATGTGCTATAAGGGTGCATGTATGCACTTACATAATGTGACTCCTCCCCATCTGTACCCTATTGGCTGTCGGGTGGTTTAGTTATGAAGATGATCCTTTATAACCTGCACAAACCCTGGCATTGAAGTGAGCTTGCAGCAAGGGCATACCTGCACAGAACCCCCTACCTAACGTAAGGGAGAGGGAACCCCCCCTTTCTCTCTGATTCCCTTAGGTAATGAGACCGCCACCACCTGTATACCAGCTCCACTGCCACATCACTGGGGTTATTTGTATGTGGCCATGTTAGATCACGTCCTTGGTGCCAACCAAGCCATCTTCCTACGTTACCCTGATAGTGATACGTGCAGTCTCCATACTGTCCCTTTCTCCTCCCAGGTGCACAGGTATGATCACGTCACCCACACTTGTCCGATCCTCCTAGTGGGTGATTCAGATCTGCGGGTCTGGTTTATGGTAGGAGGGAGAAGCCTTGTGTGCCCATCCTTGGTGAAGCAGGGTGGTGTATTAGGGTACCAGGTCCCTGGGGGAGCAGGAATAGTGTATTAGGGTACCAGGGCCCTGGGGGGGGGGGGGGGGGGAAGCAGGGTGGTGTATTAGGGTACCAGGTCCCTGGGGGAGCAGGAATAGTGTATTAGGGTACCAGGGCCCTGGGGGGGGGGGAGCAGGGTGGTGTACTAGGGTACCAGGTCTCTGGATTGGGTTTGGTAGCTAAAGCTTCAAGAAGTGCTATACTCAGTGACCCAGCATCTCCTTGTGATGTGGCGTCTTACACAGAGTGATGGACCCCTCACTTCTTCTTTGTCTGCTAGATGGAGAGTTTCTTCCTCATGAAGATGAGGAGGATGATGAGGAAACCATAGAGATAGAGGAGCGCCAGGAAGGAAATGATGCTGAGGCTCACCGTTTGGAACTGGAACTCCTCAGAAGGGAGAGTGAGCTTCCCCTGGATGAGCTGCTTCAGAACTTACCTCCTGAGATACTGCAAGAAGACCCAGTGCCGGTATGTTCCCCCTCCCCTAATGCCGGTGTTAGTGAGCAGGGGCATTCTGCAGCTTGGCCCTTCTTAGTGATGGGCTTCGGGTGTGGTATAGGGTTCCGACAGTCGGGATCCCAACAGTCATTAGCCCGACGTCGGGATCCCGACTGACCGGACTCAGACAGCATTTAGAGCGCCACAAAGCCCCTTGCGGGCACGGTGACTCACTACGTGAGCCACCTCTTCTTCTATTCTCCCTCAATGGGGGTCGTGGACCCCCCACGAGGGAGAATAGCCAGTGGTCGTCAGGAACCCGTCTGTCGGTGTTTTAACCGTCAGGATCCCGACATCGGGTAAATGACTGTTGGGATCCTGACTGTCGGGACCCCGTCCGGCACCCATGGGCTTTTTCATCTCTGTGTACCATTTGTGTATGTTCTACAACATCTTCTTATTGCCTGCAGGATCATCTCCACAACCACCAGCATTCAGAGGAGGAGGAGGATGGTGAATTTTCTGCTAATGAGGATGAAGGTGAGAATATGCCCAGCATTCTATAACCATGTGATTGGCTGTAGATTGTGACAGCTGCTGGGGTTACTTGTCACCCCCGGTGATACAAAAAAAAAAAAAGCTAAAAATTCATGTTGACCTGTGCATGTTGACTTTTAGGTGTTGACCAAGACAATGTCATCATATTTACCTACCCCATGCTTATTACTGTGTGTAATTGTTTTTGCTTAGCCGAGGATGAGGAGGATACTATCGAGGCGGAGGAAGAGCTGGCGGGACAGCAGGACCACAGGGAGGAGCTATGTCAGCTGGCCAGAGAAGGTATACTCACTGTTCGTCTCATTCTGCTGCCGTGTGTGACGTCCAGTACACGCTGTATGCTGCTGTTATGTGACTGTCACTGTTCGTCTCATTCTGCTGCTGTGTGTGACGTCCAGTACACTGCATGCTGCTGTTATGTGATTGTGTCACTGTTGGTCTCTGCCTGCTGCCGTGTGTGACGTCCAGTACACTGCATGCTGCTGTTATGTGTCTGTGTCACTGTTGGTCTGTACCCGCTGCCGTGTGTGACGTCCAGTACGCTGCATGCTGCTGTTATGTGACTGTGTCACTGTTGGTCTCTGCCCGCTGCCGTGTGAGACGTCCAGTACGCTGCATGCTGCTGTTATGTGACTGTCACTGTTGGTCTGTACCTGCTGCCGTGTGTGACGTCCAGTACGCTGCCTGCTGCTGTTATGTGTCTGTGTCATTGTTGGTCTGTACCCGCTGCCGTGTGTGACGTCCAGTACGCTGCATGCTGCTGTTATGTGTCTGTGTCACTGTTGGTCTCTGCCCGCTGCCGTGTGAGACGTCCAGTACGCTGCCTGCTGCTGTTATGTGACTGTGTCACTGTTGGTCTGTACCTGCTGCCGTGTGTGACGTCCAGTACGCTGCATGCTGCTGTTATGTGACTGTCACTGTTCGTCTCATTCTGCTGCTGTGTGTGACGTCCAGTACACTGCATGCTGCTGTTATGTGATTGTGTCACTGTTGGTCTCTGCCTGCTGCCGTGTGTGACGTCCAGTACGCTGCATGCTGCTGTTATGTGACTGTGTCACTGTTGGTCTCTGCCCGCTGCCGTGTGAGACGTCCAGTACGCTGCATGCTGCTGTTATGTGACTGTCACTGTTGGTCTGTACCTGCTGCCGTGTGTGACGTCCAGTACGCTGCCTGCTGCTGTTATGTGTCTGTGTCATTGTTGGTCTGTACCCGCTGCCGTGTGTGACGTCCAGTACGCTGCATGCTGCTGTTATGTGTCTGTGTCACTGTTGGTCTCTGCCCGCTGCCGTGTGAGACGTCCAGTACGCTGCCTGCTGCTGTTATGTGACTGTGTCACTGTTGGTCTGTACCTGCTGCCGTGTGTGACGTCCAGTACGCTGCATGCTGCTGTTATGTGACTGTGTCACTGTTGGTCTCTGCCCGCTGCCGTGTGAGACGTCCAGTACGCTGCCTGCTGCTGTTATGTGACTGTGTCACTGTTGGTCTCTGCCCGCTGCCGTGTGTGACGTCCAGTACGCTGCCTGCTGCTGTTATGTGACTGTCACTGTTGGTCTGTACCTGCTGCCGTGTGTGACGTCCAGTACGCTGCATGCTGCTGTTATGTGACTGTGTCACTGTTGGTCTGTACCTGCTGCCGTGTGTGACGTCCAGTACGCTGCATGCTGCTGTTATGTGTCTGTCACTGTTGGTCTCTGCCTGCTGCCGTGTGTGACGTCCAGTACGCTGCCTGCTGCTGTTATGTGTCTGTGTCATTGTTGGTCTCTGCCTGCTGCCGTGTGTGATGTCCAGTATGCTGCATGCTGCTGTTATGTGTCTGTGTCACTGTTGGTCTGTACCCGCTGCCGTGTGTGATGTCCAGTACGCTGCATGCTGCTGTTATGTGACTGTGTCACTGTTGGTCTCTGCCCGCTGCCGTGTGTGACGTCCAGTACGCTGCATGCTGCTGTTATGTGTCTGTGTCACTGTTGGTCTGTACCCGCTGCCGTGTGTGACGTCCAGTACGCTGCATGCTGCTGTTATGTGTCTGTGTCACTGTTGGTCTGTACCTGCTGCCGTGTGTGACGTCCAGTACGCTGCATGCTGCTGTTATGTGTCTGTGTCACTGTTGGTCTGTACCCGCTGCCGTGTGTGACGTCCAGTACGCTGCATGCTGCTGTTATGTGACTGTCACTGTTGGTCTGTACCCGCTGCCGTGTGTGATGTCCAGTACGCTGCATGCTGCTGTTATGTGTCTGTGTCACTGTTGGTCTGTACCCGCTGCCGTGTGTGATGTCCAGTACGCTGCATGCTGCTGTTATGTGACTGTGTCACTGTTGGTCTCTGCCCGCTGCCGTGTGTGACGTCCAGTACGCTGCATGCTGCTGTTATGTGTCTGTGTCACTGTTGGTCTGTACCCGCTGCCGTGTGTGACGTCCAGTACGCTGCATGCTGCTGTTATGTGACTGTCACTGTTGGTCTGTACCCGCTGCCGTGTGTGATGTCCAGTACGCTGCATGCTGCTGTTATGTGTCTGTGTCACTGTTGGTCTGTACCCGCTGCCGTGTGTGACGTCCAGTACGCTGCATGCTGCTGTTATGTGTCTGTCACTGTTGGTCTGTACCCGCTGCCGTGTGTGACGTCCAGTACGCTGCATGCTGCTGTTATGTGACTGTCACTGTTGGTCTGTACCCGCTGCCGTGTGTGATGTCCAGTACGCTGCATGCTGCTGTTATGTGTCTGTGTCACTGTTGGTCTGTACCCGCTGCCGTGTGTGATGTCCAGTACGCTGCATGCTGCTGTTATGTGACTGTGTCACTGTTGGTCTCTGCCCGCTGCCGTGTGTGACGTCCAGTACGCTGCATGCTGCTGTTATGTGTCTGTGTCACTGTTGGTCTGTACCCGCTGCCGTGTGTGACGTCCAGTACGCTGCATGCTGCTGTTATGTGTCTGTGTCACTGTTGGTCTGTACCTGCTGCCGTGTGTGACGTCCAGTACGCTGCATGCTGCTGTTATGTGTCTGTGTCACTGTTGGTCTGTACCCGCTGCCGTGTGTGACGTCCAGTACGCTGCATGCTGCTGTTATGTGACTGTCACTGTTGGTCTGTACCCGCTGCCGTGTGTGACGTCCAGTACGCTGCATGCTGCTGTTATGTGACTGTCACTGTTGGTCTGTACCCGCTGCCGTGTGTGACGTCCAGTACGCTGCCTGCTGCTGTTATGTGACTGTCACTGTTGGTCTGTACCCGCTGCCGTGTGTGACGTCCAGTACGCTGCCTGCTGCTGTTATGTGACTGTGTCACTGTTGGTCTCTGCCCGCTGCCGTGTGAGACGTCCAGTACGCTGCCTGCTGCTGTTATGTGACTGTCACTGTTGGTCTCCCCCTGTCTACCTAACCCTGTCGACCTGAAGTCATGTCAACCTTACCTGCATGTCGACCTAATGCTTGTGGTGGCCCAATGACCGTATCCCGGTAGAGTTGTGGAGGTTTTACCTATGTGACCAGTCCTTTTCGAGCTATCCTAGAATGATAGTTTGTGCAGGGCGTGCATGTCCCACACTCACTGCTGCGGCTTAGAGGGGAAAAATGCACCTACTTGTTTGCTGTGAATCCAGGGCTATGGTGGACTGCTGGATTCCCCCCAGTGCTCCCACAAAAATGGAGGGCCTTCCCAGTCAGCCTGCAGCCTGGGAATAACAGGGAAGGTAGCAAGGAACCAATAAGCTGAATGTTTTCCTTGAGCTCCATGGGGCTCATCACTGATCAGGGCTATCCATCCATGGAGCTCAAGTCTGGGTTAGATGGTGAGCTGGTCCCCTGGCAGGCTCCTGGAAGTGGTTTATGTGTGGAAACACCACTTGCCCCTCCCCCCCCCCCCCCCCCCCCCCAGTCAGACAGTGGTCATAATGCATGCTCATAATGGTCCTCTATGGACAAAGGGGAGTGGTTACTCCCGGGTGGGCTTAGACCCGGGAGTAACCACTCCCCTTTGTCCATAGAGGACCATTATGAGCATGCATGTGCACAGCTCATGCACTTACAATGGTTGGTTGGAAAGAATAGGGCGGAATTACCCCCTGTGGTGTTGTGTGGTCAGCGACCAGTGCGGGAAAAGGTGATTTATGTTGTTACCTGTTAAATCCCTTTCTTCGAGATCAGTAGGAGACTCTGGGTATAGGTGGTGTGGAGACCTGGCAGGCACCAAACGGGTTAAAACTTCACTGCCTCCGGGAACCCGGCCTCAGCCCCCCAGTTTTTAGTAAACAAGCCCAAGGCAGGAGCAAGCAGAGAAGGGAGGAACTTATACAACATACAAGGCCACACACAACAAACAAAAGGCCTAACGAACAGTAAAACCATATAAACTGCAGTGAAACTCAGAGAAGCAGGCGCATCAGGGAGGGAACCCTGTGTCTTCTATGGATCTCGAAGAAAGGGATTTAACAGGTAAATCACATTTTCTTCTTCGAGTCCCTAGGAGACACAGGGCTTACGCTGGGACATCCTTAAGCAGGCATGTCCAAACTATGGCCCTCCAGCCACTGTGAAACTACAAGTTCCATGCCATGCCACAGTTTTGCTATTTGGGAATGCTAAAACTGTGGTAAGGCATGCTGGGATGTGTCGTTTCACAACAGCTGGAGGGCCACAGTTTGGACATGCCTGTCCTAAAGAAACATCTCAAGGGTGGGGATGCGCCTGAGTCGCGCTAAGGACACTGTCCCCGGAAGCAAAGGTGTCAAACACATAGAAGTGCAAAATGGTACTGAAAGACGACCAAGTTTCTGCTTCGCAGTAGCCCCACCACGGACAGCCCAAGAAGCACTCACCGACCTAATGGAGTGAGCACATATCCCCGAGAGGCTAGATAGGCCTGATGGATGGTTGATCTGAGCCAACGGGCCACAGTCTGTTTAGACGCCGACCAACACTGCTTGTGGGCAGCATAATGTACAAAGAGGGCATCCGATTTGCAAACTGTCTTAGTACGCTTCACATAGATGCGAAGGGCCCGGTCCACATCCAGGGAAGATTCCGAGGGGGATCTGAAAGAAGGGACTACAATTTCCTGATTGATGTGAAATCGAGAGATAACCTTAGGCAAATGGGAGGGGCGAGTTTAAAGAACTGCCCTGTCTGGGTGGAAAATAAGATACGGGTAACGCCATGACAGGGCTGACAAGTCGGACACCCGCCAAGCTGAAGCAATGGCTAATAGGAAAATTGTTTTCCAAATGAGCCATGGAAGGTCGACCGAGCTAAATGGCTCGAACGGAGTGGACTGCAAAGCCTGGAGGATCAGGGAGAGATGCCACGGGAGGGACAAAAGGAGGATGGATTCGGGCAACTCCTTGCAGAAAGGTACATACATCTGGAAGCATAGCCACTTGTCTCTTTAACAGTACAGACAATGCCGAGATCTGGACCTTCAGGGGGAAAGACGTAAGACGGCATCCAACCCTATCTGGAGGAAGCACAAGACCTTAGACGGTCTCTAACTCATGGGGTTGAGTCTTCTCGCCCTACACCAGGAAAAGAAGTCCCTCCAAATCCTAGGATAGGCCCCAGCTGAAGAGGGCCTGCGCGCCTGAAGCATAGTCCGGATTACTGTGGATGAAAGACCCTTTGCTCACAAAAGGGACGGTTCAATAGCCACCCTGTCAAACAGAGGCGTGGTAGATCCGGGTGCAGGCAGGGTCCCTGACTGATGAGATCTGGTTGTAGAGGAAGATGGAATGGGAAATCTGCTGACATTCGTGGGCTGTGTACCAGGGCCTCCGGGGCAATGAGAATCAAGGTTCCTCCTTCCATCTGTGCGGAAGAAGCAAAAAGGGGGGGGGAACACATACATTAGGTGACATGGCCAAGACGCTGATAGGGCGTGTGTAAGACAGGAGCCTGGATCCCTGGTGCGAGACCCATACTTCTGGACCTTGCAGTTGTGGCGAGTCGCTATTAAGTCCACCTCTGCAACTCCCCATCTGTCCACTAGCAGGTCGAACGCTTCCTGATGAAGGGACCATTCTCCGGCGTGGAGGTTCTGGCAGCTGAGGAAGTCCGCCTCCCAGTTCAGAACCCTCGGAATGAAAATGGCCGATATGGCCGGAAAGTGTTTCTCCTCCCACTGGAATATGCACCTGGTCTCCTTCATGGCCCCCCAACTGTGGGTTCTGCCCTGGTGGTTGATGTATGCTACAGCCATAGCTTTGTCTGATTGGACCTCTATCGGACGACCCTGAAGCAATGAGAGGGCCAGACAAAGGGCTCGGTAGACTGCCATCCGCTCCAGGCGATTGATGGGGAGATGGCACTTACTGGCATTCCATAAACCCTGGAAGGAACGTTGATAGGTGACCGCTCCCCATCCATGCAGACTTGCGTCTGTCATCAAGAGGACCAGTCCTGAATCCAAAAGGGGCGGCCTGCCTGAAGGTTCCGGGAGAGGAGCCACCAGGTAAGAGACGGATGAACATCCTGTGAGTACAATCCATTGTCTTGATGTGGCGGTGTGAACTGTTCCTTTGAAGCTCACTTTGAAGTGGGCGGGAGTGTAACTGAGCATATTCCACCATCTCGAAGGTTAAAGCCATCGATCCCAGGACTCGCCTGAATGGAGACGTCCATTGTCTGAGCAGATCTCGCATTATGGATGGGAGGATCCTGATTCTGTTTTCTGGTAGTAAAACCCTCTGAAGACTGGAATCCAAGAGGGCATCCAAATGAACTGTCTGTTTGTGGCCGTAGACCCCGGCACATGTGTGTAATGGCTTCCACGACACTGAAAGGGTTAAGCCATTTTGAACAAGGGCACTTGACATGTTAAAAAAGTTTTAAACCGTATGAGCAGCTGCTGTGAGTAGAATCCTGCTGCTGGGCACAAGGCACACAGGATATGTATTGATGAAATGTATGTTCAGCACTGAGCTGGGACTGCACCATATATTTTGTGTATTGTATTAAGGAATGCATTCTAAACTTAATGACCTTTGTTCATTTCTGGAGGAAGGAATCTAGCATTCTCTGTGACGAGGAAATGAGATGCTAAATAGTCCTTTTGCTCTTTGACTCTGCACAGCAGGTAGCAGGCTTTTTGTCTGTAGTTCCTGTGTAAAGGTGTTAGTAGTACATCACTTGTGTATGTGACGTGTCAGTGAATCCAGGCCTTCCTGTACATTTGGTAAATATTCTATGGATATTGGATTGAACCCTTTGACATGTAATCTTTTTTTTTTTATAATAATTTTTATTTGCATTTATGACATATAAAATACACTTACATAGACGAGACTTAATTCCACAACAATATAAGGATTACAGGCAATTCAATAACATAGTCACACAAACATTACAATTAAACGAGTACCAAGACATTGACAATACTTATGCACCTATAGATACCCAATTGACAAATAGTTGTATGCTGGTTCCTTAACCAATGTACGATACGATTAAAATTTCAATAAAGGATCTTTACATTCCTGATAATAGATTTGTATTTAAACTGGCTGCGTCAACAAGTAGCTTCTTAATTTAAGCATTGCAGGATCAAAGTCAGGCTTAAGCACTATGTGAAGAATTTTATCTTTCTACTAACTTTTAATAACTGAGTGTTTAAAAGTGATTATGAAATTCCGTGGTAAAAAAAAAAAAAAAATCCTTAAAAAAAGAAAAAGAAAAATCTTTTTCTTCTTTTTTTTTTCCTCTCCCTTTCCTTCTTTCTTCTCTAAAGAGGATGGGGGGGGTGAGATAATTAAATAAGTGAATCTTAGAGAATTGTTAGCCATAATCATTCAATTTTATACGTGCATTTATTATTGTGATCCCTGGCTATGGATCAACCACTTGTGCCATATCATTTCAAAAGTGTTTAATTTATTTTTACTTAAATAATAATATTTTTCTTGTGTAATTGTGCGCTTAATTAGTGCTAGCCACTCGTCTCTGTCTGGGCTGTTTTTAGACAGCCAGGTTCTGGCAATCATGATTTTAGCTACCGCACAGACATTGTATACATATAGTTTATTATACTTATTTAATAAGTTATCTTGACATATAGAAAGAATACAGCATTTAGGATTCAGTATATGCTCCGGAATACCTGTGTTTATTAAAGTTGTCTTAACTATCTCCCAAAACTTCCTGATGATTGCACAATCCCATATAAGGTGCCAAAAGGAACCCTCTTCTCTATTGCACTTTGGGCACATTGATGTTGCCCTACCTTTCATCTTAAGCAGTTTAGTCATTGTTATGTAAGACCTGTGTAAAATATACAGTTGTACCTGTTGCATTCTGATTGAATTGGTTGCATAGTTTACTGAGGCTAGCGCCATTTCCCACTCGCCTTCCAGAAATTCACCCAGGTCTGCCTCCCATTTCTGAGCAAGACAAGAAAGGCCATCTATGCTGGCTGCATCTAGTAACTTACTGTACATAATAGATAAACCCTTTCTTTTATTTTTTTGCAGTTCTTTTTTAACTGGTGATATCACAAATATTGGGGTATTATTTTTAAACTGTTTCTAAGGCATTTCTTAATTGCAAATATCTAAAAAAAAAGGATTTAGGAAGTGAAAACTCTGTCGCCAACTTAGAGTACGTCTTTAGACCATCATGGTCATATAATTGGCTAACTGCTGACACCCCAAACGGGCCCCAAATAGCGTCTGGCTTAAGAGATCTCAGTTCTTTAAAATTCCAGTTATCTGACAGGGGGTGTTCAGCGTCTAATTCTGTACAACCCAAATGCTTATTAGCTTCCCGCCAGACTTTTAACAGCTTGTATCATTATAGGAGGATCTTTCTTACTAACTCTACCTATTAGCAAGTAATGTAGTGGTATATACTTTTTCCCTGTACTTGCTATTAAATGACTAACTAGACAGCTGTCTTGTGTTGAGTTGACCCAATCTTTTAGATGCAATAGCTGCCCGGCTAAATAGTACCACCTCAGATTAGGAAGGGCAAGGCCGCCCTGGGTTTTTTTGCGGAATAGGGAATTTGCACTAATTCTGACCCTTTTTTTGTTCCATATGAAAGATGAAATTATTGAGTTCAGTTTTTGGAACAGTGAAATTGGTAGGTACAGCGGTGATTGTCCTATAACATAAAGAATTTTAGGCAATGTAATCATTTTTATTATATTTATTCGACCCGTAACAGTGAGATTTAATCTGTTCCACGTTTTAAATTTGGCTGTTATATATTTTAACAATGGTTGAATATTTAATTGATGAAATTCAAATGGGTCACGGGAGATAACTATCCCTAGGTATTTGAATGACTCAGTCCAACTAATGGGCAATGCTACTGACGTGATTTTTGGTGAGTGCTGCTTCAGGGCTAGGACACTGGACTTGCTGGTGTTTATGCTGAATCCCGAGTAGGTGCCAAATTCCGCAATAAGATCTAGGACCTTACATGCTGCAATAGAGTAATCTCGCATGAAGACCAGCAGGTCATCAGCATATAATGCCACTTTGTCAACTCCTACACCCGATGAAAATCCTGTTATATCTGGGCACATTCTAATTGCACTAGCAAGGGGCTCAATTGCCAGAGAAAAAAGACTAGGTGATAATGGACACCCCTGTCTTGTCCCACGCTGCAGAGAGAAAGGGGCAGATGTCCAACCATTAGTACTCACTCTAGCTGTCGGATTGCTATATAGAATTTGAATCCATTTAATAAAGTTTTTACCAAAGCCAAAGGCTTTCATTACTTCCCAAAGGTAGGTCCATTCGATCACATCGAAAGCCTTTACCGCGTCTAGCGACATTATTGCTGAGTTATCAGAGATATTTTCATCAATCTGGAGATGACTAAATACTTTTCTAATGTTCAAGGCTGTTGATTTGCCTGGTAGGAACCCTGTTTGATTTGGGTGAATTATTTTCACTAGATGTTTGTTTAATCTAGTTACTAATATTTTAGCTAGAATCTTCGCTTCTGACGATATTAAAGATATAGGTCTATAGTGTTCAGGATTGGTTGGTTCTTTCCCTGGTTTTAATATTAAGATTATTTTTGCCTCCAGCATTGACAGCGGGCATGTCCCACCTTCAAAGCAAGAGACAAACAATTCTAATAAAAGTGGTGCAAAAAAATCAATAAATTTTTTGTAAACATCAATCGGTATACCATCTAAGCCTGGAGCTTTACCTCCAGGGAGCATTCTTATAGCATTTATCACTTCGTTAATATTTATAGGTGCTTCCAATTCCAGTCTGTCTTTAGCACACAGTGTAGGTAGTTTCATGTTCTCTAAGAAGGATTTTATTTGCTGTGAGTTTTGAGTGCACTTGGAAGTATAAAGTGACGAATAAAAATTTTTAAATACCAGATTGATGTTCTCTGTTTTATTCTGTGTATTCCCCTCACTATCACGGATCGCACTGATAACATTTGTAGATTTTTCTGCTCTCGTAAGGAAGGCTAAGTATTTACCTATTCTATCTGAGGAGGCATAGAACTTTTTCGAGCTAATTTGCATATATTTTAAGTTTTCAGTGTTCAAATATTCTAGCCATTTTTCTTTGGCCAGGATCCAGGCATTTTTAGCTTCTAAAGTACCTTCTGTTAAATAATGCGCTTCATACCTATTACATGTATTCTCAAGATCAGAGATCTTCTGCCTGATACATTTCTTTATTTCCCCCGTTTTTTTCATAAGGGTACCTCTCAAAAAAGCTTTGAAGGTGTCCCATAACATTATTTCTGAAACAGTGCCTTTATTAATTGACATGAATTCTTCCCATTGTTCAATCAAACCAACAGTAACTGTATTATTTGTTAGCCAGGTCGGATTGAATTTCCAGAAAGTATGTCCCCTGGGAGTTGAGTCAGTGATTTCAACTTCCAGGGGAGAGTGATCCGAAATTCCTCTGGTCTTATAACATATCTCTACAACATATGGCATTAATTCTTTAGATATCAATGCCAGGTCAATTCTTGAGAATGCTTCTTTAGATATTGTAAAGCATGAGAACTGCCGCAGCTTTGCATTGACCGCCCTCCAAGCATCAATCCAACCCACATCATTTACAAAACTACTAAACCTTTTAGCACTATTGATAATATGTCTACATGATTGTGGCAATTTCCACCTATCTAACTGGGGATTCAATACATTGTTATAATCTCCTATACATAATACTGGTACATCTGGTGTGATGGCTGCAAAATCGGCTGCTGCCACCAAAACTTCAAAAGTGAAAGGAGGGGGAATATAGACAGCTAATAACAGCATCGGTGTTGCATTAAACACTCCATCTAAAAAGATGTAACGACCACCAGGGTCTATTTTAACTCTATTGCCTTTAAATGTTACTGTTTTTTTAAACAAAATCGAAACACCTCTAGCATGCGATGTAAATGGAGCATGATACAGCTTATCGACCCAGGGTCTGCTAAGAGTTAGTAATTTAGTACCAGTAAGGTGTGTTTCCATTAGGCATATAATATCTGCTTTATTTTGTCTGATCTGGCGCATTACTAGGGAGCGCTTTATTTTGTCATTAATTCCTCTTACGTTCCAAGCTACGATGCGCACCATTAAGAAATATGAGTTTTATATAGTCACATGGTCTAAAGTTGAGATAGTATATTACAGTGTGTGTATCATGCTCCATTATAAGAATCGCCAATCCGCATTCTATTATTCTTCTATTGTCTTTGCCTGGTCTCGTATTACATACAATACAACATTTAACACATATCCCCTCCCCCCCCCTCCCTATATGCCCCCCAGTGCCTGGCATATCTAACAACCCCCCATCCCCCGACCCATTCAACCCTATAACAAAACAAAAAAAACACATTTATACTTTGCTTACAAAGGCTTCTAAACCCTTGGTCACTCTTGCATGTTAAGGCAGTTGCTTACGCCCTCCCCTACCCCCGACCATTTAGAAAAAAGGATTATCAAGACTATTAATACTCCAGTTCAGGGAGCAAGTTGGTGCATAGCTGGTTTTCTTCTGTCTAGCCATTGACCTGCTTCAATAGGTGTTTGAAAGAACAGAGATTCGCCATCATTTATGATTTTCAATTTTGCGGGAAACAACATCGAATAACTTATATTGAGGTCTCTCAATCGTTTTTTAATCTCAGTGAATTTGGCTCGGCTTTTTTGAATGTCCGGTGAAAAATCGGGAAAAGCTGAAATTTTTTTCCCCTCATGCTCCAAAGGGCCTTTTGTACGATTCAGCCGGAGTAGAGTGTCTCTATCTCTGTAATTTAACATTTTGAAGATAAGTGTTCGAGGCGGCGCGCCCGGTGGAGGCGGCCTAGCAGGGATTCTATGCGCTCTCTCCACTGCAAACTGATTAGAGAATGAGGATATTTCATAGCAACTGCTTATAAGGTGTTCCACAAATTTTGGGGTATCATCCCCCTCTGCACGCTCAGGTATCCCCACAAGTCTGACGTTGTTTCGTCGTAATCTGTTTTCCATATCTGAGAGTTTATATTTTATATCCCGAATCTGAGTGGCCATTTCCCCCACCGTATGTTGTATTTTGACGTTAGAGTCCTCTATTGCTGAGATGCGGCTTTCTGCTTCTTTCATTCTGGCTTTAATTGTAGTGATGTCTTGTTTTATCTGTAGGACGTCTGCTTGCACATTGTTTAGTTTATCCCCCAAACGCTTCTCACTGCTATTTATAGCTTCTAGGATTTGCTGCAGACTGATTTCCGGCACTTCAGCTGGAGATTTATCCTTGATGGGAGTTGTATGGGGGGTAGTATGGGATGTTTGTGATGTGTTCCCAGACTGTGTCCTGGCATATTTCTCCAGGCGTGCTGCGGCTGCTGCCGTCCCAGTTTTCCCCATGCTGGGCAAGTAATGGATATAGGGTAATTGTAGCTTTATTCGGATAGTAAGTTAAGAAAGCAAGCAATTAAACAGTTAAAGGGTCAAAAGAATAGTTACACACCATCCAATTTATCGACAATTTTCCCAGTCCTGGATGACTGCTAGCCACATTTATGGTAATAGCCAAGGAGCGTGTACAGAGGCTGTTAATACACAGTAAGGATTAGTGTGTAACTCACCCCTTTTAGCAACCAGAGTCCACACCAGTCTTTCATCTGGGAGCGTATCAATTATAGCAGCTGCACCCTCCACCAACAGATTTTTCTTTTGGTGCTTGCTAACTGCTGCACCGCAGTTTATCTTCTTCACACTTGCTTTTGGTGCTTGTTAATTGCTGCACCGCGGGCTTCTGCCTCCACACTGCTTTGGATACAGGGCGCAATCCCATACGAGAATATACAAGGCACAGACGAAGCTCAGAGGGTGCACTGACACAGGGGGGTCCGGGCGGTGTGCAATCACCCATGCACCAGCCACAGGAGGGGGCGAGAAAGACACAGCGTCCCCACACACACTCCTGACCGCTCTGCTCTCCTCCACTCCCGTCCACTCCAAGCAGCAGCAGCCGCCGACACAGCCTCTCCGCGCCTGTTATCTGTACCCGCCGGGGCCTCAGCACGGAAGGTACGGTCAGCTTTCGCGGGCACAGCTTGCGGCGCTTTCCCAGGGACTGTCTCCACGTAGTAAGAGACGCCGCGTGTACGTCATCCGTCCCGGCGCGCAGTCTCCATATGCAGGCGCTAGTCACACATTTCACGCTCCCTTACATGGAGATGGATGGGGTCGGAGGGGAGCTCTGCCTCACACGTCCTCACACTCCTGCCGTCGTGACCACGCCTCCCCTTTGACATGTAATCTTAATCTATTTATGACAGGAAAATGTTCCAATTGATATATTAATATAAATGTCCCAGGCATGTACACCTCCTGCACAATGCTGAGTGGGTGGGGAGAACATGGTGGAATTACCCCCTGTATTAGGCTCTGTGGGTTTTGGATAAGAAGGCATAAGGTTTGCTTGTAAAGTTGTACATCTGCCTGAGTGGAATGCTGTAACATCTGTATGCTGTGCCTCCTATGATAGGAGAAGAGATCTTTTCAGATCTATGAGCAAATAAACACCTTTCTGCCTCAAGGTTATTGTTTTCTTCTTGCGACCAACAAAATTACTGCAATAATTCCGTTCTCCGGCTGTTATGGGTAACAGGATCCAGCGTCCTCCAAGTTCAGCCACCGAAGCAGAAGTCTGGTCCGTGACCAGTGGGGAATTAACCGACACCAGTCGGGGTGTATCAGCAGCGTGTCGAAGCATACACCCCAGCAGGTAGTACTCAGGTGCCAGTGTTAGGGCCTGAGGAGGTACCCGTGGTTCCAGGCGCCACGTAGTAGGAGCCTTGTGGTGGCAGCGATATCCCCGCCCACTGTGTAGTGGCCAGGTCCCGTGAGACAAGAAACCGCTATCTGTGGACCCGAAGGGCATAGTCAGAGTGTAAGGGCAGGCGTCACACAGTTGTGATGGAAGAATAGCGGATTTCGACCAACTGATGATCCAACCGTGCCTCTGTAGAAGTGTCACCGTTTGCTGGATGTGATCCTGTAAGTCCACCGGAGATTGAGCTAGCAGAAGGAGGTCGTCCAAATAAGGGAGAATTCTGCCCCCCTGTCGCCTGAGATGTCCTGCCATGATCTTTGTGAGTACACGAGGTGCACTTGACAGCCAAAAAGGCAGTGCGCAAAACTGAAAGTGCTCACCCCGCAGAGCAAAGCGCAATAAAACTAGAAAATTAGTTTTACTTGACTTTTGCGCTCTTAATTTACTACAAATTATGCCAGAATGTCTCCCGGTTCCAAGGCCAGGATGATGGAACGCAAGGATTTCATCCGAAACCTTGGAACCCATTGAGTATCGGCCGATACACCCCACTGGGCTTCCGAACCAGGAACAAGTTGGCATAGAACCCCAGATCCTGTTGTGCAGGGTCAACTGAACAAGGACCTTGGATTGAAGGAGGGACTGAATGGAGTCCTTGAGGGCCCTTGCCTTGACACGGGGACCCTTGGTAAACATGGAAAAGAATTGAGAGGGGGTGATGGCGAAATGTGAGAGCGTAACCTTGCGTGACGACATCGCCGACCCAACCGTCTGTCGCGTCCAACAATGCGGTTGAAACTCTCAGCTGAGGTCCCCCCTTTCAGGCAGAGGGCTTATTTTCCTGCTTGGGCTCTGGGTGACGGGTAGACGAGGCCTGTTGTCCTTTCTGTTTAAGTGGTTTGGAAGGTTGCGGCTGGGATCTCTGTAATGGCTGACCTTGGGCCCTGCCCTGTGGGTGAAAGGATCGAAAGGAGGTAGTACGGGCTAGAGAGGCTGCTGTAGATGGAAGAAATGCCATCTTAGAAGCCGCTACCGTAGCCACTATCTTGTCCAGTTACGGACCAAAGAGGATTGTCACAATGAAGGGTAAAGCCTCCAAAGCCCTCTTGGAATCAGTGGCGAAACCTTAGACACAAGAACAACTGCGTCATGGGCAGCTTCACCCAAATAAGATGCCACCTGCTGGACCTGGCATGCTAAAGGAAGAAGCTCAGCACGAGGAGTACCCTCGGATAAACCCTTGACGAGGGCATTGGCCCACTCCAAAAGCGACCCAGGCTGAAGATAAGGCCAGTCTGGCTACAGCGCCTGCATGTGTGTAAATTATTTTAGGAAAAATTCCTAGTTTCCTGTCAGTGTGTTCAAAGAAGCGGTGTTAGGGATGGCAAGGTAGAATTCCTAACCAAGCGGGCAGCATGCGCATCCATTGGGGGAGGATTTTCCTATTTAACCCTATCTGCCGTAGGTAGAGTTTAAAATGAGAACTTCCTAGGGATCGGGGGTAGCCCAAGCTTCCTCCAACATTGTCTCCAGTTGATCAGATCTAGGAAATAAAGAAGATACCTTCTTTTTGCGCTTAAAATCAGGGCTCCTATTAATAGGATCCTCATCCTCCCCAAGGTCAAAGGTTTCCCTCACCGCTTTAACCAAGGCCTCCACATCTATGTAAGGCGGAGGGGGCTCCTGAGGATCCAAGGGAGGTTCCCAGTCAGGAGGTATAGATCCTCCAATTCGGTTTCTTTTTCCCTGTCAGTGTCCCCTATAAGCTGAGGAGGGTAGTCCCTGAGCAACGCAGGGTGCTTGGTGGGCTTTTTAGACAACAGTTGTTGTAGGCCCTGAACTGAAGCAGTTAAAGAGCTAACATAGGGGGCAATGTGCTCTGGGCTGAAGTGGAAGGGACCTCTCACTGTACTGCGCCTATGATTACGTGCTCTCTCCCTGCCCCTCCTCTGAGTGTAAGGTGCTGCTGCCCCCTGGTGGTACCTTCTGTATGACCACCTGTGTAATGCTCACACTGTAATGCACCTATGCTTACGTGTCCTCTCCCTGCCCCTCCTCTGAGTGTAAGGTGCTTCTGCCCCCTGGTGGTACCTTCTGTATGACCACCTGTGTAATGCTCACACTGTACTGCACCTATGCATACGTGTCCTCTCCCAGCCCCTCCTCTGAGTGTAAGGTGCTTCTGCCCCCTGGTGGTACCTTCTGTATGACCACCTGTGTAATGCTCACACTGTAATGCACCTATGCTTATGTGTCCTCTCCCTGCCCCTCCTCTGTGTGTAAGGTGCTGCTGCCCCTGGTGGTACCTTCTGTATGACCCCTGTGTAATGCTCACACTGTACTGCACCTATGCATACGTGTCCCCTCTCTGACCCTGATTTTTTTTGGCTACTTTTACAGGAGAGATGTCTTTAGATGATCTGCTGCTAAAATACTCTATGGTACAGTCCGAAGAGCTGTGTGATCAGAGTGGAGACAGTCAGCTGTCTGATCAGGAGACATCTGGTGAGTGACTACACATAAAAAACCCAGCACTTCTGGGGACATCTGTAACAGCAGTTCTGGGGACAAGATATGTAACTGGCACTACTGGGGACAGATGTACCTGGCACTACTGAGGACATGATATGTAACTGACACTAAATGGTTGCTTGACATTCACATTCAGTAACTGAGATAGGACTCAAACTTTGTTTCATGTTTTGAAACCTTTTATGCACCAATAAAATATATTTGTGTGTGTTTCATGTGTTTGATGTGTTTATACAACATAAATGCAAGTTACCTCTAGATACACCATTCAAATATAAAAATATTCTGAAATATGGAATTATCCATTGTCCAAAATTCTTCTGGTCCCAAGCATTTTGGATAAGGGATACTCAACCTGTATATACTTTTAGGGGAGGGTCTACCCCATGTCAGCTGCTGCTAAGTGCAATACACAAAACTCTAGGCAATTGGTTGGGTGTGGGGCAGATGGGAGCTGTGGGTGCAGAAAGTACAGATTGTGGGGGGGGGGGGTAGAGATCTGACAGTGAGAAGATCTAGGCAATTGGTTGGGTGTGGGGCAAATGGGAGCTGTGGATGTAGAAAGTACAGATGGTGGGGGGTGTAGAGATCTGATAGTGAGGAGACCTAGGCATGTTCTGGTTGGCTAGTAATCCGCGCTGGCAGCGTGCTGCACAGTGTTATGGTATGAGGGCTAGTAACCAGCGCTGGCAGTGTGCCACACCGTGTATGGTATGGGTGCTAGTAACCAGCACTGGCAGCGTACCACACAGTGTATGGTATGATGGCTAATAACCAGCGCTTGCAGCGTACCGCACAGTGTATGGTATGTGGGCTAGTAACCAGCGCTGGCAACGTGCCTCACAGCGTATGGTATGGGGGCTAGTAACCAGTGTTTGCAGCGTACCGCACATTGTATGGTATGGGGGCTAGTAACCAGAGCTGGCAGTGTGCCGCACAGTGTATGGTATGAGGGCTTGTAACCAGCACTGGCAGCGTACCACACAGTGTATGGTATGTGGGCTAGTAACCAGCGCTGGCAACGTGCCTCACAGCGTATGGTATGGGGGCTAGTAACCAGTGTTTGCAGCGTACCGCACATTGTATGGTATGGGGGCTAGTAACCAGCACTGGCAGCGTACCGCACATTGTATGGTATGGGGGCTAGTAACCAGTGCTGGCAGTGTGCCGCACATTGTATGGTATGGGGGCTAGTAACCAGTGTTTGCAGCGTACCGCACATTGTATGGTATGGGGGCTAGTAACCAGTGTTTGCAGCGTACCGCACATTGTATGGTATGTGGGCTAGTAACCAGCGCTGGCAACGTGCCTCACAGCGTATGGTATGGGGGCTAGTAACCAGTGTTTGCAGCGTACCGCACATTGTATGGTATGGGGGCTAGTAACCAGCACTGGCAGCGTACCGCACATTGTATGGTATGGGGGCTAGTAACCAGCGCTGGCAACGTGCCGCACATTGTATGGTATGGGGGCTAGTAACCAGTGTTTGCAGCGTACCGCACATTGTATGGTATGGGGGCTAGTAACCAGAGCTGGCAGTGTGCCGCACAGTGTATGGTATGAGGGCTTGTAACCAGCACTGGCAGCGTACCGTACAGTGTATGGTATGAAATGCACAGTGATGGGGACTGGGAGACACTGTTGTGACTGAAGCTAGCCTGATCCTATCATCCCTCTTTTATAAACAGAGTCTTCAAATTGTGAATCATCAGACTGTGAATCGGAGGGGGTAGAGTTTCTTCTTAAGTCGGATGACGATGGTCCTGGGATCGACCAGTTGCACCAAGATGTCCCAGAACCTAAAAAGGAAATTACTGATATTGCGGCTACTGCAGAATCCCTGCAACCCAAGGGTTATACCTTGGCTACCACACAGGTAATGCTGGTCACCCCGCTGTCTGCCTTAGCTCACCCTTGTGTCTGCTATGTCCTCATTATCCTGCACATCTCCATAGACCGTTCTATGGCTGCCTTGTGTTATGCATCAATATATGTAGTGACACACTTGTCATAGCACACCTCCGGCAATATAGTACACAACAGTCAGCTGTGTAATGTGTGAGAACTATTAACCGCGATTTATGAATTTGATTTTTCTTCTGCGGCAGACGTCAGGGGCCACAGGGATAACAGTGGGTATAGGAGTGAGGTCACGACCAATCCAGCACCAGAAAGGTTAAACTTCTGGCTGCCTGGAGACAGCCCATGGCTCCTCCCCTCCTCCCAGGCTAGTTGCTTTCAGTTTTAATTGTGCTGGCAGGAGCTTCACTTTTAATTATTATTATTTTTTTAAATTCTTTTCACTGACGCTGTCAGTGATAGAGCAGCAGCGCTGGGGGTCTTTTAGAGACCCCTGCACTGCGCTCCGGGACCCGGCTGCCGCACACCTCCCACTTGGCTTCCACAGAGGTGGTGTCGGCTGGCTCCAGGCACTGAGGAGCCGCGCCGGGGACCGGGACTCCAGCGAAGACAACCGCTTAAGGTAACGCGCTCCCCTTTGGGCTTTGCGGAGCCCAGTGCCAGATTTTTTCTGGCGTTGAAACCAGGGGTCTACATGGCATCCCTCGACATACAAGATGCGTATCTGCATGTACCCATCAAACAAGAACACTGGTGGTTTCTGAGATTTGCACTCCAGGACCGTCATTTTCAGGCACTACCTTTCGGCCTGGCCACAGCTCCCCGGGTGTTAACGAAGGTCATGGCAGTGATGGGCAGTGCTCTTCGCAACCAGGGTGTCCGGATTCTTCCATACCTGGACGATCTGTTGAACCAGGCACATTTGACCAAGGTTGTGGCGGTCCTGGAACGCCACGGCTGGGTTATCAATTGGCCCAAGTCATCCATGATTCACCTAGGGGCCCTGTTGGACACAGTAAATATTTACTTACCGGAGGTACGCCGCAAGGCTCTACAGTCCCGTGTTCAGCATCTTCTCACTCAGGTGTGCCTTAATCCATGCCTGCAAGAGGGTCCTGGGCTCCATGGTCTCGGCCTTCGACATGGCAGAGTACGCACAGTTCCACTCTCGCCCACTACAACGGGAAATTCTCCGGAAATGGTCGGGTCATACTCCAACATACGATCACACCTGATTGTCTTGTCTCCGACAGCACGGTGCTCCCTGTCATGGTGGCTTCTAGATCAGAACCTCATGGAAGGGACGCCATTTTGAATTCACAGGTGGACTCTCCTCACCACGGATGTCAATCTCCGAGGTTGGGGAGCGGTCACATGTCAGAAATCCTTTCAGGGGCTTTGGACTCCACAGGAATCCCTACTGTCCATCAACATTCTCGAACTGAGGGCAGTCCTACTGGCCCTCCGTCAGGCGGAGCCTTGGCTTCAAGGTCACCCAGTGCAGGTCCAGTCGGACAATGCGACGACGGTGGCTTATATTAACCACCAGGGTGTCACTCTGAGTCGGGCAGCCATGGCGGAGGTCTCCCGTATCTTCCATTGGGCGGAGAACAAGATCCCCGCATTGTCTGCAATCTTCATTACGGGTCTCCTCAATTGGGAGGCGGACTTCTTGAGTCGTCAGACTCTAGATGCTGGTGAATGGACCCCCCCATCCAACAGCGTTCCAGATGTTGATGGGGCAGACCGGAGGTGGATTTGATGGCGTCATGCCACAATCACCAGGTCACCCTGTATGGTTCCAGGTCTCGAGATCCAGGCGCTTTCATGGTAGACGCTCTGTCGGTCCAGTGGCCATTCGCTCTCATGTATGCCTTTTCCCCATTCTCGCTCCTTCTCCGACTTCTTCGCAAGTTGAAGGCGGAAGGGGGCACATTGATCCTGGTGGCCCCTCATTGGCCTCAGAGGATCTGGTTTTCGGATCTGCAGGCCCTGTTAGGGGCCCCTCCAATCCGTCTACCTCTGTGGCCGGATCTGCTCTCACAAGGGTCTTTAACGGGGCGGCTGTTGAGACCTCCTTGTTCAAAGCTAAAGGCTTTAATTCTCGGGTGATTTCGACTATGCTCAGGGCTCGTAGGCCTTCTTTGGCTGGTGCTTATCGCATCTGGCGGGCTTACTTTTTCCGGTGTAGTTCCCGGCAGTTTAATCCAAAAACGTATTGTTTGTCTTAGATTCTGTCCGTACTGCAGAAGGTTTTAGAGGCTGGCCTCCGACTGTCTTCGCTGAAGGTGCAGGTGTCGGCCTTGTCTATTCTTTTTCGCAGGAGGTTGGCGTTGTTGCAGGACATCCGCACTTTCTTGCAGTGGGTCTTGCGAATCCAACCTCCGTTTGTCTCACCGGTCGCTCCAAAGGATCTTTCTCTGGTTCTTAAGGCCCTACAGTGCCCCCCTTTTGAACCCTTGCGATCAGTGGATCCTATGTTGGCTTACATGGAAAACTGTTTTTCTCTTGCCCATTGCTTCGGCCAGGAGGGTTTCTGACTTGTCGGCTCTGTCCTGTCAGTCTCCTCTCCTCTCCTGGTTTTTCATCCTGATAGGGCGGTTCTTCGAAACCGTTCCCTCACACCTCCCCAAGGTGGTGTCCAAATTTCATGTTAACCAGGAGATAGTGGTCCCGGCCTTTGTAGGCTGGATGCTTCTCCTGAGCAGCATTTTCTGGATGTGGTACCTGCGTTACGCATCTATGTGCTCCACACTAAAACCCTTAGGAAATCTAACTCTTTGTCCTCTAGATTTCAAAAGAGAGGCTGGCCTGCTACAAAGCAGACTATTGCCCGCTGGCTGAGGTCTGTCATCAAACAACCTTACTTGGGCGCCTCCCTCCCGGTTCGGGCTCATTCCACTAGATCTGTGGGTGCATCTTGGGCTGTTAGGGGTGGTTTAACAGCAGAGCAACTTTGCAGGGCGGCGACTTGGTCGTCTCCTCATACTTTCTTACACTTCTACGCATTTGATGCGTTTGCCTCGCAGGACTCAGCATTTGGCCGGAGTGTACTAGCTGCGGCCCAGGCGCGTCCCCACCCTTAGGTGACTGCTTTTGGACGTCCCACTGTTATCCCTGGGGCCCCTGACGTCTGCCGCAGAAGAAACCGAGATTTATGTCTTACCTGTTAAATCTTTCTTCGAGGACGTCAGGGGCCACAGGGATCCCTCCCTGCCGCGCCTGCTTCATGTTATTGAAGTTCATAGTTCCTCCGTTGAGTGAACTTGGTTAAGAATTCCTCTGTTGAGGGTATTTACACGTGTTAGTTATGGTTTCTCTGTTGAGCAACCACACACACATATATTTGTTGAATGTGTCTCTGTATGCTTTTCTCTTCCTTCTATCTTGTCTCCTGCCTGGCTAGGGGAAAAAAATGAAAGTAATTAGCCTAGGAGGTGGGGTAGAGGAGGGGAGGAGCCAGGGCTGTCTCTAGGCAGCCAGAAGTTTTTCCTTTCTGGTGCTTGAATGGTCGTGACCCTCACTCTCTACCCACTGTTATCCCTGTGGCCCCTGACGTCCTCGAAGAAAGAGATTTAACAGGTAAGACCTAAATCTAGGTATCCTCACTTAGGCTCTGAACTTTGTCTGTCTCTTATCCGCCAGGTGAAGACGGCTGTTCCGTTCTTGCTTCGTGGTGACCTTCGGGAATACCAGCACATTGGGTTAGAGTGGCTGGTGACCATGTACGAGAAGAAGCTGAATGGTATTCTGGCCGATGAGATGGGTCTGGGAAAAACCATTCAGACCATCTCCCTGCTGGCACATCTGGCCTGTGAGCGGGGTAAGTCCAAGTACATACATACGTTTCGCTGCTTATCTGTAGTCCTGAGAAAGTGGTGACCACCATTACACAATACCTCCATATCACCATGCCTTACTGGTGGTGCAGACTGGTGCCATGGCACATGTAAGCGAGCCCAGCACCCCAGCCTTCATGAATCATCGCAGATCTGGTTGTTTCTATAGCTGTACTTCTGCACTTCCAGAATTACCAGGACAGGGGTTATACATGTCCCCCTTGGTGCATCTGGGCTCACATACCACACCTACCCAAATTACCCATGTCATCCCCAAACTCCCTGATTTCTATAGGATATCCAGCATCAAACTGTACCTAGACTCCTCGATTACAGTCATTAACTGCAGCGATATATAATGTACATCTGCATTCGGTCCATAGAGTGGGATTGAAGATTTGATTGACATCGGCCAAAGTTGCTTGTAATGTAACGGAGGGAGTGGATTCTCCTGCCCGACCCTCCCTATTTGGGTAAAAGCAAAAACAGTCAACCAACTTCCCCACTGCGGAAGAATTAGATGACCATGTTAAGGAGGCCTGGAGTCATCCAGACAAACGTTTTCAAACCCCTCGCAGGTTTTTATAAAATTGCTGCCAGAAGGCAGAAAGAGGGTACAGATACCCCCTTGGGTGGATTCATCTGTGTCACGGCTGTCAAAAAAGACGTCCCTCCCAGTTCCTGGTGCCACAACCCTTAAGGTCATCTCTGACCCTAAGTTGGAGTTAACCCTGAAAAAAAAAATTTCAGCCTCTGGGGTGTTACAGCGTTCGGCGCAAGTCGGATGCTGGGTTAATAAGGATATAGGTGTGTGGCCCTCACAAATCTCATCTGAGATATGTGAGGGCTCAGACCCTGCTACTATGCAGCTGTCAGAACAGATTCAGGAAGCCTCAACATTTCTGATGGAGGCTTCCTCAGACATTTGTATAGTTGCCGCTAGAATTTCTGCGCTATCCATTTCGGCTCGAAGAGCCCTCTGGCTACGCCAGTGGCAGGCAGACACAGAATCAAAGCGTGCAGTGGAGTCCTTAGCCTTCAATAGGGAGCTCCTGTTCGGCCCAGAGCTGGATAAATGGATATCCCAGGCGACAGGAGCTAAGTCTCACTTCCTCCCCTCTGCAGCACCGCCTCATTCTCCAGGTGCCATCCTTTCGGGCCTTTCAAACAGATTTAGAGGTCGATCCAGAGGGGGTGCTCCGTCACACCGAGGTTCCAGAGGTCGCGGCAGAGGTGCCTCTACAACTACACTGGACCGCAAGGCAACCAAGCCTACAGCATGACTGTCCTCCGTCCCATCTGGGGGATCCCAGGGTGGGAGCTCGACTGCGGAATTTCAGTCTCGTATGGCTCCAGTCCTGTCAGGACACCTGGGTAAGGATCTTGTGGCCCAAGGCTACGAGATTCATTTCACTCTATCTCCCCCAAACAGGTTCTTCAAGACAGGTCTGCCAGTCACTCCAGAGAGGGGGCAACTCTTTTTGGCAGCCATTGCCAGATTGAGAGACACAGGAGTGGTCGTCGTTCTGGTCCCTGCAGAACAGCGTACCCAGGGCTATTACTCCAGTCTTTTTCGCATGCCAAAGCCGGATGGCTCGGTATGCCCTACTCTGACGTACACCTTTCCACCGATCTCTCTCTCTCCTCAGAGTAATCCGCAAGTTGAAGGCGAGGGGGGCACATTGATCCTGGTGGCTACACATTGCCCAGACGGATCTGGTTCTCTGATCGGGATGCAGTTTAAATCCCGGCAGTCGGGATCCCGGCGTTCAAAATCCCGAACGCAGAAATCCCGACGCTTTCTCCCCCCGTGGGTGTCCACGACACCCTCGGAGGGAGAATAAATTAAAAAGAAAAATTACGTGGCGAGCGCAGCGAGCCCGCAAGGGGGGTCGATCCATGTCCCCCCCCCCCTTGTCGGGATTTTGGCGTTCGCGATTCCGCCGTCGGGATTTTGAACGCCGGGATCCCGACCGCCGGCTTTTCATGCCGAATCCCTCTGATCTGCAGACACTTTCAGTGGTCCGTCTGCCTCTATGTCCAGACCTGCTCATTCAAGGTTCAGGTCTACATCTGGCTTTGACAGGGTGGCTGTTGAGACCACCTTGTTAAGTGCCAAAGGCTTTAACTCAAGGATCATCTCAACTATGCTCAAGGCACACAAGCCTTCTTCGGCTAGTGCTTACCATCGCATCTGGCAGGTTTACTTTTCCTGGTGTCGCACTTGCCGTTTCAATCCCAGGACTTACCGCTTGGCCAGGATTCTGTCGTTCTTGCAGAAGGAATTGGAGGCCGGATTGCGCCTGTCTTCTTTAAAAGTAGAAGTTTCGGCTCTGTCCATCCTGTTCCGTAGGAAGTTGGCATTATTGCAGGATGTCTGCACGTTCAGGGTATCCTCCGTATCAACCTCCCTTTGTTCCCCCGATTGCTGTTCTTTCACTTGTACTCTGAGCTATTCAGGCCCCCTGTTTAAACCATTGAGGTTAGTGGACCTCTGTTGGCTTACCTGGAAACCGGTTTCCTGTTGGCGATTGCTTCGGCCCAGAGGGTATCTGACCTATCGGCTCTGTCCTGTCAGTCACCCATCCTGGCAGGGCGGTTCTTCAAACTGTTCCTTCACACCTCCCCAAGGTAGTGTCTAAATTTCATGTAAATCAGGATATTGTGGTCCCTGCTTTCGGCAGTCGTATACCTCTCCTGAACAGTCTTCCCTGGATGTGGTCCGTGGGTACTTGCGGGGCTCGCTTCGCTCGCCCACGCTGGGGGCTCGGTGGCCATGCTGGCGCCGTGAAACTACATAAGAACCGGTCAGTGCTTTGCGCATTTAAGTGTGCCACACTGAGGCTCTTGGAAATCGGACTCTTTGTCCTCTACGTATTTCAAAAGAGGTTGGCCTGCTACTAAGCAGACAATTGCCTGCTGGTCTAGATCTTTCATCAAGCAGGCGTGCTTGGGCGCCTCCCTCCTGGTTCCTGTGGGGGTAAGGGCTCATTCCACGAGGTCTGTGGGGGCGGTGCAACAGCAAAGCAACTTTGCATGGCGTCGACTTGGTCGTCAGCCAATACCTTTTTGCACTTTTACTCATTTGATGCATTTGCCTCCAGGACTCTGCTTTTGTCCAGTGTACTTGCTGCTGCACAGGCACGTCCCCACCCTTAGATGGCTGCTTTAGGACGTCCCGGCATTAGCCCTATGGCCCCTAACGTGTCCCAAAGAATAAAACAAGTTTGTCTTACCTGTTTCTTTCTTTTAGGACATCAGGGGCCATGCCTGCTTTAGCTATGTTACAGTTATTAGTTCCTCCGTTGAGTGAACTCACATTTATTAAAGTTAATGGTTCCTCTGTTGAGTGAACTTGCGTTATTTCACAATGTGTTTCTGTATGGTGTCTCTCTTCCTCCTCCTCATGTCTCCTGCCTTGGCTTGTTAATAACTGAGCTGCCTGGCCTGGAGGTGGGGTAGAGGAGGGGAGGAGCCTGGCTGCCTGGAAGGCAGCAAGAAGTCTAACCTTTCTGGTGCTGTAATGCTCTCTCCACCCAAGTGTTAGCCCTGTGGCCCCTGATGTCCTTGAAGAAAGTGATTTTAGCTGGTAAGACATAAATCTCGTTTTAGGCCAATATGCAGATTTCTCTTTCATTCTCTCTACATTTCTTTCATGTAAAGTTCTGTGCCCTGGAATGTTGCAGTTAGTAAATAACCTGGTTATGTATTAAACATTCCATCATTCCTGGAGTTCCCAATTCATGCCTCTAATGCTTATTTCTGCTTTTAGGAAATTGGGGTCCTCATCTGATTATCGTTCCAACCAGTGTCATCCTAAACTGGGAGATGGAGTTGAAACGTTGGTGCCCCAGTTTTAAAATACTGACCTATTATGGCTCCCAGAAAGAACGCAAGCTTAAAAGACAGGTTTGTAGCTGGGGGTGGACACTTCCCACCGGTCACTTAGTGCATTTACTGACTGATGTGCTCCTGCAGGGCTGGACAAAGGCCAATGCTTTCCACGTGTGCATCACTTCTTACAAGCTGGTGCTACAAGATCACCAGGCCTTCCGCAGAAAGAATTGGAGATATCTCATCCTGGATGAGGCACAGAACATTAAGAATTTTAAATCCCAGCGGTGGCAAAGTCTCCTGAACTTCAACAGGTGAGATGTGTGACTGTTCTCTGACCAGAAGGCCTATGTTGGAGATGAGTTTTTTAAGTTTGCTGTTCTCCTCAGTCAGAGACGACTGCTGCTCACTGGTACACCCCTACAGAACTCCTTGATGGAACTGTGGTCGCTCATGCATTTCCTGATGCCTCACGTCTTCCAGTCTCACCGGGAGTTCAAGGAGTGGTTCTCCAATCCATTGACGGGCATGATTGAAGGGAGTCAAGAGTACAATGAGGGTCTGGTGCGCAGGTTGCATAAGGTTAGAGAGCGGTGAATGAGTTTACCTGAATGTGTGTTTATGGAGAGAGAAATGCCGGTGACCCCCCATATCTTCATTCTCCAGGTCTTGCGCCCCTTCCTCCTGCGCAGGATTAAGCTGGATGTGGAAAAGCAAATGCCCAAAAAATATGAGCATGTCATCTACTGCCGGTTATCCAAACGTCAGCGGTTCCTATACGATGACTTCATGGCACAAGCTGCGTGAGTATGAGTAGTCACACTTGTTGTGCCCATGTCATTTAGGAGAGATAGTCGTATAAGTGAGTCACAGACATTTCCTGTCTCCCTGTGATGCTCCTCCCTCCCGTGTCCCTGCAGGCTTTTCCTGACTCCCTGTGACACTCCTCCCTCCTGCGTCCACACAGACTTCCTGTCTCCCTGTGACGCTTCTCCCTCCTGCATCCCCACAGACATTTCCTGTCTCCCTGTGACGCTCCTCCCTCCTGCATCCCCACAGACATTTCCTGTCCTTCCCGTTTCCCCACAGGCCTTTCCTGTCTCTGTGACGCTCCTCCCTCCTGCATCCCCACAGACATTTCCTGTCCTTCCCGTTTCCCCACAGGCCTTTCCTGTCTCTGTGACGCTCCTCCCTCCTGCATCCCCACAGACATTTCCTGTCTCCCTGTGACGCTCCTGCATCCCCACAGACATTTCCTGTCTTCCTGTGACGCTCCTCCCTCCTGCATCCCCACAGACATTTCCTGTCTCCTAGTGATGCTCCTCCCTCCCGTATCCTCGCAGGCCTTTCCTGTCTCCTAGTGATGCTCATCCCTCCGGTATCCCCGCAGGCCTTTCCTGTCTCCTAGTGATGGTCCTCCCTCCCGTATCCCACAGTCTCCCAGTCAGCCTCCCACAGCCCTTTGTGTCTGTCTCATGTGCCTCCTGCCATTGCTGAGTCTGGTGTGTGTGGCAGTTACATTGTGTTTGCAGCCTGTACTTTCTCCTGTGCCTTCATCCTTCATGTTGGATCTTTCACAGCACCCGGGAAACCCTGGCCAGCGGCCACTTTATGAGTGTGATTAACATCCTGATGCAGCTGCGTAAGGTGTGCAATCATCCCAACCTGTTTGATCCGCGCCCAATCCACTCGCCCTTCATAACCAGCACTATCTGCTACACTGCTCCCTCATTGGTCCTTTATGCTCTGCAGCGACACCCGCTCGAGGCAGGTACAGGGATGGGGGTCACATGATGGGCTGTGTTTGGAAGTGCAGGGAGCAGCGTCTGACCGTTCCATGTCTCTCTGTATACAGCAAGTGGATTTGTCCTTTTTTGATCTCATTAACATGGAGGGGCGTGTAAGTCGGTACGAGAGTGACATGTTCCTGCCCCAGCACAAGCCTTGCCGTGCACTTATACAGGAGATCGCTGACTCTCCGGAGCCACCACCGAGGCCTCGTCCTCTCAAGATGAAGGTGAACAGGTCTGTCTGGCATATGGTCATGCATTGTATATTTAGGTCTAACAAATTGTGGGCATTTAGCAGCTTCTTCTGTTCATTAGGATGCTGCAGCCGGTGGTTAAACCTGATCCTCGCTCTGTGGTTGTTAATAGTTCCCGGCCAGTGTCAAGGCCGCCAGACATGCCCTCTATGTCCTTACCTGCCATCCTTCCTCCATCCACCTCTTCTGGAGCTGTCACAGGAGCCCCCGGACCACCACCAACTGCTCCGATTCCACTGGGTGAGACCAGCGACATTTCTGTATCCCGTCTTGCTGCCTCCCCTCACCTCTCCGCACCCCCACCATCTCTCCCACCCACCGTGTGTGTCTCTCTCTCTCCCACCCACCGTGTTTCTCTCTCTTTCTCTCCCACCCACCGTGTGTCTCCCCCCCCCCCTCCCCACCCACCGTGTGTCTCTCCCCCCCCCCCCCCTCCCCACCCACCGTGTGTCTCCCCCCACCCACCGTGTGTCTCTCTTCCTCTCCCGCCCACCGTGTCTCTCTTTCTCTCCCACCCACCGTGTCTCTCTTTCTCTCCCACCCACCGTGTGTCTCTCTTTCTCTCCCACCCACCGTGTGTGTCTCTCTCTCTCCCACCCACCGTGTGTCTTTCTCTCCCACCCACCGTGAGTCTCTCTTTCTCTCCCACCCACCGTGTGTGTGTCTCTCTCTCTCTCCCACCCACCGTGTGTCTCTTTCTCTCCCACCCACCGTGTGTCTCTCTGTCTCTCTCACACACCGTGTCTCCCCACCCACCCACCGTGTGTCTCCCCCCCCCCCCACCCACCGTGTGTCTCCCCCCCCCCCCCCCACACCCACCGTGTCTCCCCCCCCCCCCACCCACCGTGTGTCTCCCCCCCCCCACCCACCGTGTGTCTCCCCCCCACACACAGTGTCTCTCTCCCATCCCCCCCCCCCCCCACACACAGTGTCTCTCTCCCATCCCCCCCCCCCCACACACAGTGTCTCTCTCCCATCCCCCCCCACACACAGTGTCTCTCTCCCATCCCCCCCCCACACACAGTGTCTCTCTCCCATCCCCCCCCCACACACAGTGTCTCTCTCCCACTCCCCCCCCCCCCCCCCTACAGTGTCTCTCTCCCATCTCCCCCCCCCCCCCCCCCACACACACACACACACAGTGTCTCTCTCTCTCCCCCCCCACGGTCTCTCTCTCCCCCCCACAGTCTCTCTCTCCCCCACAGTGTGTGTCTCTCTCCCCCACAGTGTCTCTCTCTCCCCCACAGTGTGTCTCTCTCTCCCCCACAGTGTGTCTCTCTCTCCCCCACAGTGTGTCTCTCTCTCCCCCACAGTGTGTCTCTCTCTCCCCCACAGTGTGTCTCTCTCTCCCCCACAGTGTGTCTCTCTCTCCCCCACAGTGTGTCTCTCTCTCCCCCACAGTGTGTCTCTCTCTCTCCTCTCTCTCCCCCCACCTCTCCTACTTGTCTCCTCATTTATCTGCTTTCCCATTCCTAGCACCACCCTTGGTCCACCCTCCTGCAGTCTCGTTGCCTGTTGCACATGTAGTGAGCTGTGCAGGGAAAGCGGTTCCAGTGCAGAACTCCCAGCCTGCTTACACCGGGGCTCAGAGGTTTATACTGACTCCGGACATGCAAGCCCGGCTGCCCTGTGAGTACTGGATCTGTAGCGTGTTCTGGAATATAACGTCACACATGCACCCATATAACCCGTGTTGTCGTCCTCCGCAGCCGGAGAAGTCATCAGCTTGTCACAGCTGGCGTCTCTCAGTGGTCGTCCTCTGCACAGTCCATCGGTCACTAAGCCTCTCACTCTGCAGCTGCAGGGGGCCAAACTTACGCTAAGTGGTGCTCAGATGCGTCCGCTAGGTATGGGACAGCCGCGGCCAGTTCAGGGTAAGAGTCCCTATCTGTCACAGATGGATCCATGTGTCATCTGCCTCCAGTATGTACCTGGCTTATCGAACGTTGTCTATCCATGTGACAGGTAATGTCCTTCACCTGGTCTCTTCTGGGGGACAGCATCATCTCCTGAGCCAACCAGCCCAGCTTGCGCTCATTCAAGCCTTGGCACAGCAGGCAGCAGCTCCTACAGCCTCGGTTCCCTCACAGCTGCTGCAGAACAGCGTCCAGGCGTTGTCTGTCCAGTCCCTGCAGCACACATTGCTGAACAGCGCCAACATGCCGACTGCGGCAGCGGGTATGGCTCCGCCAGGGCAGGGTAAGTCTCTAGCTGCCGTTACTGTCCTGTCTGGGAGGCTGGCATTCGTCACTAACTCTCTCTCATCCTCAGGTGTTGTGAAGATCGTGGTCAGACAGGCCTCCAGAGAAATCCAGGCATCTCCACAGCGGCCTCCTCTAGCTCCACCAGTACGACCACTGCTCCGTGTCATGCCCGGTCCACATTTAGAACAAGCAAACGCACGAGAGGGCTTAGGGGAAAGGACGGGTGAGTAGGCAAATAGAACATGATGGTGTCTGAAACTCTGGCATGCCAGCACTCTGAACCTGACTCTTCTCTTTGCAGCTCCAGTTGTTGCCACCTCCACACTAACGCTGGCAAACAGTCCCCTGCTCATGGTGTCCAGTCCAGCGCTGGCCTCGAGGCTTCCTGCTCCTGTGCCTCCTTGTACAGAGGACTCCCCAGCCCCTCCTATGTCTGGGGTGGCACTGCGACTTCTGGCAACAGGCACTTCTGCCATGCAGCTAACAAACCACCACTCATCCCCTCCCAGACACACACAGAGCCCTGCCCTGCCCAATTCTTCTCCCTGCCCAACACCAAACTGTACCACAGCACAAATTGTAGGGCCTGAATATGGCCCATGTACCGTTCTCTACAAACCACACAATCAGGACAATGCCCTCACAGATGCCCACACTGTACACAATGGTAATGGTCTTCAGAGGCAGGAACCCAATATGTGCATACCTACTACTTGTACTGACAGTGCCCTTTATGTCAATCTGGCGCCTAACCCTCCTTCACCACCACCTTCCAACATCCCAAAACTGACACCTCCCACGTACAACCTAAGTCTTGTACCCGCCCTGCTGGCAAACTCTGCTCCCACTACAGTGTCCAGCTACAACCCCATACCTGCTCGTTTTCTGACCAGCCCGGTATCTCTCCTCACACTGTCTCCTCTACCTTCTACCAACAGTGGCACCGCCCCAGTCCTGTACACGCATCCCAGTGCCACTACTTTCCCAACTACCTCCGTATCTGCCACCCTGCCTTTACTGGCTGCCCCGGTGTCTGGCCAATTCACACCATTTGCTACTCACGTGTCCATGCCATCTGTCAGTAAGAGTTGCAGTTCTACGGTAGAGACTCAAACACCTGCTCTCCGGCCAGTGCTGTCTGCCCCGGCCCCACGCCCAGTGCTGCATGCCACGGCCCTGCGCCCAATGCTGTCTGCTTCAGTTACGGCCCCGCGCCCAATGCTGTCTGCTTCAGTTACGGCCCCGCGCCCAATGCTTTCTGCTTCAGTTACGGACCCCCTCTCGGTGCTGTCTGCTTCAGTTACAGCCCCGCACCAAGTGCTGTCCGCTTCAGTTACAGCCCCACACCAAGTGCTGTCCGCTTCAGTTACAGCCCCGCACCAAGTGCTGTCCGCTTCAGTTACAGCCCCGCACCAAGTGCTGTCCGCTTCGGCCACAGCCCCACACCAAGTGCTGTCTGCTTCGGCCACGGCCCCACACCAAGTGCTGTCTGCTTCGGCCACAGCCCCACACCCAGTGCTGTCAGCTTCAGTTACAGCCCCACACCCAGTGCTGTCTGCTTCGGCCACAGCCCCACACCCAGTGCTGTCTGCTTCGGCCACGGCCCCACACCCAGTGCTGTCAGCTTCAGTTACAGCCCCACACCCAGTGCTGTCTGCTTCGGCCACGGCCCCACAGCCAGTGCTGTCTGCTTCAGTTACGGCCCCCCACCCAGTCCTGTCTGCTTCAGTTACGGCCCCCCACCCAGTCCTGTCTGCTTCAGTTACGGCCCCCCACCTAATGCTGTCTGCTTCGGCCATGGCCCCACACCCAGTGCTGTCTGCTTCAGTTATGGCCCCCCACCCAATGCTGTCTGCTTCGGCCATGGCCCCCCACCCGGCGCAGTCTGCTCCGGCCCCCCACCCGGCGCAGTCTGCTCCGGTCCCAAACCCGGCGCCCTCTGCTCCAGCCACGGCCCCCCACCCGGCGCCCTCTGCTTCGGCCACGGCCCCCCACCCGGCGCCCTCTGCTTCGGCCACGGCCCCCCACCCGGCGCCCTCTGCTTCGGCCACGGCCCCCCACCCGGTGCCCTCTGCTCTGGCCCCCCACCCGGCGCCCTCTGCTCTGGCCACGGCCCCCCACCCGGCGCCCTCTGCCACGGCCCCCCACCCGGCGCCCTCGGCCACGGCCCCCCACCCGGCGCCCTCGGCCACGGCCCCCCACCCGGCGCCCTCTGCTCCGGCCACGGCCCCCCACCCGGCGGCCACAGCCCCCCACCCGGCGCCCTCTGCTCCGGCGCCCTCTGCTCCGGCCCCCCACCCGGCGGCCACGGCCCCCCACCCGGCGCCGTCTGCTTCAGTTATGGCCCCAGCGCCGCCTGCTTCACTTATGGCACCCCACTCAGCACCGTGTGCTCCGGCCCCACAAACAACCCCCCTTCCAATGGCTCCAGCTCCTCTGTTGGAGACTCCTTCTACTCAGCCTTTGCTCTTGGTTCCAGATAGTGACCCAATGCCTTTGCTGGAAGCGTCTGCATCAGACATGTTGTCCCCTTTGTTGCTTAGTAAAGCTGTCCCCTCTGTGCCTGGTTCACCTGCATCTAGCACAGTTCCATTACTGGCGGCAGCATCATCATCATCATCAAAGGTTCCTCTGCTGAATGTCAGCCCAGCTTCTACCATTCCATTGCTTGCAGCAGCTCCTGAGCCCCCTCTCCTAGCACAGGCTCCCAGTCCCTCCTTCCTCACCTGCCAATCGGCCTCACTGACTTTCACCACGTCCTCTCTTCTTTCACCCACCTCTTGCCCTGTGCCAGCCAGGACTGTCCTGCCATCTGCTGTAGCCCCAGTGCCGCATACCGTTTCCAGCTTCTCGCAATCTCCCCTTCCTCCTCCGCTGCCTGTGAGGATTCCAGCAGCCCAGCCGTCATTACCAGCACCCACACAGTCATTAACATTGCCAGCATCTGCACCAGCACTCCTGCCCTCCATGCCAGCCTCCACTCCAATTCCATTACCCTTGCTGCCAGCTTCAACACCAGCTCCTGTGTCCTCCATGCCTGCCTCATCCCTGGACCCAGCATCCTTGCTGCTGCTGCCTGCACCAGCTCCTGCACCAGTCCTGTC